>NW_012267315.1:2579173-2625271 GCF_000151885.1 Dipodomys ordii
CGGGGGACCTTTCAAGTTTTTTTCCCCTTCATGTATTTTGTCGCAACAATGTCACATTTTACTAACAAAGCCATGGAGGAAGAGGGAGGGGTCCTAGGAAGGCTAAATCACCTCATAACCATGGCTGGACTTACGTTCCAACAAAGCTCCCAAACTCCACAAACCCAACAAGAACCAAGGCAGGAGTAGGGTGCTAGTAGGAAAACCCCTCTCTGAAGGCCTTCCCACATTCGTATCAATAAGGAGGCAGCTACAAACTTCAGTGGAGACAAGTATACCAGGGAAAACAGAGAAGAGGTATTTGTACGGCTTTACTGAAGGCCAGAAATCATCTGTGCAGCGATGAAGTACAAAGGGAGCCTACAGGAAAGGAAGCGAGGGGCACTCGCTTAATCAGAAAGTACAGTGAGCTCAGGAGGCTTCGTTGTGGGAGAAGAAAACCAGAGGCCAATTACCAGTTTAAAAAAATAAAAATGAGCAGTACCAGCACCTTTTACCATGTTTTAAGCCTATAGCAAGGGCTGCAATGTTTTCTAGAAACTGCTAAATCTAAGCATTAGGATTCATCCCATCTTATGCTCCTCATTTTATTATTCTTCAAATTCTTACTTTCTCCTTTTGGAGAAGGGGAGCATGGCCCACCAACCCATTCTCCTCTGAAAGGGGAGAACATACTAAAGCACATTTGCCTTTCCCCCAGGGTAGCAAATCTTGATATTCTCACGTCTGAGAGAAACTGTATTAAAACCTCAGTGTGCCACAAGAGAACATCCAGAAGCCTGGCCAAGAGGACTCCCCCCTCCCCCTGGTACCTGATAAATGGCTTCATCACAAGCATTTTGCAGGCCCAGGTTCACCATTGTGTTCTGCAGCGTTCGGCCCATGTAGAATTCCAGGGACAGGTAATAAATGCGCTGTGAAAGGAAAGGAAGGCTTTTAGATTTCCCGCACCAGGAAGGCTGAGTGATGAGCACATTCATGAGGCACTGAGGTAAGACTTTCCCCTCCCATCATCCCACACTGCCTCGGAACTTGCAAGGGCAGCCACGTGGGGCCCTTCAAATGCATAGCACTTTCCCATGGACAAGTCCCCACTGGAAATACACTAGGTTTCCCTGATGTGCAGGGGGAAAACAACAAAGGAAAACCCTGAGTGCACAGGTCCTCCCTCGTCCTTTGGCAGTACTGGTATTTCAACTCAGGGCCTTGTGCTTGCTATTCAGGCACTCTACTACTTGAACCAAGACCTCAACCCTTTCTTAGTTATTTTTCAATAGGGTCTCCCATTTTTGCCCAGCCTGGCCTGGACCATAATTCTCCTATTTATGTATGCCTTCTACATAGCTGTGATGACAGGCGCACATTGCCAACTGACTGAAATGGAGTCTCCCTGGGCTTTTTCTTTGCCTGGGATAGCCTCCCTTTTCGATCCTCCTGATGTCAGCCTCCACAGTAGCTGATAATGCAGGTGTGTATCACCCAGCCTGAGCACAGCTTTGAAATACACATGAAGTACTATTATAATAAACATCAGTGCAGGAGTGAGGGGGGGCAAGAGGGAAAAACTGGGAGAAAATGAGGGAGGGGGTGACACTGTTAAAGAAATGTACTCATGATCTGACTGATGATGTAACTGTAACCCCTTGGTCCATCACCTTTACAATAATTTTTTTTTAAATCATAGTGTGGTCAGCAGATGCTGGTGGTTGAATGGGGGCACCATTTCCACTAGGTACAGGTACATTTGCCTGCAGGTGAGTGGAGTGGCTGTGTGTGGGGGCAGGTGATATGCACTACTTCCATGCTAAGTGAGGTGCGGTATAACTGTTGCCAGACAGACTGCTCCTGGACTGAGCAGAGCATTAAGAGCTCTAGTTGTGGCTCAGAAACCACTATCCCCCAAGACCTGAGCTCAGACTTGCTTAGAAGCCTGAGGCAAGCTCCTCTGTGGCCCCCTATCCAGCACAGGGGTGGCTTTCAGGAGAGTTCCCTTATCTACCTAACTGATCACTCAGAAAAGAAACACAATAGTTTCCTGTCTTCTCAAATTTTTGCAAACCAAAAAACACTGAACTAAATGTGGGGAGCAAAGACTATCAAGAAGTCTATCAACAGGCCAGGCCAGACTTCGGTTACGCTCCATTGTCCTCTACTTCAGTCCCATTCAGCGGGTGCAGAGAATCACAAACACTGTTCTGGGAGCCAAGACAACCTTGTGAATTCTAAAGTAGATTCTCTTAATGAATGCCCCTGAAAACTGGATTGTCCACTAAATTCCTTTCAAGGCATTTGCTGCTCCTCTAGAAACTGCTTTCTGTCTTAGGAAAAGGGTATTTATTTAGTTCCAACTACCTGTGGCTCAGTTTCTACTGCTCCCTGTTGTGCTATCAAAGACAGGGCCTAGGGGGAAAACAATGTCCTTACAGAAGAACTCTAACAGACAAACAGAATGAGCAGAACAAAAAAAGCCACTCTGAGATCCCACAGTAACAACCAAGGGAAGTGAGAGTCATTGCTGAACACTGAAGCCAATAGGTATAGCAAAGAGTGACAGTCCTGCATGGCCTCCATAGAGCCCCCAAATACTTCCTGATCTCTGCAATGACTGTAAAAACAGCTAAAACAGCTGAATTCCTCACACTGGAGGGTGGACCAAACTCTGCCTTACCCCCAGAGTGGCAGCTTGGAAAGTGAGCTATGGTAACATCACCGTGGAGAAGCCAGCCACACTGATCAGGTACTGGGATATGACATAGGGAGAACTCTGGGGTCTATCCCACCTTATCTCCACATGAATCTCTCTAGACAACATTTGACAAACCCAACTGAAGGATGTGCTATAAAATTCCTAACCAGTACTCATCAAGTCTATCAAGATTATAAAAGACAAGAGGAGATAAACACAGCAATGCTTAGGCTTTCAGAATTAATAAATAACGTCAGTAAGGAAGCAGAATTCAAGATTAATACATTATTAATGTTTATAGTCACATAATAATTAACAATTATTCATGTTTAACTATATTAATAAAATTATTAATTATTAATACAAAATACATTAGATTGAGATAGGCCAAATTCATGACTGGAATTTGAACTCAGGGCCTTGTGTTTGCTAGCCGGTAGTGCTCTACCATTTGGGTCATTGTTCTTTTGTACCAAATCACACCAACACATGAGGGGCCAAAAAATTCATAAGCATATACTTATCCAAAAAGACAAAAAAAGATAGGATTACAAAGTAAGTCCAATCTTTGATTACCTGTTTCTCCTTTCTGTATCATTTGAATGTCTTCTAAAATTCTACCCAAATTCCAATATCCTAATTTAAATTACAAAATCCTCACAGAGCCTGTCAGTATACCTGCTCTTACAATGGCTCCATTGCTTCACTGACTTCCATCACCTTGCACTGTATTTATACTGCACTTGGCCCAACTTATTTTATGGGGATTACATAGTGAAAAGGAAGCATGAACTCTGTCCAGGCAAGTCTGCTAACAAAGAGAGTAATATACTAAGCCAATTAGAACCCAACTGCTTAAGAAAATACTGCCAATTAAATGTTCACACACAGCAATCTCCTTTTTCTTATATATTGGTACTTCCCTCTTCCAGGGGGATCAGTTCCAAAACCCCCAAGGACACCTGAAACTGTAGATAATACCAAATCCTACACAGACTGAGCACTGATCACCTGAAAACTTCTGAAAAGATGAAGTACACAAATATTTCAAACTTTCAAATTCAAAACCGCTTTTGGCTCCATGCATTTCAGATAGGAATACACAACCAGAATACATTGTTATTTTCTCTACACACATATACTTATGGTCATATTTTAATGTATAAATTCAACACAGTAAGGGATTAACAGCAAGACTTACAAAAGGAAAATAATATTACTATTTGAAAAAATATATAACAATATGCTACAATGAAAGTGTGTGAATGTGGCTTCTCAAAAATACCTTACTGTGCTGTAGATCTCAGCAACATCAATGTATAACTTTTTCTTTTTTCGTTTCTCTTTTGCAAGTCCTGGGGCTTGAACTCAGGCCCTGGACACTGTCCCTAAGTTTCTTTTGCTCAAGGCTAGCACTCTACCACTTGAGCCACAGTGCCACCTCCAGCCTTTTCTGTTTATGTGGTACTCAGGAATTGAACCCAGGGCTTCATGCATGCCAGGCAAGCACTCTACCACTAAGCCAAGCCATATTCCTAGCTGCGCTTTTTTATTTTCTTTTTCTTTTTTTTTGGGGGGGTCCGGTCGTGGGGTCTGAACTCAGAGCCTGGGTGCTGTCCCTCAGCTCTTCAGCTCAAGGCTAGCGCTCTACCACTTGGGCCATAGTACCACTTCTGGCTTTTTTCTTTTTTCTTATGTGGTGCTGAGGAATCGAACTCAGGGCCTCAGGCATGCAAGGCAAGCACTCTACCACTGAGCCACCTTCCCAGGCCCGCTTTTTATTTTCAAGGTCAAGAACTTCTACATTCTCATTTAAAAGAAGCACTTGATAGCTTTAAAAAAATATTCAAATAGCATTACTATTTTTGTGCTTTGGGGCCTTAAACAAAACTTCCTTGAGCACATGCCCTGTAATACTGCAAGAGACCATATGACAAATGAAAGAACCACATAAGGGTGTACACAGTGTGTACCTGTTGAACATAGGAATGACTCTTGACTCAGGCAAAGCTGGATTTGTGCAAGATGGTATCATAGTACTGTGAATAACATGCAATTTAAAACACATGGATTTACATCTATAATTTGCTGAACATCGTATCACAACTGACCACAGGTAGTGGAAACTGGAGACAGTGAAAGCCCAGGAGAGGGGAATTTCTGACACACAGGACTGTTTATCTCCCCATTTATCTTGGAGTTCTTCCCAAGAAGTTTTCTGAACGGTTAACCACTGAAGAATATGGTTAAATGCTTTGATTTTGTCTTTTCCTAAAAGTATTTATTTTAAAAGTTCTAACAGCTTAATCTTTCAGACAAAATATCATTTTTGCCTCCCTTACCTCCTCTCCCTCCCTTCCCTCCCCTCTTTTGCCCCAGCTCCCCAGTCCTGGGGATTGAATTCAAGGCCTGGGTGCTAACACTAAACTTCCTTTTGCACAAAGCTATCATTCTATCACTTGAGCCACAGTGCCACTTACAGCTTTTTCTGAATAGTTTATTGGAGATAGGAGTCCCACAGACTTCCATGCCTGGGCTGGCTTTGAAGTGCAATCTTCAGATCCCAGTTTCCTGTGGCTAGGATTACAACAGGTATGAGCCACTGGCGCCCAGCTCCAAATGTCTACCTTTTATCTATCACTAGAAAAAGTAAAGTCTAACAGTTGATCTCCAAGAGTATGATTACCTGTACTTACAAGGACTGGTCACTGAGGCATAAAATGTTGGACCTAGACTCAAAAAAAAATTAAATTCTTTTTCATTTTCCTAAGTTTAACACCATGCAACCTCCCAAGCAGTGTCATGTATATAAGCAGGGCAGCAGTGTGGTCCCCAGGTCTGCTGAATAGATCTATCAAAGGACACTAGACACTATCCTATCCATTGAAGACTATATGGGGTAGGCAACAGGCCAAGCACTGCTACAGCCTCTGCTCAGCTCCAAGAACCGGTCTTCAGGACTACATGATGTTGTGCTGTGATGTGTGCAACTTGCTATAAGAACTTCCATACTTCCTCAGTTGTTGATTTTGTTTTTTTCCAGTTTCCTGAAGATAGTTTATACCATCAAACTGAAAGAGGCTTGCCAGAGGGGTTACACAAGAAAATGTAGACTTGACTTTTACAGGCAGTAGTCTGATCCCTACTGCCTGCCCCAGCCACCTGGGAGAACCAGGGCAAACTGGCAAACTCTCAGTGAACACCACAGCCACTCCAGGATTTACATGGGGTCAGGCTTGGCCTCATTTGGTGTTGGCACCCCTCTTCATGCTGGCTTTTCAAGAAGAGTGGTAGAGCCTAATAAATTAGCATGATGGTAGTCCTGGAAAAATAGCATGTGAGGTCACAGGCCAGCCCCAGCCACAGCTGGGGCTAGGTCTGGTGGTCTACAGATGTCCCAGGCACTGCCTAGCCTCTCCCCATGATCTCAATCTCACCAGTCCTTCCTGACTAGCCACCACCAGGACTTCCTGCTTAGAAATCACTGTTTAGTAAATTACTTCATCTGCTTTAGCCTGGACATGACAGCAGGGTCCCATGGCAAGGGGCTCTTGGCCTTTCTCATGAGGTTCCTTCCTCCAACAGTGTGTTTAGCAACCTAAGCACTGGAACATGATTCAAATGGTAAAGCATGTAATTCTCTGATTTTTTTTGGGGGGGGTCCGGTCGTGGGGCCTGAACTCTGAGCCTGGGCGCTGTCCCTCTGCTCTTCAGCTCAAGGCTAGTGCTCTACCACTTAAGCCACAGCGCCACTTCCAGCTTTTTTCTTTTTGCTTATGTGGTGCTGAGGAATCGAACCCAGGGGCCTCATGCATGCAAGACAAGCGCTCTACCACTGAGCCAACTCCCCAGCCCCTAATTCTCTGATTTTTAAACCCCAGAACTAGAGGAAGTGGAACTATAATTAAACAGCCTAGAGATGGCTTACCCTCCCCCACCCCAAGTCTTGGGGCTTGAACCCCAGGCCTTGAACATTCTAGGCAAGTACACTTAACATTGAACTACCCCTAGCCCTTGTTTTTATTTTAAAAATTATGTTTTATTATATGCAAAGTTTATAATAGGGAGATGACAGAAAAGCAAAATGAGGCTCTTTGGGAGAGACAGGTGAAAAACAATATGAAGAGTATATATTCCTTAGGAGTAAAGGGCCCTTCAGAAGAGGAGTTTAATACCAATAAGTCTAGCCTTATGTTGTTCTTTACATAATAGAACTGAGACTGCAGGGGCTCAATTCCTTTCTCCTGAAAAGGTTTTTTTTACTAAAGTCTCTGTTTAACAGAAGTGTCTGAATAGCCTGGTGGAAAAGGAAAGAACTTTCCAATCCTCAAGCCTTGGTCACTGCTTTCACCAGGATGATGAAGGCTGCAGGTAGGTCTGCTTTGAGGCCTATCCTCTTGTCCATTTGGTTCTGTCCATCTAAGACAATAGCTAAGTGGACAGAGAATGATTCTCCTGCCACCAATGGCTCCCCATGACAAAGACACAAAGATTACTGACTCAATTGGAAGCCAAGGAGCATGGCATACCACCAACAGACCCTGGGGAGGATCCTTGCCCCTCAGACACTTGCCCCTCCTTCCTGTGAGCTGAACAAGATCTCAGACACAGCCCTGGGCAAACTAAGGCCCACTGAGAGAATAAACACTGGGCAGGAGAGACACTGGGCAGAGATACTACCAGACAAGGCTTGTCTTGGCCTTCCCAGACCAGTCCTGGTCTCTACTAGAGTGGTTTGGAATAGTTCTATAAAACCATTATTGTGTTTACTATATAGGATGTGAAGATCACCTACTGCAGCCTGTGAAGTCACACACAAACATGTTATACTAGAGTAAGTGTCAGGGACACTTGGCTTCCCATGGGAAACTGGCATACTTGTTCTCAACATGGACTGTCAATCTCCTTTCCACTGAGGCTCTAGCAACTGGCACTGGAACATAGATCCATTTGTCCAGTCTACTTTGGAAATGTAAAACTTAACATTATGGAACTTTAGAACTTACAAGGACCTTAGAAGTCATTTAGGTCTGCAAGAGATGGATTTGCACTCCATAATGTGACACTCATAATTCACCATCTTCTGCCTTCCATGTGGTTGAGCTCACAAAATGTCACACTTTAATAGAAGATCGTTATCTCTGACAGATTTGGCAAGAGCCAACTCAATTAGCAGTAAGTGATCTGGACCATGAAATTCTGTGTGTGTGTGTGTGTGTATGTGTGTGTGTTGGTACTCGGGCTTGAACTCAGGGCCTGTGTGTGTGTGTGTGTGTGTTGGTACTTGGGCTTGAACTCACTGCCTGGGTCTTACTCCTTAGCTTTTTTTGCTCAAGGCTGGTACTCTACCACTTGAGTCACAGCACCACTTCTGTTTTGTTCTGGTGGCTTATTGGAAATAAGAGTCTCATCGACTTTCCTGCTGGGCTATCTTTGAACCACGATCCTCAGATCTCAGCCTCCTGAGTAGCTTGGATTACAGGCATGAGCCACTGAAACTTGGCTTCCTAACAATTTAATAGATACAAGTAAGGCACTTCCCTGTTTTGTGAGCAGTCTTTATAAAATTAAAAAACCCAGAATCTAGGCTCTAACTTATGACTGGTATCTAAGTGAAACAGGTTTGTGGGGCTGGGAATGTAGCTTAATGGTACAGTGCTTGCCTAGCATGCATGAAGCCCTGGGTTTGATTGCACAGTACCAAATAAACAGAAAAGCCAGAAGTGGAGCTGTGGCTCAAGTGATAGACTGCTAGCCTTGAGCAAAAGAAGTTCAGGGACAGTGTCTAGGCCCTGAGTTCAAGCCCAAGCCCAGACAGTCAAAAACAAGCAAGCAAGCAAGCAAGCAGGTTTGTACTAACTCCAGGTAGACAAAGTCAAGAGTTAAACTGAACTGTAGAACACCCAGTCAGTAGCAACCAATTTTTAATTTAAAAAATCATATACACTGATTTTAGTGTTAATCTTACCCCCAAAACATCTTCATAGAAATATCCAGAATGATGGACAGTAATCTACAGTGTCCAGAGGCCAGACAGTGGTCCAAGAAAAATTATGGTACATACAGATGAGAGTCCATACCTGGTAAAATGATGGCTTAACTTTACCTTACACTTGACTAAAGTCAGGGTTATCAGTAATCCAAAACAGCTGTCTATTACCACTTTGGTCCAGAGGAAATAACTGAGTTATCTGCTGTCAGGGACGCCTACTCAAAGGACTCAAAGTCAACATCAGCCATACAAGTGGACATACATCACACCAAGAAGGAATTTTAAAAAGCTTTAAGCAGCTAGTTTTACCACTAACTAAAAGAAAACCTCAGAACTGATCCTGGAACAGCCGTGGCTATAAAATACTGCCCTGGATTATCTTCCTTTATCTCCTGGGCCCATCCAGGCTGTAAAACTAGTCATATTCATTGTGATTATCTTATTTGAAATATCTAAGACAGAAAGCAGTTTGGGCCCCATGGTAGAGCTGCTTTTCCTTAATCTATTACTACCATGAGGCCAAGTTTATAGATCCAAGTTATAAATGACCAACAAACCCACTGCAAAGGTGTGGCAGGTCTGTGACTACTTTGTATGGAACCAGGTTTACCAAAACCCCTGGAAGAAAGTAAGCATCTGTGCATTCCAGAGGTGTCAATGGGATCTGGTGACTTCCATAAATGGGCACTATCTGCCATTTGCTCTTGTAGCCATGGCTGCATTTTGTATCCTGACCTTGTACCTGACCTTGCACTTTCTATTCTTCCTGTCTCATCCCAACTTTCTCTTTGAGGCCTTTAGTAAACTCAACCTTCTGTTACATCTTGCTTAGTAAGATGTAATAAATTGTTTCTGGATGAAGAAAGAATATCAACTTAAACTGGAAACATTTTATGAGCAAACACAAAACTGTAACATGTCAGAAGGACCAGAAATCTCAAATAGATTTAGCTTAATTAACTCCCTTCATTTTAAAGATTGGGAAGGAATGAGATGTACAAGACACTATGTTGAAAACGAACTTTACAACTTGGTGGAGGATGGGGAGAAGGAGGAGTTGGGGAGGTGGGAAGGGAAGGAATGGTAGGGGGAAAAGAAAGGAGAGAGGAGGGGGTAACAATGCTCCATAGGAAATGTACTAATGACCTTACTCATGTAACTGTAACCCCTCTGTACAGTATCTTTGCAATAAAAAAACAAAAACAGAAAAAAGATGCATTTTATTCATAAACTGTTTTGTTATATGACACAAAAAGAAAAAAGGAAAAAAATCTGAGGTGAAGACATACACCCAGCTAGGTAGGGGGGCACATACCTGTAATTCCAGCACTTGGAAAGTAGAAGCAGAAGGGTAGAAAGTTCAAAGCCAGCCTAGGATATACAGTGAGTTCCAAGCTAACACATGCTACACAGGAAGAACTTGTTAAAAAAAAATCCACTCAAACCACCAGTGGCTGCAAATGAGTGGTAAAACCAGGACTAAAAAGAGACTGGGGTTAAAAAGAGACTGGGGTAATTCAGTGGTAAAGTGTTTACTTACCAGGTACATGCAAGGTTCCAGGTTCAATCACCAGCACCAGAAGAAACAATTATAAAAGGAGTTTGACTCATACAAGATCCTCCCTTGCCTCCCAGTTCTTACATCTCTGAGCTGTGTGGAGTTTTAGGGACTACCATTTCAGACCGGACTTCTGACCAATCTACAAGTGCTTCCTCTTACCAAGTACAGACTTCCTTTTTTTTTCTTTTCCTTTTTCCTTCCAGTCCTAGGGCTTGAACTCAGGGCCTGGGCACTGTCCCTGACCATTTTTGCTCAAGGCTAGAGCTTAGCACTTGAACAACAGCTCCACTTCTGGCTTTTTTTTGGTGTTTAACTGGAGATGACAGTCTCCCAAACTCTCCTGACCGGGCTAGCTTTTGTTTTTGTTTTTGTTTTGTTTTTTGAACTCTGGGTTTGAGTGCTGTCCCTCAGCTCTTCAGTTCAAGGCGAGCACTCTACCGCTTGAACCACAGCTCCACTTCCAGTTTTCAAGTGGTTTATTGGAAATAAGAGTCTCACGGACTTTCCTGCCCGGGCTGGCTCTGAACTGCAATCTTCAGATCTCAGCCTCCTGAGTAGCTAGGATTACAGGCGTGAGCCACCGACGCCCAGCTCCAGGCTAGCTTTGAACCACAATTCTCACATCCTCAAATCTTCTGAATAGTTAGGATTATAGGTGTAAACCACCTGGTTCAGAGCTCTCATTTTTAGCCAAAATTTTTGACGTGATTTGCCAGGTGGGTTGCTTGAAAAAAAATTTCTAAAAGGTGATGCATACCTCTGTAATCTAAAATTGAGGCAGGACTATCAGTTCACAGTCAGCCTCAGTAACATAGCAATCTTGTCTCCAAAACAAAACAAAAATCTTCCTGTAAGCTCTCAAGTTTATTTCTGCTGTTACTAAAAATAAAGAACTAAAAGAGTTACGAAACAATAGATTCAACCCAAACCTAGTTTATGTGATTAAAAACTAATATCCACCTACTAAATAGAAGGTCCTGAGTTCAAACCCCAGTACTGCCAGAAAAAAATATATAGAACACAAAATATTTAGAACATTTACATGTTATTACTAGGTGGTGAGATTAACTTTTCCTACATGCTTATCTATTTTCTAGTTTCCTCTCTAGTAATCATTTTTAAAGACAAAAATAATAAAAAGCTATGTTCGATCAAATTTAACATTGCAGTGGTACCCTGGGTCTGGGTCTCAAGCTAGTGGGAGAGATGGCTGTGTGAGATTTTATTGGAAGCCTACTTCCTCTCATAAGCCCTGCCAGGCTAGTTTCAGGCCCCTTACTAAGCAAACATGGAACTTTTAGATTTCCACCCAACAACAGACAATCAAGACAGACTTCTCACTGAGGATAGGGAAACCTGTTCTGATAGAGGAGTTGATTCTGCCCATGAAGGGCAGAATCCTTAATCCCTGAGCCCATCACTACAAGAGCTCTAAGGTGTCCTTTGGCTTCTGGGCAATGCCCTTGAATGTGCAAGCAAAGCTCTGTACTTGTCATCCGATGCTTGGACAATTCAAATGAATCTGTCTATCAGAGCTCCTCTATTAGCAGGGAATTCTGGGGGGGCCACTGCCCCTTGGCCAGTTTCCCTGGCAGTCATCCTAAACTGTTGTTGTAATAACCTGCTTTAGCCATTTGGAGCCACTTTGCCCTAAGCTGTCTTGCATACTAAATATGAAAAAGTCTAATTGATATGCTAAAAATAACTGTCCTGTTACTGTCTTTATTTAAGAAAACAACAACAACAACAAAGAAAGCCCCAGGAATTTGGAAAAGCAATCAATCTTACTCTTGGCAAGTATCGAACATATCTTAATGCCCTACAAAAATACACTAAAATGCCATCAACACAGCAAATGTGCCCAGGTGAATTTTGCAAATCAAATCTTTGCTAAATGGCCTCAGACCTGAGAATGGATCTATCTCCTTGCCAGTTCCACCCTACCTTAGCCTAAGAGAGACACAACTCTCTATGTCAAGAGCAAAACAGATGACAACAGGAAGCTGTCTAAGACTATGATGCACCCATCAAACTGAAAACAAGACTGACTTGGAACTGCTGTTTTTAAATGAAAAAGTTACATATTGATGAACAGAAAAGCCACAACACCATGCAAACATACGAATATACATGTGTGATATTTAAGGCCAGAGAAAGATCTGGAAGGATACATTAATGTTTTAGCATTTAGAACAATGAAGAACAGTTTTCTACTGCAGACAAAATTTGCAAACTACAAAAAGTTAACAATTACTAATAGCAATTTCTATGAACTTTAACCCAAGAAAAGTTCTCTGAGATGGTGTAAGAACCTCAAAGGCAAAAGAGTACTTTCCCATCTCTGGCTTTGGATCTCTCTCCCTGTAAAGCAGCATCACAAAGATTTTTCTCATCAGGCTTACCCAAAACACAACACAAAAACGCCTAATTCCCTGCAGATTGCCTCTCTCACCACCTTCCAGCCCATAAAAAACAAGAGGCCTAGTCCCAGACCTCCCTTCTCGCTGCCACAGGAAAAACAAAAGGGTAGGGAGGGAGAGGGAGCAAGAAAGGAAAAAGCATCAGCAGTGCAGCCACCCCTGCAAACTCACAGCTAAAAACTTGCCAGAACATTCCACGGGGACTCCAGGCCTCGGGATTTGCAGTTAAGACAGACCCTCCTCCCGGACCCTCCTCTCCCCCCCACCCCCCTTCCCCGCTTCCCCCACCCCCAGCAGGCGCGGGACTCCCGCGGCCTTCCGCCGGCCCGATTGTGCCACGGACTCCCGAGGACCGAGTGCGAGGAGGGGGGCTGTAGGTGTGCGGGAACAGGAGGGAGGGAGGGAGGGCGCGGAGGGGTGACCCCCCTCCCCGGCTAGACCCCTTTCCGGGAGGGTGCATCGCTCGCGGTCACTTCACGGAGTGCAGGCCGCGGCTCG
The DNA here is from genome assembly GCF_000151885.1 of Dipodomys ordii. Taxonomy (NCBI): domain Eukaryota; kingdom Metazoa; phylum Chordata; class Mammalia; order Rodentia; family Heteromyidae; genus Dipodomys; species Dipodomys ordii. Next base: position 2,592,331 of record NW_012267315.1, read on the forward strand.
CCGGGCAGCGGGCGGCGGGCGGCCCCGTCGAGGGGCGGGGCGGCGGCGTGGCGGGATGCCCGGGCCCGGGCCGCCTCACCTTGGGGTCGCGCTCGTAGTAGTGCTGCTGCGTGCGGATCCAGCGGCCCACCAGGTGGTCGCGCACGGTGTGCGCCAGCGCGAAGAAGTAGTCGCGGGGCGTGGCCACGTTGCGGTCCTTGACCAGCGTGAAGTGCAGGTGCCGGTTGAAGCTCTTCCGCACCTCGGCCACGTCGCCCAGCCCCGCGAGGCCGCGCACGCTGATCTGCCTCCGCTTCTCCATGTCCGTCAGCGGCTTCGCCATCGCGCTGGCCGAGGGCGGAAGACCACAGGCGTGGACGAGGAAAGAGGCCCGGAGACACCCTCCACACGGATGCTGCGGCGGCGTCTCTGGCGCCCAGGACTGCGGCGTCTGGGGGCTGGTCCCGGCCGCGCCTGCGCACTGCGCCGAGGGCGGGGCCACGCGGTGGGGAAGGGCCCCGAGATTGATGGGGTGGAGGCGGGGACAGGGGGCTGGGCGGCGCTTCCTGCTGTCTGGGGGGCGCTGCCCCTACAATGGGCATTAACCCTGCACTAGAGCAAGAAGAAGACTGAAGGGGAATCTGAAATGACGCCTTCCATCCCTCGACACCCCCCCCGGCCCCCAATCCCCGGCATTCACTCATGTTTACCTTGATGGGACGAAAGTGAAAAGCCACTCCAGGCTGCTTCTGGGCCAGTCAAGGAGAGGAGCCGTATTGTCCAGGGACTCTCTGGATTTCCTGGGGCTAGAGGCCTTCACCCAACACCAGGCCATCAGATGTCTCTAAGAGTGCCCTGAATGAGAGGTGTGACTGAATCATGGTGAATGTTGGCTTCCAACACCTGGGGGACTCAATCCCTTGAGTTGGGGTGGGGGATAAGCTCTAAAAATACCACTTAGGAAAATGAAATCCAGACTAGGATGGCAGACCTGGAGAAAACCAGCAGCAAGTAGACAGGAGCATGAGGGTACACTGAAACCACCACCAAGAATCATCACCACCCCTCCTCTGAGTGACCACAGCATCCTCACTGAGAAATGCTGCTCCCTAAACGACACACCAGCACACATTGATTCAAAAGAAAAAGGAAACAAGAAAAACAAAACAAACTATGGGTGGGCTTCATGATGCACTCCTGTGACCCCAGCACCCAGAGACAGTACTGTAGGCTGCAGGAGCTCATTCCTTTGACAAAATTGCAGCCTCCTCCATCTCCACCCAGGCAGCTTCAGGTGTAGTGTCTGAACACGGCTTCCTCTGCAGACCAGACCTGCAGGATCTCTGCACACAGAGCTGCCTCACAGTGAGTTTCCCTTACGCTTCACCCTCTCCCAGTGCAGTCAGAACTCTGCTGTTTCCTTTGTTCTTGGCATGTTCTTCCTCGGTGCAATGGACCAGGAATCCTACAGACACTACAGAACTACAGACAAACAAACAAAACCCATTCCAAGTGTAGTCATTTTCCTGGTGTGATACTTCCAAAATTACCTCACCTGGATTGTGATTCAGCTGCAGACTTCTCAGGAGACAGTAAGTCTACCTCCTACCCTTGCTTCTCTCTGGGGTCTTAAAAGCTTGGTTTCAAAGGCACCAGACTCAAAAACTAAAACCAGAAAGTAAACTGAAATACAGTTACACTCCCTTCCCAAGACTCCTATTTGTACATGTTAAGTTACAGGTACTTTTACATGCTTTACATGAATAGGAGTTTATGTGTTTGTTATTGTTGTTGTTGTTTGTTGGGCTTGAGCTCTGGGCCTGGGTGCTGTCCCTGAACTCTTTAGTTCAAGACAAGTGTTCTACCAATTGAGCTACTGCACCACTTCTGGTTTTCTGGTGGTTATTAGAGATAAGAGTCTCACGGACTTTCCTGCCTGTGCTGACTTTGAACTATGATCCTCAGATCTCAAGCTCCTGAGTAGTTAGGATTACAGGTATGAGCCACTGGTGCCCAGCTTGGTTGTTGTTGTTGTTGTTGTTTTTGGTCCAGTCATGGGGCCTGAACTCTGGGCCTGGGCACTGTCCCTCAGCTCTTCAGCTCAAGGCTAGCGCTCTACCATTGAGCCACAGCGCCACTTCCAGCTTTTTTTTTCTTATGTGGTGCTGAGGAATCGAACCCAGGGCCTCATGTATGCAAGGCAAGCACTCTACCACTGAGCCACCTTCCCAGTCCTTGTTGTTTTTTAAGCTGCATTCTAGTACTAGGGCTTGAACTCTGGGCCTCAAACTTTCACTGGGCTTTTTTTCCATTCACAGCTGGGACTCTACCACTGACGCCTTGCCTTGTAGGGTTGTCCCACCCTTTATCACTGCATGGCTCTTTCTGGGATCTGAATTTCCCTGCCTGCTAGGAAGTCCAGACTGCATTTCAAACAAGGATTGTTAGGAACAGAAACTCAATTTTTAGTATATGTTTTATATTCTTTATATACATCAAATAAATAATTTTTCAGTAAACCCTTTGAGGAGCTTGATTTCTGAAATCTGCATGTCAGGCAGAAAGGACAGATGCAAACTATTGTAGTGATTACATCTCCACTGACACTGGTGGGTATCTGTTTATCTTAGGAAGCATGGAAGAGATGGAATAAATTAACCCCTCAAGTGTTAATTATAGGGATGGAGCATCTCATAATCACAAAAGCCCAAATGCCTTATGAAATCTATGGCAGAACCCAAGAATGAGCTTGCTTTTTAGTTAATGTCTTAACCTAGAATAAATTTGGATTGGAAAACCGTAATTTCCTCTCTGTTCCCTCCAGCTGATGGATGCATCTATGAACTGCTGCCCATTTGCGCTCACCAGCTTCATCCTGGTGTGAGAGGCCCGAGGGCATGGGTCTGTAACCCTCATTCCATGGTGCCTTGACCTGGGAGGGCCAGTGTCCTCTAAATTAAAATTGTTAGTGATGCTTTTACAGGTTTGCATGCATGTGTTCCTAATTGTAATTAGCAGAGCTTCATAGTGTGGCTATAATGCTGCCAATCATAATTATTATTCTAAAATGCCGCAGGTAATGGAAATAATACTCTGTCAATTATCAAAACAATTTTTCCAAAATTTTGTAACTAGAGCTATTGTAAGCTTTTGTTATTTACAGTTGGGATCCTTCTGTAAGGTGCATATGATCAAACCCATGGGAAATATCGCTAGCAAGTACTTGTTTTTGGCTATTATACTCCACAGAAGAGTGGACTACCTACAGTACAGGTAGGAACATTTTCAACTAAGTACAAATGGCTACATGCACACTGAAAGTCTGTTCTATTTCCTTAAAAAAAGAACATGATTTTTTAAAGCATTCTCCATAAAATGAAATGTACATTTGCGTTTGAGGCTACATCATCTATTAAGTATATTGTATTTCTTTTCTGTAATAAACTTTCACTTTTCTTTTGCTTCAGAACTAGTCCATGTCTGATTTTTTTTCTTGCCTTGCTGTGAATCAACCCAGGACCTGTGAATACTAACACTCTACCACTGAACTATCCCCTTCCTGAAACCAGCCCCTCCAGTCCCATATCTGAACTATATCGTAGTTCTGGACCAATCATTTCTCAAGTATTCCACATGTTTCTATGTAAAGCTTTGTAGCATCTGGCACAAAGATTATAGCAAGGAGACAAACAAAAATATGATGGCAGAAGTAAAACCTTCTCATCCAATTCCAGTCAGTCACCAAGTGAAGAGTCAGCCAACGTGGCTTTCAAGTCCTTGAAAAGTAATCCAAGCAACTGTTATCATAACCCCATACAGAAGAAGTATTCTCCTTAGCAAAAGTAGCAGGAGACTTTTTATTTCTCAACATATGTATGAACTCCCAAATAAAATTTTAACTCAGCCAAGAGTAAATGAAGCTAGAGGATTTATTAAGGTAACACCAGGACATCTGTCAAACAGCTTTGAATCCTTTAGGTTGTACCCACTAATGACATTGAGGGTGTCCCTAACTTCAGTCCTGACCGACTGATAGCTGTGTGCACCTCAGCCTTTTCAGCTTCTACATCAACAAAACTCCCTATAGGTTGGTGCAAGTACTTGAGAAACTGGCAGTATTCACAAAAGCTAAACAAACACTTCCTGTGAGTTCACAATTCTGCTCCAAATAAAATAATCCAACAGAAATGGGCCCCTTTACACATTTGGGTGGATATAAGCATTCATCTCTGAGGAGGAGAGGGAGGCATAACACAGCTGACCCAGGACCCTCCAGGTTAGAAGTCAAGGACAGGAGTGGCTTCCCCTTCTGACACTCAAATATGAATATTATTTGATCAGGCAATCACTCCAACTGGAGTGGAGCAAGTTTCTTTGTGGTAGTTCTAGCAGAAATAAGTGCTTAAGGATAGCTGGCTGGGCACTACTGGGTCTACAGTCTCTTTTCAACTTTGGATTTACTAAATTAGAAAAAAAAATTAAAAGCCTGCTATAGGAAAGATAGTAAGAAAATGACAATGTTTTTACTATTAGTTTCTGCTACCTACTGCCACATCTGGGAAGATGTAAAAGCTTTCTTGAATATCTTCCCCACAATTGATGAGCCTGAACTTGTGATGGACAAGGCAAAGATGAGGCTGGACAGAGTGCTCTTGATATCAGAAGGGCATTTCGACAGGTAGAGGGAGCTAATGGCATGCATCTTTCACAACTTAAAATGCTAGAGAGGAAACCAAGTCAAGTCCTTTATGAAGCTCCAAAGGAATTGGGTTCTCGAATAAAAAAGAAAAGATGGCAAGAATTGACCCAAGTTAGGAAAAAAAAAAGCCCACAGTTTTGCAAAATATTGGAGGGAAAAAAGTGCCCCAAACTACAAATGAAACCTGAGAACAAATGGCTTTCAGAGATGACCCGTAAAGGTAGAGATGAAGCCCAGAGTTTCAACCCACACTGATAGCTCCCATCAAAATGCTCCATAAGATTGAATTTGACCCAAAATACAGCTGACAGTAGGGAAATGATCAATTGACTCTGATGGATACTAGAACAAGTTATTTGGTTGTGAGTTGTAGAGTGACAGTGTTGAGTAACACCATGGTTGCCTGCCGTGGTGAGGTAACAGGAGAGACGAATGACCTATGCTCCAGCCTTTGGAATGCAAATTGGGAGAACAAAGTCAGAGCCATAGTTTTGTATACATGCCGATTGTCCCCTTCTTTTCTTGGGGTGAGATCTGCTGTGCAAATGACATGCTCAAATAACCTTTTTATCTGGAGAGCAAGCTTAACAGCATTCTTCTGTAAATGCCCTCTGTCTTCATTCACTACTTGGAAGCCAAGCAACGGAGATGAGTCCCATACCTGCTGAAGTCTCCAAAAACTTAAGCCAAGCTGTGTGGGCTGATGAGATCCCTGGACTAGCTTTTTTGATGGTGCCCATTAAAGTGCTATTAAAAGAAGGAACAACTTGCCCTAAAAAGGAACAATTCCTTTTCAGGAAAGAGGCCTTATAAGAATGCAGCCAATTCTAAGCAGAATTTTGGAACAGGGACTTATGTGGCCTTCCTTGACTCCCTGCAATACCAATTTAAAAGCTCCATACTGAAGAATACAGGTTACACAAGATATGAGAGCCATAGTAGATGATTCAGGGCATCTACCTAATTGTACCAAACATATACACCTTTGTAACTTCTGTGTCAGATGACTGTCAGTGTTTGAAGATGTTTGAAAAGATGGACTTAAAGATGTTTTGTTTTTCGTCCCTTTAGGGGAACTTTTATTTGTTTGTTTGTTTATTTTGGTGTTGGTACTGGGGCTTAAACTCGGGGCCTGGGTGCTGTACTTTGGACTTTTCACTCAAGGCTGATGCTCTACCAATTGAGCCACAGTTCAACTTCTGGCTTCTTGGTGATTAGTTGGAGATAAAAGTCTCACAGACTTTCCTACATAGGGTGGCTTTGAACTGTGATACTCAGATTTCAGCCGCTTAGTAGGTAGATTTATAGGTATGAGCCACTGGCACCTGGTCAGGAGAAAAATCTTAATGTTTCTATTTGAGTGGCAAGATCTAAATGTGTGGGTGACTTCACAATATTGTTGAACAGTCTTGCCACAAGGATTTTAAGAACCCACCTACCACAAAGCACTGGTGGCTATGCCTATAATCCTTGTTGAATGACCTTGTGTCCAGCCCTAGACCTGAATGCTGCCTTGTCAACATTGAAGTAGTACTGAAACATGTCACCTTACATGGTCACAAAGCAACATCTAAGGAGGCACATTTGCAAGCTACAGGATACTAATCTAGGTTTTCAGATAAATCAGAGAATCATATCATACTGAAGACAGGTCATTTTTATTTATATGCCTTGAGGAGCAAGAGACAAATGTGCAGGCTCTTGGGAATGGTAGTCAATGCTGTGCTTGGATTCCAACTTTTCTGCCAACAGCAAAGCCTTTGTATGAGGCCCTTAAAGGAACTGATTTTGAGCCATTGGTTTAAATAGAGGAAAGCCAGAAAGTCTTTGAAAATTTAAAACAAAGCCTCATGATGGCCCAAGCCCTGGAACACCTGAATCACATGAAAGAGTTTAAGTTTTATGTACAGGAAAAGCAAAACTTGGCCCTCAGGGCCCTCTACAGATGCAGGAGGATGTCCCAAAGCAACCTGATAATATAGCACAAGCTTCACAACTCTGTTTATAGATTGTTGCTACTTGTGACTATTCTGAAAGGCTGAAAAGTTTATGTGCCTCATTGTGGTTTATGTGCCTCATTTGGTTTTGATTCTGCTAGAACAAAGAAGGGAGTTACTGGATGAATTCTGATAAAACAGGAGGATATCAAGCCATCCTATTGGATAACCTGAATGTTGGATTTAAAACTCCATCTACCTTAAGCCATATGACCCCGATCCCAGCTCAGGGTGATGAATCCTTGCATAAAAATGGTTTAGAGGTTCTAAGGCTATGTATTACAGCAGATTGAGATTACCTGACCAACCCATTTTGAAATTAGACTGGGATTTGTTCACTGACAGAAGTAAATTTATAGACAGTGGCCAACAATGGGTTGGATATGCAGGGGATAACAGAAGCAGCAATATTGCTCCCAGGGTCTTCAGCTTCAAGGGCTGAACTGATCACAACTAGAGTAATACACCTCTCAAAGGACAAAAAATGTTAACATGTATATTGACTCAAAATATGCCTTTATGATGATACATATGCTCAAAGGGTGTTTTTGTTTTCTTTCCTCCCTCCCTCCCTCCCTCCCTCTCTCTCTCTCTGTCTCTCTCTTCATTGTCCTAGTGCTTGAGCTCAGGGCCTGGATGGATGCAAGTGCTCTACCACTTGATCTACAGTGCCACTTCCGGCCTTTTCTGAATAGATTTTTTTTTTTTTGAGATAAGAGTCTCATGGACTTTCCTGCCTAGGCTGGCTTCAAACTGCAATCCTCAGATCTCATTCTCCTGAGTAGCTAAAATTATGGCATAAGCCACTAGTGCCTGGCTTGGTTGCTCTTTCTTCCTTCTCTCTCTCTTTCCTTTCTTTCTTTTTCTTTCTCTTTCTTTCTTTCTTTCTTTCTTTCTTTCTTTCTTTCTTTCTTTCTTTCTTTCTTTCCCTCCCTCCCTCCCTCCCTCCCTTCCTTCCTTCCTTCCTTCCTTCCTTTTCTTTCTTTCACTCAAGGTGAGCACTCTACCACTTGAGCCACAGTGCCAATTCTGGTTTTCTGGTGGTTAATTGGAGATAAGAGTCTCATGGACTTTCCTGCCCAAGCAGCTTTGAACAGTGATCCTCAGATCTCAGCCTCCTGAGTAGCTAGGATTACAGGTGTGAGCCACCAGTGCCCGGCTACAACTGTCCCTTACATTCAAGAAAACCTCTGCAGCAGAGCGCCAGTGGCTCACTTATAATCCTGGCTACTCAGGATGTTGAAATCTGAGGATCATGGTTCAAAGCCAGCCTAAGCAGGAAAGTCCATGAGACTTTTATCTCCAACTAACCACCAAAAGTAGAGCTGTGGCTCAAGTAGTACAATGCCAGTCTTGAGGTAGAGGACATGTTGAAGGCCTGAGTTCAAGCTCCAGTACCAGCACAAAAACAAAACAAAACAAACCTCTGCAGAAGGGAATATAACAAATAAGAAAACAACCCCCTTGAAAACTGGCAAAGTAAATTTTACTCATTGCCAAAGACTGCTGAAAACTTTAAATATCTGTTAGTGTTAAATGATACATTTCTTGGGTAGGTAGAGGTCTGTTCTATCTTTGTCCATCAGGGTGACAGAGATTTTGCTAAAAGAGATCATTTCAAGATTTGGACTCCTATTTTCAATGAAGAGTTACCAAACAAATGAAATCTGGGGCATTATATGGAAACTACATACATGTCCAGTAGATCCCAGTCTATTAGAAAAATGAAAAAGATGAGTCATATACTAAAAAGGACTGTAGAAAAACTATGTAAAAAATCACTTAAAAGGAGACAGAGTATAGCCAATTTTTCTTCTCTGAACATGGTTGGTGCCTAGAAGTAGGTTTAAGTTGAATCCTTATGAAATATATGGGAGACCTGTCTTGGCCCCTTGAAAAGGAGATTAAAAATATACACATAAAAAAGAAGCTAGAGGGCTGGGAAGGTGGCTCAGTGGTAGAGTGTTTGCCTTGCTGCATGAGGCCCTAGGTTCAATTCCTCAGCAACACATAAGCAGAGAAAGCCAGAGGTGGCACTGTGGCTCAAGTGGTATAGCGCTTGAGCTGAAGAGATGAGGGACAGTGTTCAGGCCCAGAGTTCAGGCCCCATGATTGACAAAAACAAAAACAAAAACAAAAAACAAACAAAAACAAAGACCAAAAACCAAAAACCAAAAACACCACCACCAACAACAAAAGAAGCTAGACTAAAACAGTATATATAAAAGTCAAATATTAACACTGTATATAAGTTTGCTTCAGATCACTGTCTCAGCTGGAAATACCCCCTCCATACATTTAGAACAGAAGATTGAGTGCTTCGGAAAACTTAGAAGGAACAGGCCTTGAAGAACTGAAGAAGAAAAATGTTAAAAGGGCTTTATGATGTGCTTTTGACAACTCACTTTTTTGAAGCTAGCTGGAGTCAAGCCATCTATACATCTCATTGGAGTGAAGTTTACCATAATTAGGACCCCAGTGTGAGAACCAAACACTAAGAGATCTAAGACTTCTAACTCAGGAAAGAGACATAACATATGTCTATATGAGTCAAATCTAAATTGCTTTTGTATTCCCTCTGTAGGATAGAAGGCTAACTTCCTGATCTTCAACACTGGCTTCAACTCCTTGCAGAAATTGTGTTGGATAATCAAATGGCTTTGGACTACATGAGGGCTGAGCAAAGGTGCATATGTATTTTTGGTTAGTATGTCCTGCTCTACCAATATCAACACTTTCTCTCAGGTAGAGATCAGACAACAAGGTATTTGGTTACAACAGACATGGGAACAGCACACATCCATTTTCAATAGCCTGGAGGCTGAATTGACAGATTTGTTTTATGGTTTGTTTTCCTGATGCCTAAGGGTATCAAATCTATCAAGTATCATCTATTTTAGTGGAACTATTATATTGATTACAGGAGAAGTATATCTACTTTTCCACTTAGCTGCATTCTTCACCTGGGCAAAATTACTTTGGGACTCATATGACCCACTGGGATGACTCTCATAGGCACATACCTTCCATCAAATGAATTCCCTAACATCTCCTGATTTTTGCAGAAAGCAGCCAGGTGATTAAAACATCCCCTTTTCCATAAAAATTGACAATGGGGAAAATGCAACCTAAACAGACACCAATAAATAACCTCCTTTTCCTACCACTACACTTTCCATTATCCACATTTAAAATATTTTTCTTCCCTTTCTGCTATTTTCCCCAACCCCATTCTCTTATGTGAGGGAACTCAAGAATGTCCTTCCAGCCCCAGCCAAGGTTATCATACCATTCTCCTTGTTTTACTGACCACAGAAGAAAAGGAACAGGCCTGAGCCACTAGTGCCTGGCAACCCCATTTGTTTTGATAGCTTCTGCTGAAGCTAAGCATATATTTCCATATGACTCAGCCAACTACTTTTAGGCATTCATCCAAGAGAAATAAAAATACATGTCTACAGAAAGACTTGTATAAGAACAGTCATAAAAAGCCTTATGCATTAAAGCCTCAAACTGAAAACAGCCCAAGTAACTATTAACAGGAAAATGAAGAAATGGAGTATACAGCAGCAATCTACTTATATTCCACACTAAAAGGAACACAGTATACACGTCAGCCTGGATGCATCTCTCAAACATCTGGCTAAGCCAAAAGCCAGATATGGAGAGCACACACTGTGTGATTCAATTCATGTGGTGTCCTATAATTGACAACAGAAATGTGTCATAAAGGGGCTGGAAGGTATAGCTCACTATTAGAGTATATGTTCAGAAGATGTTCAGCCACCACATGTCTACTCACTAGTACCAGAGTCATTCAACTGATAAACGAATCAAGTGTCCTACAATGGTTGCTGGGTCCATTGTAGGTAGATTACCTAAGAACTTTCTGGGGGTGGTAGAGAAGTGCTCTGTATGTTAGTAGTTATGAGCTATGTGGATACAAGAAAATAATTTAAATGATACACTTAAGATCTGTGCATTTTACTATATGAAAATGATATCTTAATTTAAAAACTTACCAAAATTCACCAGGTCAGCATGAGGGCCAGAAACCACCCCCATGAAACAGATAATCAGGGCCACTTGAGGCCCTCACAACAGCACAAGATTCTTCCAAGATCACTTTTTCACAGCAACTCCAGCTATGGCGGAGCCAAGCTTAAAGATTTGTCCAAGGTGGAAGGAAGGGAAGACTTCTTGACAAAAGCCTGGGCTGACCAGGCACACCCATTGAGAAAACAGATGACCATAGGCTAAACAGGAAGTGCAAGGTGGAGTGAGCAGGGAGATTCCACACTGTCACCAAGGATTTGATTCACCTTCATTCTTCTAGGAAGCCTTTCATCAGTTAACAGACAGTTAAGGACCATACTGTAGACCCTGGGGTTTACCAGTGAGTGAGAAGGCCTGATCCTTCTCTCACGGCCTAAAGTGAGACCAGGACAAGGCTGAAAAACTCCACAGGATGAGCAAAAAAGAAAGGCTATGTGTTCTTGAGGGTGCAAAAAAGACAGATGTGGCCAGGCTTGTCTAAAGAGACCTGTAGGAAGGAAAACCTGATGATTTTAGACATTTTCTCTTTTATTTTTCCTGCCAGTCCTGGGGCTTGAACTCAGGGCCTGCACCTAAGCTGTTTTTTTGCTCAAGGCTAGCACTCTATCACTTGAGCCACAACTTCACTTCTGATCTTTTCTGTATATGTAGTATGGAGGAATTGAACCCAAGGCTTCATTCATGCATGCTAGGCAAGCACTCAATCACTAAGCCATATTCCCAGGCCTTGTAGGACTTTTGAAAGCTAGGAAAGCCACTATACCACTCCCTGAGCCAAAACCCCAGCCCCATCTTTCAAACTGCTTTACTGAGATAAAATTTATGCAATAAAGTTACCAGTTTAAGCCGGGTACCAGTGGCTGATGCCTATAAGCCTAGCTACTCAGGGGATTAAGATCTGTCTTTGAACAGACTGGTCTGTTCAAAGACAGACCAGACAGGAAAATCTAATGGATCACCAGAAAATGGGAAGTAGAGCTGTGGTTCAAAATGGTATAGTACTAACCTTGAGTGAAAAAGCTCAGCACCCAGGCCCTGAGTTCAAGCCTCATGACAGATTAAAAAAAAAGATACCAGTGTAAGGTACACAATTCACAGGTTTTTAGTATATTTACAATGCTGTGTCACTGTATCTCAGGTGTAGAATATCCAACAACTCCTCAAATCCTGAACCTGCCCCAATCAGCAGTTGTTTTCAACTCTTCCCCCAACCCAAACCATAAGCAACTTTCTTCCTGTTTGTATGTATTTGTTTGTTCTAGACACTTTATACATGTGGAATCATATAGTATTTTGGATCTAGTTTGTTTATTTTTGGCAATGCTGGGATCAAACCTAAGGCCTTACATGTGTGCTAGGAAAGCAACCTACACTGAGCTTTCTCCCCAGCCCCAGAATTGCATTTTTCTATTTCAAAGTATGAACTCATTAAAAAAAATCCTTTAAAGATTTGGGGTATAATTCAGTGGTGGAGTGCTTGCTTAGTACGTGTGAAGCTCTGGGTCCCATGCCAGCACCACAAATACAACCATAAATCCTGAAAAAAAAACAAAGCCCTTTAAATCTCCTAATCCACAGAAAGCTAAAATCCCTGATTTATATTCTCACCTCTTCTTTTGCTTTAAAACAAGTCCATGCAGTCCTTTAGCTCAGGCATTTTGACTTGCAAAATCATTTGCTCCTTGGATGTTCTTCCTGAGGGCTAGAAGAACCACACAGCTGTATTTGTGGAGTGCTTTCAGTCCTGTAGAATTTTTATTAGTTTTCCTACCACCTTGGCTCTGTGCCATAGAAACTCTTTGCTCTGGGGCTGGGGGTATAGGCTGGTGGTAAAGTGCTTGCCTAGCATGCACTGCCGGGCCACTCTACTGACCTTTAAAGAGGTTTCTGGAGACAGGATACCTTAGAGGGGAAGGTCTGCTTCTCAACTATGTAAATCTTGTGGCTAACACTAGGATTTACAAGGCTATACTTAAGAAGCTCTTAAATGGAAACATTTATCAACTCAATCAATAATATGAGAAAAACATCAGGCTGTTGAAATGTGAAAGAAGCAATTAGCTTGGAAATGGCTACTATTTCTCTTGATGGTGTAACTATTGTTCTGAGCTTTGTGGAACACATTATTCCTACAATTGATTCTTCAGGGACAATCCCTGTGAGGAGGCCTAAGGCCTGATGTGATTATCAAAACTCCTCCCGGGAAAAATGCCACGATGAAGGAGGCAAAGTGGCACAATGGTCAGGGCCAGAAACCCCCATCTGGGTCTGAGTGGCTGCTCTTCATTTCCTCCCTCACTAATCTAGACAGTCCTTTTGAGCTCATTTAGGTGCAGTTAGCTGACTGCAGGATAGAAAACAGTACCTGTTTGATTATGGCTGAAGGAGAACACAAAGTATAGTCAACACCATGCCTGGATCATAGTAAGCACTCAGCAAATATAAACTGATGAAATTTGTTATTCAAATTCAATGATACTTTAATGTTATTCAAATTGGAGGGTAGTAGACACAAGTATATAAGAAGATCACCTAACACTGAGAAACCTCTGGAGGAATCTTCAAGAGGATGAGGGTAACTAAAAGCTTTGAGAGAACAGTGTGAACCAGAACAGTGATCATTCCCACCAGGGGACAGATGAAGAAGCCTTCTCAGAAAGCTGAGAGATACTTGAAGGACAGCAGACAGGACATTAATACAATGTCTTTGTAATGATGATGCTTATTCATACTGCTAGTGCCTCTAACACCGTGGAAGCCTCTGCTTGGGGGATTCTGATGCTGGTGAACTGTTGTACTTAAATTGTACTGTGTGATATGTAACAATTAAAAAACAGGACTTGTCCATTGGTATAAAGACGAAATTGGCATATTTGATCAGAGAAAGCTTGAGGGGCCCTGGATAAACATATTTGATCAGTCTAAGAGAGATAATATCTAGTTTGGTATAGTTAAACTTATGACCTCTCCTGAGGATAAAGGAAATAATTATTCCAAAATACAAAAAGGCCACCCACAAGACAGTGTTCTTACAGAAACGAAATGTCACTTTATATTTAGCCCAAGTCAAAATGTACCAGTTCTTCACATTTCTGGCTTCAATTGACCATTAATGCCATGAATAAAACTTCCTTTTGTATCAAGGAAGGCCCTTCTGTACAAAATACCCTATAATAGAATTTGGTAAGACTTGCTGCCAGCTTAGAAGGTACAGAAGTATAACTCAGGATAAAACTAGTCAGCAGGAAGATGAGATCTCAGAGAATGAATTAATGTTAGACCTGAAATTTATGGTCTATCATGAGTGCTTATGCTTCAACAGTGTAGATAACCTTAGTAACTGTTGTGCTGCAACGAGACTCAATTTGTCTAAAGGAAAAAGACATTGGCATTGGCCAGTTTTTCTTTTGTGGAGGAAAGGTGTATCATGCTCTAAAGAAAAATTAGGTACATCCTGAAGCCGGACGGCGAAGGAGAGAGGAAAACTTCAGAGGGGCCAAGAAGAGCATTTCTGAGAACAGAAGCTCCGCATTTCAGTTCAGTTCCTGATGTCCTCCCCTGAAAAGCTTCCCTCTCATGGGGACAAATGAAAGTACAAGGCTCTACCAAAACCTATAAGGATTGCAAAGTATGGCCAAGTGGTGGCCGAGATTGGGATTGGATAGAAACAGGAATTGAGCACTCTCCTGGTGTGCAGCCTGCAGATGTAAAGGAAGTGGCTGAGAAGAGTGTACAGACCCTAGTGATTGGCTGAGGGATGAGTGAGGCCTTAAAGGTGCCCCCACCTACTGTGGAGTACCTCGAGAAACAAGGCATTGATGTACGGGTCCTCCGGACAGTGCAGGCAGTGAAAGAGTATAATGCCTTGGCTGCCAAAGGGGTCAGGGTGGGAGGCGTCTTCCATTCCACCTACTGATGAAGTCTTAAGAGGAGAATAAACCATGAAGCAATGAAAGAAAAAAGAAAAGGAAAAGTTAGGGAGAATGGTGTCTCTTTTTCTTAGTAAATTGACCCATCAAAATAAGGGATTAAATATGATCTCCCCCCCAAAATTGTGATGACAACCTAGTGCTATTAAATGCTGCTGATATGGCTGTGGCTGCGGCTTTTATTCCGTCCGTAGACTTGTAGCAGGTGTCCAGAAAGAACTTAGCAAGCTGGCTTGTATTTTCAACAAAGAGACAAATGTCACGGCTGTCATTTTGGAAGAAATAAATCAGGATATGAAGGAGTTGATAACAGGAATTATATCAAATTGAGCAGCCATAGATTATTTGCTGTTAAAAAAATCACTTGGGGTATAAACACTTTGAACGACTGTGTTGCTTTAAGATAACAGGGGCTGGGAATGTGGCTTAGTGGTAGAGTGCTTGCCTAGCATGCATTAAATTTCTCAGTACCACATAAACAGAAAAAGAAAAAAAGCTGGAAGCGGTGCTGTGGCTCAAGTGGTAGAGCGCTAGCCTTAAGCAAAAGAAGCTCAGGGACAGTGGCCAGGACCTGAGTTCAAGCCCTAGGACTGGCAAAAAAAAAAAAAAGGATGAAAAACGAGCTACAGCAGCTCAAAAAGGACTGAGCAAGTTAAAAATCAGTAAAAATCAGAACAGTTTTCCTGGCTTTTTCCCCTTCTGGACCCAATAGCTTCTATCTTAGGGATTGTTCTGCTAGCTCCCTGCCTATTTCAATGTTTATCTTCTAGAATCCAGTGTGTGATGACTCAAGCAAACATAAAAATCATGCTTTCTCAAATAATAAAACAGGGAGAATTATGGGAATCTCTGGAAAACAAACTGTGAGGTCTGACAGGGAAAGAGAATTGGAACACCATCCTCTAACAAGACTCTCAGAATGCTGGGGTTGCCCTGGAAAGATCAAACAGTCTTGGCTGTACAAAGATTCACATTTCTACTTCAAGTGTGTGTTCATCAGGCCTCAAGCTGTCTGGGAGACAAAGACTTATACAAAATGTAAGTTGTTCACTGCTTACCTAAGGAAGTCATTTATCACTTGTATACAAAATTATGTCACATGTTGGTGTTCAGTCACTTCAAAGATATTGGTACCTTCCTTTCTGCACGTACTCCCCTGTACTAAACTCAATAAATACACTTGTTAATGGGATCTTGGGCATCTGTAGCCGGCAGAACCCTTCAGGTCCCCTGGGGCCCCATAACTGTACTGCCCCCAGTTGTGGTGGATTGTGACAGCTGACTGCAGGATAGAAAACAGTACCTGTCTTTTTTTTTTTTTTTGGCCAGTCATGGGCCTTGAACTCTAGGCCTGGGTGCTGTTACTCAGCTCTTCAGCTCAAGGCTAGCACTCTACCACTTGAGCCACAGCACCACTTCTGGCTTTTTTCTGCTTATGTGGTGCTGAGGCATCGAACCCAGGGCCTCATGCATGCAAGGCAAGCGCTCTACCACTGAGCCACCTTCCCGGCCCCACAGTGCCTGTCTTGATTCATGGCTGAAGGAGAACACGAAGTGCAGTCAATACCATACTTGGCACACAGTGAACACTCAGTAAATATAAGCTGCTGATACTTTAATGTTTTTCACATTTTCTGATACTTTAATGTTATTCAAATTGGAAGGTGTTGGGCACAAGTGGCTTGCCCTTGTAATCCTAGTTACTCAGGAAGTAAGATCTGAGAATCACAGTCTAAAGCTAGCTCAGGCAGGAAAATCCATGAGACTTACCTCCAATTAACCAGCAAAAATCTAGAAGTGAAGCTGTGGCTCAAGTGGTAGAGTGCTTAAAAAAAATTAAGGCATAGTTCCCAACTCCTGAGTTCAAGCCCCAGTACTGGTACACACACACACACTCACACTCACACACACACACACACACACACACACACAAATAGGAGTGTATTATAAGTATGCTTATCTACACAAAGGCTTAAATATCCATGTATTAAAAACGTAATTATCAGTGCACTATTGTTAGGAGATGGGCTATTATGAGGTAATTAGGTCTCCTCCTGAATGAACTGTCATTACTACGGCAGTGTTTTTGTTTTGTTTTGGAGTAGGCTGCTATAAATGTGAGCTGGGCCTCCTGTTGCTTTTTTGCGTCTCCCTTCTGCCTTCACCATGAGATTCTGCTGCACAAAAACCCTCACCAGATGTTGTGCCATGCTCCTGGACTTCCCAGCCTCCAGAATTGTGAGCCAAATTGATTTCCATTTAACATAAATACCCAGCTTCAGCTGGGCCCTGGTGGCTCATGCCTATAATCCTAGCTACTCAGGAGGCTGAGATCTGAGGATCACGGTTCAAAGCCAGCCCGGGCAGGAGAGACCGTGAGACTCCTATCTCCAATAACCCCCCAGAAAACCAGAAGTGGCACAGTAGCTCAAGTGGTAGAGCGCTCGCCTTGAGCTGAAGAACAGTGCCCAGGCTCAGAGTTCAAGCCCCATGGCAGACAAAAAAAAACACAAAAAACCCCCCCATAAATACCCAGCTTCAGATACTCTTAACAGCAGAAAGCAGACTATACCTGTCTATGAGCTTCAAGGTGATCTAAGGTGAATCTAAGAATCTTACCATTTTCCAGTAAAGAAACTGGAAACACCTATTATCCTCTGCAGATTCTCTTCTCCAGCATCTCTGAATACTGACAGAAGAAGGGCCTCCTCTCAATGAAGAAGGATCCACTTTGTTCTAGGTCATGTTTCACTGTTAGTTTGAAACCTGAAAAAAGCATCCCTGTAAGTTCCACCAATATGTCAGAGCACTTTGCCTCTGGAGAAGCACAAAGCCCTGGGTATAGCAGGTAGTCAAAAAACTTACCATAGTCAGAGCTTCTCTTTCCAGTACAATTATTAGCTCTGATCATTTCAAACATTCTTTATATGGCCTCCAAATAAGTCATACGAACACAAATTCTATCAGAAAACTGCATAGCCATATAGCCTACGTAATTAATTGGTTCTCTCAAAGTTCCTGCCTTGCAAGACTGTTACTAACACAGCAATAAGCTGACATTTTCTAAAAGTTCCTTTCTGGAATTACCTCATTCTAGTAATCCCTGACTTCATCCCCCAAATGGAATTCCAGTGAATAAACATCCCTCTGGAAATAGGTCTAAAACTCAAATCCATCCTGAAACAGCAATATCTTTTCCTGAGAGTGTTCAAACGCACAAACTTGGAGTTCTTGAAAAAAATCCATTTGGAGCTGGGTGTAGCAGTACATGCCAGTTCATGCCAGCACTCTAGAGGCCAAGTCAGGAGGACTGAGGGTTTGAAGCCGGACTAGGTGACATACACAGTGAGTTTTAGGCTAGTCTAGGCTACATGGCAAGAACATGTCTCAAAAACAAAACAAAACAAAACAAAATCCTCAACCATTTGGTTAAGTTGTTTTGCAGTACTAGAAATCGGAACACAGGACCTTGTTATGCTAGGTAAGCATTCAGTTACTAAGCTATACTAACCCACCTCTGGTTAACTTTGAAATCTCAGAGAGGAAGCCTTTGTAATTACAAGAGAAAACCTAGAAATTACAAATTCAAATAGATTTCAAAATAGTAATATTATACATGGAATAAAACATCATAAAGTTAAAAATAGAGAAAAAAAGAATATTTCCTATCACATGGGCTAATTTCCTTAATAAAGGTCTCCTAATATCAACAAGAAAATGATCACAATCTTACAAAAAGACAGGGAAAAGACATGAGCAATGCTTCACAGGAAAGGCACATAAATATCTCTTTAGACATAAAAGAGGATGCATGTGGCTACTGCACCATACTTACAGACAGGAATTAGATCCATGTATATTAAAACTACTGGTCACCAATTTTTTATATGCCAGACTGACAAAGATCAAATGTTGGGTTACAGCTATGAGGGTGTAGGAAAGACCACACCAACATGTGCTAGTGGACTGCAGGAGTCTGATGATCTTCGGAAGACCCATGTACAGAGATATGGGGCTGCAAATAACTAGATGCTGAGGTCCTATCATCTACACATAGAAACGTCACTAGCATCTGCAGCTTAGGCCTGTGGCCTGTATGTTTTGCACATGGACAGAGGAGGAGAGGAGTGCATCAGAGAGGTCCCTCTAAGCACATATCCTCTAGGAGGGCCCAGACCCTGTGTCAGTAGCTATTTTTAAAGAACAAGAGCTTACTTTGTTATCATAAAAGACACTCAGAATGACTTGCATATTTTGTTGGGCTCAGAAATATTCCATGCCTTATTTGGTGCTTTTTTGGGAATCTTCCAATTGTTTATGCTTTTTCAGAAGTGAGATCACTAAATGGATTGAATCAATTTTCACTTTGCTTATGGAGCTCTTTAAATATTTAGGCCCCCAGAATGATGCAAGCAAAGGGGCAGGCATGGGCTTTGCCAAAACAGGTCTGGTGCAGTATAGAGAGGGAATTCTTTTTTCTTCTTCTGTTGTTGTTGTTGTTGCTTTTTGTTTTGTTTTTGACGCCCTCAGCCCTCACTTCCTGGACATTGTCCCAACTGTTACTTTTCATTTGGTGGAACATCTTTTCTCATTTTTCCTTCCCAGCTTGTATCATGTGTTGGTCTCTAAACCTTTTCCCCAAGGTTCAACTTTGGAGAAGTCACTGGCTCATTTTATTCATGTCCTGAACATTATTTATTTATTCCTCCCTGCTCAAGTTGGGATCACACTGACTGCTTTGCACATAGCAGCAGACTTCCTTTTCAGAGATGTCCAGGGGTCAGATCTCATCATCTCATTAGTCAGGTCCTCAGATAGGTGTGGGGGCTGTGAGCACTTGGAGTAGGGGTTCACCCGACAGTTCTCACTCTGGAATGCCGCCATCTTAGGACTACACCATAGTAAAGCCAGATCCTTGCTAGACAGGGTGATGTGGGGACTTACCACTCACCAGAGAGGGTGATATATTCAGAACCTTCTCTGGCCAGACTGTGGGTCACTGTCTCAGGAGGTATGAAGCTCTTCTCTCAACAAACCACTGCAGGAGGAGGCTTTAGTTAGAACCCAAGACAGCCTATGCCACTACTGAGAGCTATTGCCACCAACTGCCATCTTTTTGGCAGGTTTTAAAATGCTAATAAACAGGGATCTTGGCTGGGGGATGAACACCAGCCACTTATCCAGAGGAAGTAGAGGAGTGAAACCCTTGTAAACCTTTATTATTTGGAATGGAACACAACAGGTTCAGCTTATTCCATGTATTGTACATTCACTGAAGGACAACGAGGGACTCAGGCACCAGGTCCTAAACCATATCCAAGCTTCACACTCAGCTCCAACCCAGAGAGTGGGTGCTAGGGGGCATCCCAGAACCTGCCCCTGGGTCAGATGAGGAGAACGGGCTATGGCCTGAAGAGAGCACAAGAGCCACAAAAAAAGTGTGGTTCTGGGGCTATATCTTTGACCGGCCCTGCTAGTCTGCAAATGGCTCACAGCAGCAATACATTCACTGGGACACAGAATTGTGTCCAGAAAAGGGGCTCAGACATAGTTTTATACAGAAGTGCTTGACACTCCCAGGGCAGGCAGCATGGCCATGAGTGTTTTTACAGTGATTACACTCAGCCCTGCTCACACCTGGGGACTCTGCAATCAGAAATACCTTCCTAGAGCGCTCTGGAAGAGGGAGTCTTCTTTGTTCTCTTCCTACTAGTATTACCCACTAGTGGGGAGCAGACCTCCCTGTGAGTTCACTGTTCACAATGAGGATGAGACGAATATGCTCAAGTCTTTTGTCCTGGAGATTGCACTTTTTCTTCTTGGCTCCCCCAGAGCAGCCAGGCCAGCACAGGGGAGGTGGAGGTCTGGCCCTGGAGAGGGAACAGCAGGGGCTGGGAGACAAGATCTACATCACAGGGATGCACGGAAAAGCAGCCACAACCCTGCAGACAGAGGGGATGGGGACAGGGGCTGAAGGCCCACCTCAGGGTGTGCCCTTGGCCCTGTCTAGCTCATTGCCTTCTTGGAGGCAAGGCAGGGGGAATGCCTGGGGCTTCCCAGTCCCTGCCCCTGGGCCAGATGAGGCACAACAGGGCTAGTACATGGGCCCGGCAGCAAGGGATCCCACCAGGTCTCAGGCAAGTCTGTACGAGGTGCCACTGCAGGCTGAGGAAGGAGAGTCTTAGCCAGTATGGTAGCTCCTCAAGGATGGAATCGCTTCCAGGATGGAGGGGTCCATGGAGATGCAAGCTCAGAAAAGCTGGCTGGGTGGGAATTGGGGCTCAGCTGCTATGAAGATAGACTCTTCTGTCTGTTTAGGGTATCGATGTAATGAAAAATGGCCCCTAGAGCCCAGCTGGTCTCCACATTGTCAATTTTCCGAGTGAGCTTGAAAAGACAAAGGAAGAAGCACAGAAGATCATCACACACCCACCTGAGATGTGAGAGGCCAGGTGGCTTCGGTGGATAAAGGCAGCCTTATCAGAAAGCTAGAAGGTGCTCTGGACTTTTTTTGGAAGCCAGGGATGGGGTAGGGAGTGAAACTCCCAAATGGGGTCTGTAGTTCCCTATACCCAACCCCACAGAACTGAGAAGCGGGGCACCCAAGAGGTAAGTCCTTACCTTCAGCACTTTGTCCCTGGGGAAACCTAACTCCTGGAGCAGTGAGCTTATATAGGTGAGGTCCATGCATGCAAAGGGGTTGCTTTGCGGCTGGGTCTCCAGGGTCCGACACACTGAGGGAGAGATGGCTAGTTCTAGATTAAGTCCCTCCTTGCAGGGAGGGTGGGCTGCAGGCCCTGGCTCTGCCTACTTCCATCACCCACCCACGCTCCTCACTTCTGATTTATTGTCAGGACCCAACTTTGGGAGGTGACAGGCCTAGAGTACCCAGGGGCAGGCTGCAAGCCCGTTCCTACCTCCAAATAGGTCAGAATCCCAGTGCTCTTTGGACTCTGTACACTCACACGTCTATCTAGTTAACAGAATTAGGAACCAAATGCAGGAGTTCAGGGCCAGTGCCTGTCATAGGAACTGTGGGATGTCTGTCCCCTACATGGGATGGTTTCTTCTCTGCCCTCTCAGCTTGTCACCTCAGCAATCAAGGCACCACTCACCATATTTGGCTGCTATGTCAAAGTCTCCAACTACAAGGCTGCCTCCCTTCTCTGCATCTGTGGGAGGAAATAAGACATGGTCTGCAGGTGCATTCCCAAGTACATGATGCTGCTGAGACCTGAGGATGGCACCTGGGGCCCAGACCAGGAGCTCCACAGCATGGGGATGTAGTCATGGACTTTTCTCGTAGGACCCTCTCCCCTGGCTCCCAGCAGCCATACACACACAGACACAGACACACACAGACACACACAGACACACACACACAGACATACACACACACAACACACACACACACACACACACACACACACACACACACACACAGTCATATTCAAGCCCTTGATTGTGGTATCAAGTGTTTCCATGGGACACACAGGACAGGAAGCCTTAGAGGATCATCTCACCCCAACCTTACAATGTCCCACTAAAGGAGTCTCATCAGGACCTCTAGATCCCAAAATTGAGCAAACACTTGAAGCTAGGAAAAGTTGAAGAGCAGAGAGAAAATAAATGTCTCTGGGAAGTCCTGGACCCTCTAGGGAAAAAAAATAAAAAAGTCCTATAAAAGAGAAAATGAGTAGTGATCTACTGGTTTTAGAAGCGTTGGTCAGAGCCTTCTTGGGGCTCTACAGAGGGAGCAGTCCCTGACTTTGGGTGTTTGCTATGTCAGCAAATGTCACCATTAAAGATTCTCTTGAGTTCTGAAAACAGATTGTTCTTTCAGAGCCAAGAATTAACTACAGTGAGCAGTCTCAACTGCCCTTCTGAATAGCCTCGCACCTCCAGAGTTAACCCCAGGTAAGGGCTGGGATGTTGGCTCAGTGGTACAGTGCTTGCCTTGCATGCATGAGGCCCTGGGTTCGATTCCTCAGCACCACATGAGCAGAAAAAGGCTGGAGGTGGTGCTGTGGCTCAAGTGGTAGAGCGCTAGCCTTGAGCTGAAGAGCTGAGGGACAGCGCCCAGGCCCAGAGTTCAGGCTCCACGACCGACAAAAAAAAAAAACCCCAAAACAGGTAAGACCGAAGCCTCCTGATAACAGTGGTGGTGAGTGATGTGACTGCAAGGCTATCCTACACGGGAACTGCCATGTAAGCTAATTACCCCCAAGTTGCTCTGTTGGCAAAGCCTCAAGGACAACTATGGCAAAGACGATCAAAGTGAGGGGTCCTGCAGAGCCAGCCCAAAGGTGAATCCCAGGCAGACTTCTAGATCATGCTGGTGTGGTGGATCTTGGCATGGCAATGTCCACAGTCCTAGTATGGTCAGGAAAGCACTGATAGGTGTTCCTCACTGTAGCTCAGGGGCCTACGCCAAGCTGTCTCAGAAGAGGCCACCTTCTATGTTGACCATTCACACCTGCCTGGCTGTTATCCACACTCTTCCCTTCCCAGGGACAGCACAGCTAGTACAGACGCTGAGTACCTTTGAAGTCACAGGGAGCTGGAACAGTAACATCATCTGCTTTTTCTGAGAGGCTTTTATTTAGCACTAACTAGCATTGCTATTTTCACCCCAACCATTTTCTGACTTCCTCTATTTCATTTAGAAAATTTGGGTCTGGAGCCACTGATGCAACTTTGTAACTTTCATGAGTGTCCACACCATCTGCCCATAGCCAGGCTCAGCAAACTCCAACACCTTGCTCTGTCTTCCCTTCTCCTTGAGTGGAGAGGATGAGTCAGAGAGAAACCATGGCTGTGAGCCAGAGCTGCAGGATCCAGGCCAGAACCTGTTGTGGGCCTGAGGAGTGGAACAACATAAGTTAGGTCAGGGCAACTGTTCTCTTTGCTAAATGTCTCAAAAAGATAACATCTACAAAACTGTGCTGAGCAGTTCCTGTTCAGATGATGGACTTCTTTATGGCTTCTAAGGCGGTTTCTATTACCTCACGATGACAATTTGCTGCCACAGTCCCTCTGGCTAGAGCCGAGCCAGGCCTAGCCCTTACCTATGAGGCCCACGCTGGCTGCAAGGTCATAGTAGTAAGAAAAAGCATAAAAGTCCACATGCTCCACCTCTTGGGTCCTGTGTACTTTATTTCGAAGGATCTCTGACACTCTGCGGGCACACAGCTCGTGGAGGCTTGCTGCAGGAAAAGCACACAGTCAGCAATGGTCAGTGAGTAAGTCACTTGGTCCATGCCATCCCCCCCATGACCTAAGACCCTGACCTGGGTGGGAGAGTGAGGTAGGACCCAAACCCTGAGACCCACCCCGAGTCAGTGACTTGCTTGTTGCACAAGGCAATTACACCCTTCAGGAGCCAAGGCACTCCCAGTCAAGGTCCAAAGGCCCAGAGCACCATGGGGCCAGGGGAAGCCTCAAGCCCCTAGTTCTGAGGGGGAGGCCATGGCTTACTGACACCAGGAAGTCTCCCACTGGGCCCTGTGTTGCTGTCTTCACCCAGTCCTTTGCTGCTGCGTACCGTACTCAACCTTCCCAGCCCACATTGAGCTTCACCTCACAGCCAGGTCAACAGTGGGCCTTGTGGGCTACTCACACAAGCTCAAAGCTAGATGAAGGACAATGGCCAAACAAAACCCAAAGTCAACACTCTCTGGAGATCAATCAACTTCTGTGGATGTCCACTGGACAACCTCAAAAACTCATACCTCAAACCTGGATTCAACTCACCTTCCTGTCTTCGTAATGTTCCCCACGGGCTACACAGGCATGCCTTGCCCTTCAGGGCTCATTTCCTCCCACTGCCTTTCATTAGAAAAGTCCTGCTACCTCATTCAGTGAACACAGACTCTGCCCTAAGGCCTTTTATGTGCTGCTTCTTTGGCTTGGTGATCTGCTGCCTTAGATGGGGGTAACTTGTTGGCCTTTCCACATCTTGGCTAAAAGCCTGTCCATCCTGATTAACACTGCAGTCTCCTCTTGACACTCATCTCTGCCTATTTTATTGTTCTTCAAAGCACTAGTTCCTGTATTTCCACAGCCTGACTCTTCCCACTGGACCCAGCTGCACTGTCTGGGGTGTGCCCTGTCCCTAGGGCAAGGTCTGGCCCTTGGTACGTACATAGGGGACAACTAAACCAGACTGACCTGCCCAGATACTGAAGGCAGACACACCCATGCAGGTGGGAACCAGCCTGGGAGCAGTATTTCAGTATTTGTCTCAGAAGAAACCCAAGAACCCAGAGTGAACAAGACCATCAGAACACTAGGTCCCAGTCATAGGGTGGGGTCCCAGTCATAGGGTGGCAGGGGCTACATGGCCTGAGCAGGCAGAAGCAGTAGCCTCTATATTGCTATACACAAAAGTGGCCAGGCTTCTGGGCCAACAGCCCAGATAAAAGCATTTGTCACGGGGTCCTAAGGTCCTTTTCACTGGGGGCTTGATAGGGAATTGGGGCCATCTGGAGAAAAGCGTTTGGTGACAGACAAAGAAAACGTGCGGAGAGACTGTAGGAGGGAGAGAGAGAGGCAGGGAGTCTTGACTCTGACAATGACCTGTACTGCCAAGCCCCAGCAGGGTTTATGCTGCCTGCAATTGCAGGGCCAGTGTGAGCTTGTCTGGGCAAGTGGTATTTGGAAAGGGCGCAGGGGGCAGCAGGCCCTCACAGGCCTCTGAGAGACAACAAATTCACCGTACCTGCCTTCTGTCCTGCAATCCTGTATGTGACTTCAGCATGCTCCCACTCGTCTTTGAACCCAGGAGACAAACAAGGGCTGACCAACTCCTTCCCATCTTTTGCTGAAATAGAGATAAAGATGAGAGAAAGAGGAAAAAAATTGCATCTACTGCTGTGAGATGAGCTTTGAAGAGCTGGGAGGGAAGTTGAGGCAGAGTATGCTACAATAAGGACATGGGAACAGCAAGGGACCTGCCTCCTGGGGACAGCACAGTTCCATTATGCAGTGGCAGCAATGACTGCTGAGAACGTGACTACAGAACCCCCACAGATCGTATCTCCACACTTAGGGGCCACAACAACTTTATGGGAAGGCTGTCATAACCCATTTATACAGGTAACTGGTAGACTGGTGGCAGGGTCAGGTACAAATATAACTAGGTGCCACCACGCCTGATTTCATCTGTTTACCCTGTAGCACAAATGATAGGCCCACAACTAGCAAAGGAAGTTGGTGGCTGATGTCCAAGGTGATATCTACACTGTCACCCTGCAAAGCCTGGTTGTCCCCAGAGAGGGCCTTGTTACCTTCTCTGGATTCTGGCTGGATAGTGGGAAGTCATGGGAATTGACTTCTCAGAGGGCAATTCTCACAATCCTTCCCTGGGGTTGCCATGTAAGCAGCCTAGGCTACATTTCTGTGAGTGAGACCATGTGGAGGAGAGTACCGTGCACAACTCCAGCATCAGTCACTTCTCCCATAGCTACATGAGATCTGGGACCCTAGTAAAGACACTGCCCAGCCCAACACTGCTGAATTCATTTGCTGTTCATTTTTGTAGCTCTTTGGTGCTGGGGATAGAAGACAGGGCTTCTTGCATGATAGGGAAGTAGTCTGTTACTAGGTCCCACCCTAGCCATTTGCCACTCCGCCCTGGGGTGCCAGCGTTAGGTACTGCAGAGGCAAGTCCTTTCTGATACTGCATTGAGTGGAGAAGATGGAGGAAGCTAGACTGAGACTCAACATTAATGATCCAGGGGCAAAGGTTGCCTGACTTCCCATTAGCCACATAATACCTATTCCTGGCTCTGTTTGGAGGGCTGCAGGTGTTTCTGAGACAGGAACACATTCTTGGTTTACAATAAAGGAGAGCGCTATGAGGATACACATAGAACCTGACAGAATGTGAAAATTCTGCTTGAATGACCATGCCCTTGAAGGCCGCTGGGCCAGTGGAACAGGCAAAGGAAGCCTTGTGCTAAGGAACAAACAGGGCACATGTCTGGACGTTATCAGGAAAGACATGTCAACACCAGCCTCATTTCAGAGCTTCTGCAATGAGCTGCAGTGACCTCCTTTAAGTACAGATTTGACCTCCAGGGAATGAGGTCACTTGGGAAGGAATGAGGTAACTGGGAAGAGGGAGGTCACTGGGGCATGCCCTTGAAGGGGACAGTAGGACTCTGGCCCATTTCTGTCTTTCTTTCCATTCCAGATGCCATGATAATGAGCAATTTCCTCTGCCACATGGACTCAACATGACATTCTGCTTTTCTTACAGGCTAAAAAGGGACAAAGCCAACGGACAAGGACCGAAACTCTGAAACCATGAACCAAAACAAACTTGTCCTTCTTATAAGTTGTTTATCTCAGGTATTCTGGCATAGTGAGAGAAAGCTAACACACAAGTTTACTCCAATGTAGGTGACAACTATACCCAGTTATTTGGTTCCCTTAGAGTGTGTTTCAGAAATAACTTCACTACTGTCTCTTAAAAAAGAAAATGCAGTGGTAAAACACATCTTCCCCAATAGAAAACCCCTGACAAAGTCTAGAGCTCGTCCCCCCCAGACCAGCAATAGCCCCTTTGGCTGAGTAGACAAGCAGAGGGGTAGGAGAGGTATTTCCCATTCCCATGGAGGGTGAGGATACAACCTTGAGCAGTTCGTTCCACTCACCAGGTTTCCCTTCCACGCCACCCAAGATTGCCAGCCGCGCTGACATCAGTCCTAGCCCCAGGTAGCTGTGAAGGTAAGACGGGAAAGTTTGGTATCCTGCCTGGTCCCATCATGAATGGGAAAGGCAGGATCTTGGAGCAAAGCAGTTATGGGCTATCTTGCTTCTTTTAGAAGCTTCTCACAACATTTAGAGTATTTAGCTTAGTAATTCAACACAAGAGGGCTTATTGAGCTCACTGGGAAGCTGTGGAAACTTCAGTGAATATGGCAGTAAATAAAGTACAAGAGGGCTGGGAAGGTGGCTCAGTGGTAGAGCGCTTGCCTTGCATGCATGAGGCCCTGGGTTCGATTCCTCAGCACCACATAAGCAAAAAGAAAAAAGCAGGAAGTGGCACTGTGGCTCAAGTGGTAGAACACTTGCCTTGAGCTGAAGAGCTGAGGGACAGCGCCCAGGCCCAGAGTTCAGGCCCCACGACCGGACCCCAAAAAAAAAAAAAGTACAAGAATTGACTGAAGGTACCACGTGGTTCACCAAGTTCCTGCACAGTCCCTGGGCTCCTCTAAGATTTTGTGAGCCTCCTTAAAAGCAGAGCAGAGTGAACACAAAAGAAGAATGCGATTTTACTACAAATACATTTTTTAAAGGAGGGAGGAGGAACAGGGAGGAGAGGAGCCAGAAGAAGAAGGTTGCTAGGGACTCACAGCACAAAGCTTCTGAGACTGGTGATTATTCTGGGATCTAGTCCTGCAGAGAGGCAGGCGTGGGAGGCACACCAGGGGCATTGGAGCTGCCAGCATGGACAGTCAGCCTCCCCTACCCCTGGAAAACCTACCTGTAGGAATAGAGCTTGTAGGTCCTGTTAAACATCTGCAGCGCTGTCAGGTGGCCTGGTGGGGAGGTCTGAAGGGTGCCCTGGGGAGGAACATGAAGGTTACTGTGTTTCCTGTGGTCTTTTCCAATAGATTGTCCCCTCCACCCTCAATTCATTTAGTCAAACAGTAACATTCATATGGAGTTCATTGAGCTTTACATGCAATCTACTGCTGTGACAGTAGGGAACAAGCAATGAAAACACATCCAGAATGTTTCTCTTTTTGAATAGCATTTCTATTTGCTTGCTTTTTAGCAATACTGGGCCTCATGCTTATTAGGCGAATGTTCTATCACTGATCTACATTCTTAGAACTTTTTATTTCATGACAGGTGCTCTAGTTGCTCAGGCTGACCTTGAACTTGAGATTCTCCTGCCTCAGGTTCTGAAGTACTGGTATTATAGGTGTGAACTACCATATTTAGCTGCATTTTATCAATGTGACAACAATGGACCATACAGACAAGTAGCATATCATAAATTTAAGAAAGTTAATAAGAAAATGGGTGGGTAAAGAAAGCTATTTAAGATAGTAGATGGTCTTAGCTACAAGTCTTTTTTTGTGTCCTTTAGAACTACTGTATCAAAAAGGGTTGCCTACAGACTTCATAAGACTACAAAGATCTTTGTACCTTCCCTGGAACCCCACAGGGGATAGGAAGCATCCATTTCATATTTTCTGATCCAAAGGTTTTTGTTGCACCATTACAAAATGAATTTCTGTTTTGTTTTCGTTTCCCAGTCAGAAGCTTTATCTGTGAGAGAGCTCAGATGGGGAGCGCCTTACATCAGCCAAATGGCCTTCCCCGGGCAGCTGCGGGTCCCCAGTGGAGGTGGATGCAGTGCACCCCTGGCAGCCCCTGTCCTGCTCCCAGGGCAGGCCAGCTGATTACCTCAACCCGTGGAAGGAAGGTGATCTGAGTGGATCCTCCGCCCAAATCCAGCATGCCCACACTGCTCCTTCCTGGAGTTTTCAAACTGCCTAGATCACAGCGAGTAAAGACACAGCACTGTCGTATTAGGAAGCTGCCAAGAATAGTAGGGAGATCAAGAGAGGTCAAAAGCCGGGCCCTTTAGTGGAATGAAAAACAAGATAGGGAAGTAGCTGCAACTATTTAAAAAAATTGTTTAAAAGTATGCTATACGTTTAAAGGGCAAGATCAGTGGCTCTACTGGCTGTCTGATGTGAATAATGACAGGGCAGGATGACACTGACTGCCAGAGAGGGCCTGGAGTTGCTTGGAGGCCAGTCTCACCTCCCAGGAGACAGGGTATTCTTCAATATGCTGACACTGGCCATAGGGCCCCCTACATCAGTCCTGTCTCTGCTCTGCTCTCTAGAGGCATCTGAGGTGGAGATTTCTGACCTCTTAAAAGGTGAAGCCTGTGAAGAAACCTTCACACACACACCTGGGAATGATCTATGACAATAACTTCTTGCTGTATATCTTTTAACAACAGACATATCTAGTATAAGATAATTAGCATTCACATCACACTGAATATTTGAAGGCATACTGGTCTCATTCACTACCTCTCTCACAAACAAATGAGAGTGCAGGGCCTCTGGTAGATGCTCGGCAGGTGTCAGACAGATGCTGGCTAGGCTAGGAGAAAGGGCTGAGTGGGCAGGCACTCCAAGTACATATATACCTGTGAGCTCATGGCTATCTGCCAAGCCAGATGGATATCCAGCTACTCAACACCCACAGCCTACCTCTGGACCGGCAGCACTGAAAGCCGGGGGTCATGGAAACGAGGCCCCTGTGCTCCAGAAAGCCCTTTCAGGACTGAGAACAACTAGCCTTTCCCATCAAGTAAACACACACCTGTTAGGAAATTGACGGTGATCCATGCTGAGACACCTACAACAGAGAGGTACAGGCAGCATTTCAATCACTTGAGACTGTCAATTCAACACCCAGGACCATTACCTACTAGTTCCAGATTCCAGGAGCCCTACAAGAGGAACCCAAACTCATGCCCTTTAGACCACTCAGAGAAGAGCACTGTGTATAAGTGAATACAGGGACTTCTGAGAGATTATTCTAGAAGATTCCACACTACAACCTAGAACACTTTGCCATATACATGTCTTCCTCTGGTGCTTCATCCGCAGCTTCATCTTTAGTAAGTGAGACCAGTGTTCCCTCTACTCCACACAAATTCACTCTTAAGGTCATGTTTAAAAGCAAGGGCCCATGAGGAACCTTTAGTGTCTATTGTAGAATGAGTAATGCAACTTTAATGTTCTAATCGTGGCAGCAACTGGAATTCTGTCCAATTTTTTTTTAAAGCCAAAGGACACGTTTTTTAGAGACTTCATTTGTTCCAGGTTTAGAGTTTGTCAAGGTAAGAATCTACCTCTCCACACTAGCCCCCTAATACTCCTCTGGGATACTTAATTTGTAAATGGGACAATAATGTCAATTATCCTTCACCCCCGTAGTTGACTAATGAAAGAGCTCCCAGGCCTGGAATTCCCAACAGCCCTGTATCACTGCCATGTAGCGGTGTCCAGTTGCACTGTCTGTCACTCTACCTTCGTCCGTTCCGTTCATGATGGAGACACAGTCATCGCCTACCAGGAAAGGTGATGCTTTAAACACCTCTTTCACCTGAATGTAAAAAGAGACTTTTTTAAGTGGAGTAATACCGTGCACACTTGTCACCCCAGCACTCAGGAGGCAGAGGCAGATCTCAAGTTTGAAGCTAGCTTACACTATGCATCAATCGCACAACAAGCAACTCCCCAACAACAGCAACAACAATAAACTCAAATCAAGAAGAGAGGAAAGTCTGTGGTTTCTAGGTGCACCATGTGTCCAGTAGGCAGTAGCAGAACACTGAAGGCTCTGCTGTGTTCTGAGGCAAAGCTTACATTTTGCTTTAAGCTTCAACTTTCTGTGAGGGCTTCCTCAGATAATCTCCTCTGGGGTGGCTTGTCTTAGGTTGTTTTGTACTTGAAAATCTCTGGAGGAATGGATGGCCCAGGGTTAGGCTGGTTTAGCCTGCCTGGCCATGGGAAATGACCTGAAGTAAAAAGCCCTACAAGGGTAACTCAAACTTGAGGACCATTTGTGTTCCCTAGGGCACTGTTCAGTGACACATCTAGGCAGAGAGGAGGTGGAAGCCATGAACAATTGGGCATGTCCCTCTGTAAGCTCCAGTAAGTTTCAGGACAGCAGCTTCAGTGTATCTGTCCACATAAACCTTTCTCATGTCCTAAAGTCCTAATCTGAAGGACCACAACCTCACAGCTAAATATTGTAAGAACAGAGAGAGGTGGGGAGATCCTGTGTTTAGAGATCTTTCCTAATCTCAGTGGGTTGGAAGACTTATTCCTAGCCCTACTGCAGAATACTGAGTAGCTGCAGAAATATAACCCCTGAGAAGCTTTAGAGGAGGGAGGAGGCTAAAGGATCTCTTGAGCAGTCCCATCTGAGTATCAGACCAAGAGTAGGACTCAGGTACCAAGGAGATTTAGCAAAAGGCTTGGGCTGAGGTGTTAAGGCACTGAGCTCCCATGGCATTCTGACTACATCAAATTACGAGGTAGTGAATGGCATCAGTGGTTCATGCCTATAATCCTATCTACTCAGGAAGCTGAGATCTGAGGATTGCAGTTTAACAAAAGGCTATGCAAGAAAGTCCATGAAACTTTTATCTCCAATTAATCACCAAAAGCCAGAGGTGGAGCTGTGGCTCAAGTGGTAGAATGCTAGCCTTGAGCCAAAAAGCTCAGAGACAGCACCCAGACCCTGAGTTCAAGCCTCAAGCCTAGCACCAAAATCTTTTTCCTAGGTGGCAAGTCAGGATTTAATAAAGCTACCTATACACCCATGTTCATTGACTCATTATTCACTATAACCAAGTTACAGAAATAGCCCAGATGCCCTACAATCAATGAATGGATTATGAAAATGTGATATAACCAGGCACTGGTGATCATGCCTGTAATTCTAGCTACTTAGGAGGCTGAGATGTGAGAATCACAGTAGGGAGCTGGCCTGGGCAGGAAAGTCTGTGAGACTCTTATCTTCAATTAACTACCAAAAAGCCAGAAGTGGAGCTGTAGTTCAAGTGGTAGAGAACTAGCCTTGTGTACAAAAGCTCTCAGGGATAGTGCCCAGGCCCTGAGTTCAAGCCCCAGGAATAACACGTGCGTGCGTGCACGCGCGCACGCGTGCACACACACACACACACACACACACACACACACACAATGGAATTTTGTTCACCCATCAGGAAGAATAATATTCTGTCATATGTGGGGAAATGGATAAACCTGGGAAAAAATCATATTGAATAAAGTAAGCTAGGCTCAGAGAGACAAAGGACACATATATAGATTATTTCCATACTTAGATTTCTCTCCTATGTGCCTATTAG
The DNA here is from genome assembly GCF_000151885.1 of Dipodomys ordii. Classification (NCBI taxonomy): domain Eukaryota; kingdom Metazoa; phylum Chordata; class Mammalia; order Rodentia; family Heteromyidae; genus Dipodomys; species Dipodomys ordii. The sequence goes on from NW_012267315.1 coordinate 2,624,914, forward strand.
ACACATAGAATATGAGAACATATTCATTGAACCCAATGGAGTTTTCACTGAGAGTAGGTTCGGCAAATATCAGTGTCTAAATCTTACAATGGATAAGGTAGCTTTGATGAACTCTTACATGCACACTTAGTTCAAGGAGCTGAGAAAGCTGAAAGCACTGGGTTACTCTTTTCGTAAGAACGGATCTAAAGCATTTTAAACTCAGCCATTCTGCTGATATAGAAACCAGCAAATATCAGCTTCTAAATCCTAGACAGTGAACGTTAGCTGGCTGAACCCTTGCATATATACTTAGTTCATTGTGTTGAGTAATCTGATAGCAGCAGAAGCTTGCTGGTTTTTTTTTTTTTTTTTTTTT
>NW_012267315.1:2628985-2644757 GCF_000151885.1 Dipodomys ordii
TCCCTCCCTCCCTCCCTCCCTCTCTTACTGTCTGTCTGTCTCTCTCTCTCTCTCTCACACACACACACACAAACATCATCATTATCCTAAATACAAAAGAAAAAAAAAGCCCAACATTATTAAAGGTAACTTCCAAAGAGTTGCATCCATTTAAAGTTCTAAACTTTAAAAGGTAATTCTAGCTGATTCATACAGGATGAATAATTCCAAATTGCAAATAAATTGCCAGGTTCTGGTGGGTTCACACCTGTAATCCTAGCTATCAGGAGAGTATGATCTAAGGATCACAGTTTGAAGCTGCCCAGGCAGGAAAGTCCATGAGACTCTTATCTTCTCTAACTAGCCATCAAGAAGCCAGAAGTAGAGCTGTGGCTCAGGTGGTAGAGTACTAGCCTTGAGCAAAAAAAAAAAAAAAATGCAGGGACTGTGCCTAGACCCTGAGTTCAAGCTCCAGGACTGATAAAATAAATAAATAAAAATGACTTTCTTGTTTCTGGGGTGATTATATTATAGGACTCTACAGATTTGGAGTTTTTCTTGAGTTGTGCCCTCCAAACATGCAATTTTTAATTATTATTATTTTTTTTGGTCTTGGGGCTTTCACATGTTAGGAAAACACTCTAATAACAAGGTAAGCCCAAGCCAGGGATTCCAACCCACACAGGTTTTTGAAGTGAAAAGATTCTAAGACCCCTGCATGAGAGAGGGAAAAGGCAGACCCAATATCTCAGATCAAAGCAGCTCATGGTCAGGCCAGAGTACCTCCAGGTGGCCGGGCAAACTGGAAGACATGTATGCGGGTGCCAGTGCTTCCGGCATCAAACATGATCCCGTAGAAGACCTCATGACTCTGCGCAGCTGAAACAGAGGAGCTGTGGGCCTGCTGGCCCCACCGTGCCCCTGAGGCTGCCGCAGCAATGGTGAAGAAGGCCTGGGCAGCGGAGGCCCTGTGCCACCTGATGTAGGCGACATAAATGAACAGGCCCACACACAGTCCTAGTGGATATGCCACCTTCGTCACCCGCAGGGTCCCATGGTTCGATATTTTTCTCATTTCTTAGTCTGTCAGGGATTGTGCAGCAGCCGCTGGCTAGAAGAGAGGAGAAATAAGGAAAGCACATTATTAGTCTGCAGGGCTTCAGTGTGTATTAGAAATTTCCAGGTCCCTGGTCTGCATTTCCCTGCTCAAGTCAGAGGTTTCCTTTGATTTTCAGGATGATTCTGGGAGGTCTAGCTCACCAGAACTGAGGGTTATAGACACTGTATAAGCTATCCAAGATCTTATGCCTTGCAGCACAAGACTGGCATGGCCGCTCTAGGAGCCTCTCCATGGCTTTGGGACACACGGCTGCTGGTATCAAAGAGTCCTGTGTATACAGAGTCTAAAAATTCAACCCAGGTAGCAAAATAAATTTTATTTGGTAAGTGAACATTGTGGTACACTTTTGTAATCCCAGATCTGGGTGTGTGTATAAGTGCAGGAAAACCACTAGTTCAAGGATAGCCTGGACTACAGTGACACTCTGTCTCAAAAAAAAAAAAAAGGTTAATCTGATACCATTAATTTTGAATTAGTATACTCTGAAGTAAAAGATCATCACTATCTCCTGGTCTTCCATGAAAGGTGAGGTGGAGGCTGGATTCTCAGAACTCCTCTACCCTTGATGAATGTCTATCAGTCTGTCTATTCTGTACTCTGCCAACTGTGGGGAGTGGGGCTTCCAATCTGAGGAGTATGAGGTTTAGAGGTATAGTCTGGGAGCAGGACATGGGCCTCCTAAAAGCAGCACATGCAGTGGGTGAGCTAGCTCCTGGGGTAGGTAGGAGGGGGCGGCAGTTGGTCTTCTCATCTGTAAGGTAGGCAGCTCACAGACAAGCTGCCTCCTAATGCTGTTGGGATTCAGTATGCTCAGTGCACTCAGACTGAATGCAGAGGCACAGAGGAGGCACAGAGGACTGTGGCTGCACTGCTTGGGGAGAGTGACAGTAGAGGGAAGCAAGCTGAAGCCAGATGCATTCCAACTTGGAGACTGCGGGGAGCAGAAATAGAATGAATAGGTTCTTAGGAGACAGTGTGGAGCAGCCTCCTTTTAGTCCCCCCACCTTGTGGTCACACCTGGATGTCTGCAGGATCCTGCAGGATCCTGCTCGGGGCACATAAGCACTACCTACGTGCCCCTGGCTGATCTGGGGTAGGAGACAGCACAAATCATCCCTTCTCAGCATCTGCCACATTCAGGCTATAGAAAGGCATCCTGAAGGCCACGCCTCCTCCCCAGCTCCCAGCTCCTGTCCCTCAAAGCCAGAGATTCAGCTTGTCCTATAACAATGCCACCTAGTATGACACACAGACTCTTATCTGCAATGGAGAAGGATGCTCCTTCATACTGTTCATCTTCCATGTTATTACCAGACATGCCAAAAAGTTTCTGTTTAGAATTCTTTTTTTTTTGAACATGGACATTTGTACTCTATGTATTTTATATAGTGGTGAAATACACATAATAAAAAATTTACCACTTTAGTAATTGTATAATACAATTCTGCCACCTTAAATTTTTTTTTATTGTGGACCTTGAGCTTAGTTCATGCTATGCTCTATTTGTAGCCTATAACTCCACCTTTAATATTCTTCATGCTTTAAAAAGAAAAATACATAAACAATTTAAGTTATAAATCTATGATAATGAGTGCACAATTCATAAAGATGCAATGTGTGTGATATCAGTAGCATAAGTAGGAATAGGTAGGACTATAAAGGAGGGGCTACTGTATGTGACTAAAGTTAAATTGGAACCAACTTAAGACAGAGTGCTATACCTTTAAGATGTTAAATATGCAATCCCTATGGAAACCACAAAGATGTATCAAATATATACAAATGAGAAAGGAATTCAAAATTGTCTCTAGAAAGTCAACTAAATCCACAGGAAGGCAGTGATAGAGGAAATGAGAGAAAAGCTGTAAGACATATAGAAAATAACAACAAAATGGCAGAATAAATATTTTCTTTTCTTTCTTTTTTTTTTGTGTCCGGTTGTGGGGCCTGAACTCTGGGCCTGGGCACTGTCCCTCAGCTCTTCAGCTCAAGGCTAGCGCTCTACCACTCTTGAGCCACAGCTCCACTTCTGGCTTTTTTCTTTTTTGCTTGTGTGGTGTTGAGGAATCGAACCCAGGGCCTCAGGCATGCAAGGCAAGCGCTCTACCACCAAGCCACCTTCCCAGCCCCCAAGAATAAATATTTTCTTGTCAGCAATTACCATAAATGAAAATGTGTCAAACACCCCAATCAGAAGACAACAGTAGGCAGAATGGGTTTAAAAACACAGGACCCAGCTATATGCTAATCTACAAGACATTCAGTTTAGATCTAAGAATACATACAGGCTAAAAGGGTAAAATGGAAAATATTCCATACAAACAGTAACCAAAAGGGAGCAAAGTAGTATAGACAAAACAGAGTTTAGGTCAAAAACTGTCATATGAGCCAAAGGACACAGTATCATATAAAAGGTCCAGAAGGAGGGTAAATGAGAGAGAACAGAAAAATAATTGAGAGGGGCTGGGAAGGTGGTTCAGTGGTAGAGCGAATGCCTTGCATGCCAGAGGCCCTGGGTTTGATTCCTCAGCACCATATAAGCAAAAAGAAAAAAGCAGGAAGTGGCACTGTGGCTCAAGTGGTAGAGCGCTAGCCTAGAGCTGAAGAGCTGAGGGACAGCGCCCAGGCCCAGAGTTCAGGCCCCACGACCAGACCCCTCCCCCCCAAAAAAAGAAAAATAATTGAGAAAAGTCAATGAAAAAAAATACCCTCCATAGGTGTGTATGTATATATATACATATATATTAGGCAGGAGGGTAAAAAAATTATAAACATATGTAACATTCAGAACTCCTAAATATCTGAATAAACATTGACAGAACTGAAAAAACAGACAACTGTCAATGAAAGATTTCAATATCTCTTTTTGTTTTCAGTTAATTGGGCTTGAACTCAGAGTCTTGTGATCTCACTTAAGTTTTTTGCTCAGCTTCTTCATCCACAGCTGGTGTTCTGCCACTTGGGCAATGTCTCTACTTCTTGCTTATTAATTGTAGATAAGAGTCTCTCAACTTCATCTGCCTCCTCAGTAGATAGGATTATACACATGAACTACTGATGCCTGCCTGACATACATTTTTTTCTTTCTTAAGACAGTGTCTCACTATGTAGTCTATACCATACTCCTGCTTCAGCCTCTTAAGTGCTAAGATTACAAAGGTATGCCATTATGCCTGGCTTAATATTCCACTGTGAATAATGGATGGAAAATCAAATATCAGAGCAATAAGGAAACGGTATTTGAACAATACTAAAATAGGAGGGAAGACATTATTCAGAACACTCCCTAGGACAGATGACTTGTCAGACATTCTCCAGCTAGAGATTATAAAATGTCTTAATAAATTAAAAAAACAATTAAAATAATACAAAGTATCTTTTATAATCACAATAGCATGAAGCTAGAATTCAACAGTAGAAGTGAAACTGGTTACATGGATATTAAACACTTTTTTTGGGGGGTGGTCTGGTCATGGGACCTGAACTCTGGGCCTGGGCAATGTCCCTCAGCTCTTCAGCTCAAGGCTAGTGCTCTACCACTTGAGTCACAGCGCCACTTCCGGGTTTTTCCTTTTTTGCTTATGTGGTGCTGAGGAATCGAACCCAGGGCCTCAGGCATGCAAGGCAAGCGCTCTACCACTGAGCCAACTTCCCAGCCCGGATATTAAACACTCTTAAACAACCAGTGAGTCAAAGAAGAAATCACAAATAAAATCAGAGGCTGAAGTAGGAGGATTGTGAATTTAAGACCAGCTTGGGCTTTACAAAGAGACTATGTCTCAAAACAAAACAAAAACTAAGAGCTTGAGCCAGGCACTGTTAGCTCATGCCTGTGATCCTAGCTACTCAGGAAGCTGAGATATGTAAATCAGGGTTCAAAACCATCCCAGGTATGAAAGACTGAGACTTATCTCCAATTAACCACCCAAAGAGCCAGAAGTGGAACTGTGGCTCTAGTGGTAGAGAATCAATTTTGAGTGAGTATTAGAATTTATATTCTGCTAAGCATATAAAGAATTAACATCAATCTTTCTTAAATCTTTATTAAATCTTAACTTGTTCCATAAGGTCCTCATACTAAAGCCAGATAAAGACACTACAAGAAGCATACAAATTGGTATTGCTTATGAACATCAATGCAAAAATCCTCAACAAATAAATAGCAAACTGAATAGTAAAAGGACTGTATACCATTACCAAGTGGGAGTTTACTCTTAGAATGCAAGGATGGTTCAACATATGAAAACCAATCAATGTTGGTTACTATATTAACAAATGAAGAAAACATGATCATCTCAACTGTTATAGAAAAAGCATTTGACCAAGTATGTACCTTTTCAGAATAAAAACAAGCAGCAGTCTAGGAATGAAAGGAAACTACTTCAACATAATAATGGCTATCTATGAAAGTCACAAAAATATACCCAATGGTAAAAGACTGGCGGCTTTGTGTGTGTGTGTGTGTGTGTGTGTGTGTGTGTGTGTGTATGTGTGTGTGCATGTGTGTGTGAGAGAGTTGGTACTGGGGCTTGAACTCAAGGACTTGTGCTCTTGCTTGGCTTTTTGCCCCCTGCTTATGATACTTTACCACTCTCTCAGATTTGTCTGCCTGGTCTGGCTTTACACAGTGGTCCTCAGATTTCAGTATCTTGAATAGCTAGGATTATAGATGTTAGCTACTGACACCCAGCAAGATTAGACAATTTTTATTTTAAGATCAGGAGCAATGAAGTATGCCTGACTTTGCCACTCTTATTCAACTATGAAAACATTTTGATTAAAAAAGCAAATGTTAGAGGCCCGGCACTGGTGGCTCATTCCTATAATCCTGGTAACTCAGGAGGCTGAGATCTGAGGACCTCAGTTCAATGCCAGCCCAGGCAGGAAAGTCTGTGAGACTCCTATTTCCAATTAACCACTAGAAAATTGGAAGTGGAGCTATGGCTCAAAGTTCTGGAATGCTAGTTTTAAGCAAAAGAGCTCAGGGACAGAGTCAAAGCCCTGAGTTCAAGCCCCATTACTACAAAAAAAAATGTTAGAGACCTTATACTTTCTGATTTCAAACCATGTTATAAAAACAATATTATCAAAACAATGTGGACAGGCTTTAAGGCAGCGAACAATTCAACAGAATAGAGAACCCAAAGATAAGTCTCCATATATATGGCCAAATGATCTATTGCCAGAACGACACAATAAGGAGCCTCTTCAGCAAATGGTATTAGGAAACTAGAAATCCACATGGAGAAACAGTGAAATTGAGAAATGGACTGAAGACCTAAATCTGAGACCTAAAATTCTAAATTCTAAATGTTTTCTTCTAGAAGAAAACATAGGACAAAAGTTTCATGACATTGAATTTGGCAATCAGTTTTTAGAAATGACACAGAAAGCATAGGCAACAAAAACAAAAATGAACCAGTGGAATTAAGAAGCTTCTGTAGCAAAGAAAAACAATAAAATAAAAGACTAACCAATGGAATGGGAGAAAAATATTTGCAAACCATATCAGACTTGATAACAAATCATCAGAATATACCAAAGAACTCCTAAAACTTAACCACAAAAAGTAATCTGATTTCTTTAAAAAAAAAAAGTGAACATATTTCACAAAGATGACAGATGGTTAACAAACATGAAAAAAGTTGAATACAGCTGATAATTAGAGAAACACAAAGTTACAATGAGACAGCACCTTACATCTATCATGACAGACACTATCAACAACAAAACCCCATTAAATAACAAGTATTGGTGAAGATGTGGAGAAACTGCTGGTGGAAATGCAAAATGTAATAGCTGCCACAGAAAACAGTATGAAGTTTCCTCTAAAAATAAAAAATAGAATTGCTATGCAATCCAGCAATACCACTTGTGAGTATATATCCAAAAGAAATGAAATCAGGATCAAAAGACACCTCTGTATATCCATTCACAAAAGCCAAAAGATTAAAGGAAGCCAAATGTCAGCTGATAGATGACAGATACATAGATCTATTTAAAGGAATATGATTCAGTCTTGAAAAGGAAGGAGGCTGGGACTATAATTGAGCAGTATAGTCATGCTTAGTAACCATAAGTTCTGAATTCAATCCTAAACTCTAAAATATTAAATAGACTAGATAGATAGGAAAATTTGATGTTTATTGTAGAACATTCTGCTAAGTGAAATAAGACAGTCACAAAAACCAATTCCACTCATAAAAGTCCCTTCCTTGGACTCCACAGTAATCTACAAATTCATAGAGACATATAGTAGAATGGTGGGCTAATAGCTTTAGGGAAAAGAGCATGGAGAGCTATTGGTTATCAAATTTCAGTTGGGGGAGATGGATGGATGATGGTGGTGATGTTTGGACACAATGTGTAAGTATTCCCTTTCACAGAATGGTAAAGATAGCTAAGATACATTTTATATAGTGTACAGCTAATAGTTTGGATATAAAATGTCCCCCAAGGCTCATGTGTTGAAGGTGTGCCCTCAGAGTGGTGGTTGCTACTAAGAGGTGGTTAGGTCAAAGGGTGCTAAGCCCACCAATGTATTAAGCCATTGGTAAATTCATAGCTGAATGGAATATTAGAATGTAGGGCCTAGTTGGAGGAAGTAGGTCTCTGGGGGCATGCCTCTGAATGGCATATCTATGTCTCTGGCTCTCCCCCCACCTCCATTCCTCCTTCTCTTGCTGCTGATGCTATCTCCCCTCCTTTCCTCTTCTCTCCCCTTCCTTTCTTCAGGTTGGGGAAGATGCTGAGGATGGGGCCTGTCCACTGGAGCAAATTTACTCTCAAACATCTCATCATGCTTAGTCTTCTTTCTCCTCTTGTACCTGTCTCTCTTTTCAGAATGTAACATACGGGCCGGGTGCTGGTGGCTCACGCCTGTAATCCTAGCTACTCAGGAGGCTGAGATCTGAGGATTGCGGTTCAAAGCCAGCCCGGGCAGGAGAGACCGTGAGACTCCTATCTCCAATAAACCACCAGAAAACTGGAAGTGGCGCTGTAGCTCAAGTGGTAGAGCGCTCGCCTTGAGCTGAAGAGCTGAGGGACAGCGCCCAGGCCCAGAGTTCAAGTCCCACGACCAACAAAAAAAAAGAATGTAACATACATCCAGCTTTCATACTGCCTCATTCTTAAAAAGGTAGCAGGTCATTTCTTACTGTGATTCTTCTTGCCTCAAATGTTATGTTTTTCTTCTTCTTTTTTTTAATCATTTTGTTTTAAAGCATCCTGTTTTTGTCCTTTCTCTACCCCTTGCAATTCTTCCAGGATATTTACTGAAGCAATGCCTTTAGAGGCCCCATCTTTGGGCTCCATGGTGCTCCACACACTTCCACTTCATTGATAAATTTTATGTTGAGTTGTTCATGTGAGGCTATCTCTTCCTTGATCAGTTTCTCTCTTTGGGAGCAAAGACGAGTCCACTCATCCCACAATGTCCAACACCCAACATGAGTTCAGAGGTTAGCAAGTTTTAGCAACACTTGCTGCTGAGGAAAGTCATTTGATGAGTCAGCTATTTATTGAGGCAGAACAGGCAATAAGAGGAAGATAGAGGCATCAAGGGACAGGGGCGGGCTTCTGGGAATGAACTATTTGTCAGGAAGCACATTAACCAGCAGGTTATTCAGAAATGGGGCTGTTCCTTGTGGGAGATGACAGGTGTGAGGCAGGTACTTCCTGGGGGGAGTTAGGTGGGATCTGGAAGGAATCCCATCCAGAGCAGTCAGTTCTCATCCTATAACTGCTTCTCCTATAGCCTCCCTTTGTTAAGTTACTATGATCCAAACCATCGTGTTTGTCTATGATCACTAAATATGATCACTTGCTGAATAGGAAAGGACAGAAAAGCAACATTAATGTCATGTAATTGTGTAGGTGTTGTTATTAAACTTCCTTCAGAATCAAATTTTACAAAGTCCTGTTTCATTCTAAAAACCATGTTCTACATGATCGGATTAACAAATGGTCTATCAAGTTTGGGGCAATAGTGGCTTTTTATTCAATTTACCTTCCCACTTAAAAAAAAACCAACCTTTATGTATCATCTCCTGTGTAGGGATCCACACAGTCTGCAACACTTCCCTCATTCCCTAAGCACCACACAGAAGCTCCAAGTGTCTGTAGATGGACTTGCCTGAGATTGTACAGCTGATGGGTGATGGATCACAGATGGGCGTCCTGGACTTGTCTCGAAGATGAAGTGCTTTATTACTTCACTCCCCCTATAAACACAAGACTCTACTTTAACAGCCAAATAACACATGAATTTACAGTCCCTACAATCATTAATGCTACTACTCAACAAAAAATTTGGGATGATAATTAACAGAGTCTAAATAGAGAAAGCACAGAACCAGGAAGGGTCAGGCCCACAGGCTACTTTCATGGCCCCAAATCTTAGCAGCATATTTACCCACTGGGTTAAGGAATTTGTCCAAAGCTAAGACACCTACAGAAGGAGCAAATCACATACCCACTAGGATATTTTGCTTAGAATCTCCTGAGAAGCTCACTAAGGAAGGAAAGCAACATAATCTTAGTGGGGGTTTTGGTGCTTTTTTTTTTCTTTTTGCCAATCCTGGGGCTTGAACTCAGAGCCTGGGCACTGTCCCTAAGTTTCATTTGCTCAAGGCTAGCACCCTACCACTTGAGCCACAGTGCCACTTCCGGCTTTTTCTGTGTATGTGGTACCGAGGAATCTAACCCAGGGCTTCATGCATGCTAGGCAAACACTCTACCACTAAGCCACATTCCCACCCTTAGTAAAGAAGGCTGAAAGGAAGGTGAGCCAGATGGAGAATAAATGAAAGGTAGGACAGGAAGCAGAGTATATTGAGGAAAACAGAGGTCTGGCTCCTGCCAGGAGCTACCTTCTGTCATGAAGGGCAGGAGTCAGAGGAGAATGTGCGTGTGGCAGCAGGAGCCTGCCCTGTCCCCTGACTAGCTTTGTAGGAGCTGATGGCTCTATGAAATACATGCTCCATGTGATTTGAGCTGGCAGCTGCCTAATCTGTTACCCAGTTTTTTCCAGGTTTTCATGAAAGTATGAGAAAGAACTATGATTTCCAGTGACTATCACAAATGTTGAAAACATGGGAGAAGAGATGGGAGGACTAGCATGAGGGCAAGGCAGTATGAAAATTAGTGAGATTCTATCTCAAAATAGCAAGTTGGCTGTGGTGCTTTACACCTGTAATCCTAGCTAGGCAGGAGTCAGAGGTAGGAAGATTGGAGTCCAGGATTGCTTTGGGCGTAAGACCTTATTTGAAGAATAAACTAAAACAAAAAGTGCTAGAGGTATGGCTCATGTGAAGCATAAGACTGTGAGGTCAAACCTTAGTACTGACAAGAAAGAAGAAAAGAAAGAATGAACATATGTACATTATTAGCAAACCATCACTCATTTTCCTGGTAGGTGTATAAAGGCTTCTTGCGGGGAGGGGGTGGGGATGGTCACAACAAAACAACAAAACGCTACTACTACCACCACCAACAGCACCCCCTCCCCTCCAAACTCAATCCCAATCATACATGAATTATATGGTTTTATGGTTTCCATCTGTTGTTTCCTTTTCACAGGATTTGGTGGGAGGGGAGGCGCTTCCAGCCCTCCTTACACAAACACCTGTCCACCTCTTAGGTGGTGTGGTTGTGCACATGAGGCTCCAGAGGCAAATGACCTTTAGCCAACAGACTCTGAGGCAAGCCAGACTAGGAAGTGGGATATGAGAAGCAGAAACCAGGAACCCAGAAATAATCATTAATGAATACACAGATGAAAAGTATATAGAAACATAATTTCCTTCACATTCCCTCTCTGAGCAATGAAAGTGATTGACATCTCCTCCTCACTTCTTTGCTTCAGACATGGACTGAAGCATGGACTCTTCAGGGATTAATATGCATACTCTCCAGAAAACAGCCTGGTCCATTCCACTCCCTTCTTTTTAAGAAGCCACAAAACATAGATGTTCACGTTGCAAGGACCCATAATTGTTTATTATCTCAGACTTAAGTAAGACTTCAGACCTAATTGATAACATGAGAACACTAGTACTGCAGGTAGGGCGGAGGTGTAGCAGGAATCATCCTCTCCACGCTCCCTACCCCCCATAGATTTTCCCTAGTATTTCAATCTCTGCTAAACCAGCCCATGACTTGTATAAGGCGCATGCTATTTTTACTTTGCTTGATGAATAAATACCTGTTTCTCTCCTACCTGGTGGGCCCATGCCTAATTCTTATTCCGTGTTTGGGGACAATAATCCAAAGGGTTGAGTTTTGAGGAGTCTTTTTCTTTCTAGGAACTTCATCCACCAGGGCAGATGTACAGGGTCAATAATACATTTCAATTTTTGGACTTGTACAGCTATGCTTTTCAGATATTTCCAGGACAAGTACACCATTAATACGATGTTAACACCAACAGAGAAACCTCCTCCAGACACTACTATTCTTTCCTATTTCAATTCCTGGCTCTGTGCACTGGTCCAAGCCATCTTGTAATCACATTCACCTCCTTGGAACCTCCTTCTCAGACACCTGACATACTCCCACCGGTATCTATTTCTCCGTATCTTGCTATATGATGCAGGATGTGTGTCTGGGTACGGATAATCCTAGAACGGCCCAGGCACTTCCAGGTGATTGGTTCCTGTGCATTCACACCCAGAATAAGGGGCTGTGCCCATCGTGCCCTACCCAGCATTCTAGGTCTTCCTCCGACTCCTTTTTAACTATCCTATGGTCTCTGTGTGCCCTTAAAAATCACTTTCCTTTCTCTGTCCCCTAGTCCCTCCACACTCTCTGGTTGTTGAGCGATTTCTCCAGAGCCAATCCATCTTAGGGTCACGCCTTCCTACGTGTGAAGCTCGGTGGCCATCGGTCAGCTGAGGCGGAACCTTCTGGACGCTTTAGATAAGCTCTTTTCCGGGTCACTCCCATCCCATCCAAGTTTACGGCCCTCCCCAAGGTAGACAGTAGGATCTGGTGGGTTGGCTGAGCTTCCCGGCTGGATTTTGAGATGCAGGAGGGGAGGGGAGGAGCCTGGCCTGGCCGGACTCGGAGCTGGGGGGGGGGGGGGGCGGGTCAGCAAAGGCCAGCGCAATGAATGGAAGCGGCAGGCCCGGAGGCTGCTCGGGGGCAGCGGCCCCCGCCGGGTGGCCTGCCCGGTTCTCCCAACGCAGAACCCGTACCTTCGTCCGCGCGTCCCAGAAGTCCAGGGAGGCCTAATACAGACCAGGACCCAAGGGCAGCAGAAGAGGGGGCCGCGGATGCGGGTGATCCGGAGCCCCAGCCCACCCCACCCCTAGGAGGGACCACGAGGTGCCGGCTGGGCGCCAGGCCTAGACCCCGGGGGACCCCGGGGGACCCCGACTGTCCCCCTCTTGGGCTCCAGCCCTCACTGCGCACCGCACTCGCGGGCCGGCAGACCCCTCTGGTCCCGCTTACCCAGCGCAGTTCCCGCCGCCTCATCCGGGGAAACAGGTGATGTCTCCTCCACAGCGGGCCGCCAGCTCGGGGCGCCTCCCAACACTCCCGTCCCGTCCCGCGTCACCGCGGCCTCAACCCCGCCAGCCACGACCCCGAGGATCCCACCACCTTAGCCCCGCCCACGTCCACGGTGCGTCACCGAATGGGCGGGGCGTCGGGCTCGGGTACGCATGCGTACGTGGGCGAGGCAACGCTGGCCCCGCCCCGCCCCAGTGCTGCGGGGCCTGCGCTGTGCAGTTGTTCCCCGAGCTGCTGGAGGTTTTTCCGGCGTGTTCTTCTTTCCCCTGAGTGAGGATCTTGGTTGGCATCGGACGTTACCTGCGTCCCCTCTCTGGCTAGGATTTCCCCACCGTCACCCCCTTCAGACCACTTAACCTAGACTAGTCTCCCCTAGGTCCTCTCAGTTCTGTCATTCTTTGTCAGTCATGGGGCTCGAACTCAGGCCTGGGCGCCGTCCCTGAGCTCTTCAGCTTAAGGCGAGCGCTCTACCACTTGAGCCGCAGCTCCACGTCCGGCTTTCTGATAGTTCATTGGGGATTAGAGTCTCATGGACTTCCTGCTGGGGTTGGCTTAGAACCACTATACTCAGATCTCAGCCCCCTGCGTAGCTAGGGTTACTGGTGTGAGCCACCGGCGCTTGGGTGTCATTCTTTTATGTAGTTCTTTCATAGCACCCACCGCACCTATCATTACTTACTTGTTGGCTTGTTTAATGGTGTCACAGGGCCCTTGTCCCCCAACCCACCTTTGACTTCAGCTTGCTTTGGAGATTTCCTGAGTGCTGCCACCTCAAAGCATCTCGCTGCTGCCCTCTTTACAGCGTACCTTAGGATTTCATCTGGGAGCTCTAAGAGCAGCCACAGCCGGGAAGTTCATTTCCTCAGGGGTAACTGCAGTGAAATGCTCCAGGTTTGCTTGGAGCAATCCAGTCCCCCGTCTTACTTGTAGTACTCAGCAATAACTGTAGAAATTTGAGGAAAGTGCCAACTTGAGATAAGGAGCTAGCTGGCCAGGACAGCCAAGGTTCTGCTATCCCTTTGGAAAACAGTTGCTTAGTCAGTGTGTTAGCATTTCAAATCTATAGAAAACCCCAGGTGGGCTGCTGACCTAGGTCCTTTGTCTGTGGCATAAGCAGGTAAGATGAGACATCTTCTACTGGACCAGATTTCCAGAGCCTTGGGGATTGATAGGCAATGAATCCTAGGTTTCTGTTGTCTCTTGATGCCTATCTGTAAGTAATAACTCTGCTTGTTGAATATGAGTGTGTTCCGTGACACTAGACTCAGATAACCAGTGAACCAGCTTCACAGCAACCCTTAACCAAGTTTGATAAATGTCTCAGACTTCTGTTCCCAGAGATGCAATTCCTCAGTTGCCCACAGCCCAATACCAACTTCTAGGAATCACTTCCCAAATAAAAAACCTGCATCTAAGCTCTTGTCTCAGATTGTCTTTAGGGGAAATCTTTTACCTTTTTTTCCCCTTGAAGATAATTTATTTTCAGAATGAGAGGGCTAGAAGGAATAATATAGGGAAAAAGGAAAAAATTAATTAAAGATACTCTATTGAGCCAAACACTACGTGAGAAACTAGGATTCAGATCCTACAGGGCTTTTCTGAAGAACAAAACTATAGCTAAGCTCTATTAGGGCAGGAAAGTATGTGTTCTTCATCTGTACTCTTCCAGACATTATAAAAGACTCAACAAGTATTTGTTAAGTACATGAGTGAGTAAAGAAAAGATACCCCCTTCCTCAGCCTATCCACAAAATTTAATGATCAATTTCTTTCAAACTTTTATTATTCTTTTCTAATTAGTAGTTCATTAAATGCCTCAACAAGCCGGGCGCTGGTGGCTCACGCCTGTAATCCTAGCTACTCAGGAGGCTGAGATCTGAGGATGGCGGTTCAAAGCCAGTCTGGGCAGGAGAGACCGTGAGACTCCTATCTCCAATAAACCACCAGAAAACCGGAAGTGGCGCTGTAGCTCAAGTGGTAGAGCACTCGCCTTGAGCTGAAGAGCTGAGGGACAGCGCCCAGGCCCAGAGTTCAAGCCCCACAACCGACAAAAAAAAAAAAAAAATTAAATGCCTCAACATTTTAAAGATTGCCTGATGCTGGCGGCTAATGCCTGTGATCTTAGCTACTAAGGAGGCTGAGATCTGAAGATTGCTCAAAACCATTCTGGGCAAGAACATCTACAAGACTCTTATTAATCACAGAAAAACCCCTGCAAGTGGAGATGTGGATCAAGTGGTAGAACACCAGCCTTGAGTGAAAAAACATAGGGATAGTACCCAGGCCCTGAATTCAAGCCCTAGGACTGGGACACACACACACACACACACACACACACACACACACACACACACGATACCCAATAACAAACCGTGATCATTTCCCCAGCCATCATTCTTTTCCTGGAGGCCACGACTATTAACAATCATTTCTGTTTTCTAGATATGTTTCATATATACTCTAGTATATGTGCACACAGTTTCAAATGTGTTTTTGAACCACAATAAAATGGCTCAGCTTCTATTCCCTTATTTGAATTCATCTCTGAGATGGTGTTTGGTGTCATTTGTTGAATAGACACAAGGTGGCAGGATACAACCACAGAAAGCAGGCAAGGGTGCATGGAAAAGGAGTTTACAACCGGTCTCTCAAAAACATATGCCTATGTCTATTTTAATAAAGTAATGGGAACTTGACCTAGTTTAACATCTATTATAAAATCAAGCTGTGAGGTCTGACATGGAAGTTGCTTTGTAACCCAGGCTGACCTTGAACTTGCCATTCACGTACTTCTGTTTTCTGAGTGCTGGGATCACAGGCACATGCTGATATGCCACCATGCCTTGCTTCTGTCTGATGGCTGCATGGTGCTTTGTTGTGTGGACATGATAGACATACATTTCCAATCTTGTGCTGCTAGAAATGATCCTACAGCCAGGTGCTGGTGGTTCATGCATGTAATCCTACCTACTCAGGAGTCTGAGATCTGAGGATAAGGGCTTGAAGCCAAATGGGTCAGGAGTCTGTGAGGCTCTTATCTCCAATAAACCATTCAGAAAAGGCCAGAAGTGGGACTGTGGCTCAAGTGGTAGAGTATTGAGCAAAAGAAGCTCAGTGACAGTGCTCAGGCCCGAAGTTCAAGCCCTAAGACAGAGAAGAAGA
>NW_012267315.1:2644864-2699799 GCF_000151885.1 Dipodomys ordii
AAGAAGAAGAAGAAAGAAATGATTCTACAATAAGTACACTTGAACATATACTGAATTTTGTCCACTCACCTTTGTAGACAAGCCCACATTCACCTCCTAGAAAATTCGTTAAAGAACTCATCTTAAACAGTCTTTTTGTTCTTGTTTCCTGTCAGCTTTGTCTTTTTTTTCTGAACATGTTCCTTTATCTGTTTTGAAGTCTTTGTTGTTCCAGTCTTACTGATCATATACAGGACCCATTCTTACTGTTACCTGTAAGGTGTCTCTCAACTTCTTCCTTTAGATGGATATTTTCCAGAATGGTCTGGCCTGTCTCTCAAATCTCTTTCATTCCCACATATGGCACAGTCACTGACAAATATAAATACAATTCAAAGTCTGTTGCATAAACAAATTTAAATGCCAGTGTACAAGCCTTATTAGTTTTATAAACTTGGAATACCCTCAGGGAGCAAACTGTCAGGTGACAAAACTATATATAATAATAAATCTGTGCGCAGACTGTAACTCCTGGCAACCCTAATAGCTGCAATTAGTCTTGTTAAGCTCTAATCAACGCACTCCTAGACAGCATTCTGTAGCCACCAAGGTCAGAAATATAGCCAAGTATAGTTGGCAAACACCTCTTGTCCCAGATATTAGGGAGGCTGAGACAGGAAGGTTGCTTGAATCCAGGACTTCAAGGAAATCTAGGACAACATAGTGAGACTCCATCTCACAAGAAAGAAAGAAAGAAAGAAAGAAAGAAAGAAAGAAAGAAAGAAAGAAAGAAAGAAAGAAAGAAGGAAGGAAGAAAAGAGAAAGAAAGAGGAAGGAAGGAAGGAAGGAGGAAAGAAAGAAAAGATGAACTGTGTATCAGTGGCTTACACTTGTAATCCTAGCTACTCAGGAAACTGAGATCTGTGGATTGCAAATCAAAGCTATCCCAGGCAGAAAAGCCCATGAGACTCTTAAAAGTGGACATTTTCCTGAAATGGAGGTGTGGTTCAAGTGGTAGAGTGCCAACCTTGAGCAAAAAGCTAAGGGACAGTGCCTAGACCCTGAGTTCAAACCCAAAGGTGTGATCTAGTCAGGAGATATGGTTAACATGCTATAAAGCAGTTTTTAATTTTTAAATTCTGATAACTCACACCACACTTTGTACCAACAGGGAATTTTATACAAACTTTGAGAAACCCCCAAAGTCTAGATTTGTTGAGGCCAGATAGAAAGATAGACAGACAGGTAGAACCTTTGTATCCCACAAGGTCTGACAGTAATATCCATTATAAATGGGCTCCCTATCTTGTTTTACAGAATAAAAGCAATAACCTAGAGCAGTCTGTACACATTGGACACCCAACTGGCCTCTTTGCTCTCTCCAGCTCCTTGCTGTGCTTGGAAATAACAAAGCTTTAACATTTACTAAGCAGGAGGCGACAGGTCCTCCCCCATCTTTTTCTATTCATGGCTTCAAATTAATAATTAGTCATTTGAAAAATGAGCCAATCTGTCTCCTGGAGGGAAAAAGTCATGAGCCAAGCCAATTAGCATCTTGGTTCTGACTGCTTGGGGAATTTAATTTGGTCTCATGGCCCATTTAAGGTCTTCAAACCTTGTTGTGTCCTGAAGAGGGAAGTCATGATTGTTAACTGAGGGGAAGACCCTGGGGACCCATATGCTGAAGATGCTCAGGCTAGCTTGGCTGGTCCACATAGCCCAGGCCCCTCTGCCTTTGTCAGGCCCACATGCCTGCTCTATTCTTCTCTTACGACTTAGCAGCTGGCTCCTGGCAGCACAGGCTTTAACCACCCGCAGAGGGAGTGGCCACTACTCCCAAATAGCTGCACACTTGAGCAGGTCTTTTGTCTGCCTACAAGACATTCCAACTGCCCATTACCAGTTGAACTTTGCACAAAGGAGGGTGGGCTGACTGTGCAGCATATTGCTGAGGGGTGGAGAGTCTGCAAACGGACAGTTTATAGGTTGTCCCTTTCCTAGAACATGTGTGGGGAATGGGGACTCTGCTGGGGAGGACAAGGGGACTAAAAGAGGGCAAAAGGGAGCAGAGTTGAAACCAGACAATTGAATGAAGGGCATTTTAAGAATTGTGGAATCAAGGTATTGGGGCTCCAGTGGGGCACTTGAGGAATGGTCTAGATCTTTTCTCTTTCAGGACCCTTCCAAGTCTGGTAGGGAATTTTCTTTTAAAGAATTCTCAAGTCTCCTGTATTAAACAACTGGGAGAAAAGGAAGCATCTGATTTTTAAATCTACTTCTGCTGTCTCTAGTGATAAGGAATGGCTAGTTTTCCATCTATGGGGCTTCAAAGCTTTGAGAAATGGTTGCTAATGATGACAAAGACCATCACATTGAGTAGAGAACATTTATCTTGAGCTGTCTATCCAGATCTACCTTGTTATACTCTTTTCACCACAGATACAGTGATTGTTATCATTGTCTATGTTACAGAAATGAAGAAAATGAGCTGAAGGTTAGGTAATAATACTATTTTTAATACGTTTTTTAATTGTAAAAATACTGTACAGAGGGGTTACAGTTACATGGGCAAGGTAATGAGTACATTTCCTATCAAGCATTGTTACCTTCTCCGTTGTTTTTCCCCTACCCTCTCTTCCCTCCCACCTCCACAACTACATTCCCCCCTTTCTCCTCCCCCCCCATTCCCACCTTAATTGTAAAGTTCAATAATACTATTGACATGAGGATTGAAGCCCAGCCTGGCCCCATCCCCAGGCCTATGCTTCATGCTTTCCTCCTTTCCCTTCTGCCAGCCTTTCTCTGAAGACCTTGGCTTCTCACTACTGCTCTCCTGTCCCAGACATGGCCCTTGCATCTTCCTAGACATCAGAGATAGTGCTTACCCTGTGGGTAAGCAGAGTTGCTGAAGACTTGGGACTTTGCTTTAGTGCCTTAGCAATTCACAGTACCTAATATGGGGCTAGCACACCTGGGCATATCTAGTGCATGCCCAGGGCATACTGGCTGTAGTCAATAGGAGCTGAGGAGAGTTCCCCTGGAAAACCAGTATGACACAGTTAGGGATGATGTGATAGCACCATTGTGAGAGCCCAAACTGAGGTAGTAGAGGGAACTGCTACCATGAGAGTTGATCCATCTCTAGCCCAGCAGAGCTTCCTGAGGACCTGCTGTCACCTCTGTCCTCACCCCTTGTCTTTGGCCCTAACCCTGATCCTTACCATTGACTTCTTCCCAATGTCTCCTATTTCGTATTTCAGGTCTTGACATTTCTGAGTCAGATTTATTTTTCCATGTGCTATTTCTAGATGTATTGTCTTGCAATTATCATAGAGCAATGGAGCAATGATCATGGACTGAAATCTCCAAAACTGTGAGTCCCGCTAAAACTTTCTTTTTTATGAGTTGATGTACCTTGGGTATTTGTTACAGTAATGGAAAGCTAAGTCATTGGAAGGGCGCACAGTTTTATACACAATCTCAACACCATTTTACATAAGAGACTTGGGTATCCGTGGAATTTTGTTATTCATGTAACTAAGAAATGGCTGGACACTGGGAAGCACCAATGCGGGGAGGGGACTAAGAATCAGACAGGGAGGAGGCAGCCTGCATGAATGGTCAGATTACAAGTGTGTGGTAGTAGTGGGGGAAACACAAGCCTGCATCGATATGTCTGGGGACATGTACTATCTCATCCTACCTCATAAGTGGGGAAGCCAAGATCGTCACCCATGAGCAACAATTGTTTGAATGCTTCCCCAGGGTGTTAGCCCCTTGGGCTTTCTGCTTGCCCTCATGGGAGCTCCATTTGTCCTCAGGCAGAGAATAGCTTCCAGCAGAGACTCACTGCCATTCTGTTTAGGATGCATAACATTTGGGATGGCATCTACTCAGGTGTTAAGCAAGACCTGTGTAGCAGACCTATCTCCATCACCATCCACTCTCTTGATTCTTACTCTGCAGTAATCTGAGACTTTGTCCAAGGGCAATCTGATCTGGCATAGCTTCTGCCTTCCTGCCCGGCACTCCCTGGCCATGCAATATGTGGTGCCTGGTTTGGGGCAACGGTGCACAGGGACCAGTGTGTAAATACTCTTCACCCTTCCTGGGGACTGTTCTCAGACACATTCCCCATAGGTCCCACCAAGAGCCTCAGACAGACAGAGTGACCAACTCAATGTTGAATTGGACACAGGCCACCCTGCCTCTCCAGCCTTACTCTTGCTCCCTGGGGTTCCTCCCCAGACAGCAACATTTTTCTGACCTGGGTTAGACTCTACTTTGTGGGGACCAGCTGCCATAATGGTAGTTGGATTGAGCTGTTTATCCTAAGGCTGGACTGGAGCATACAGGATGCTATAGGACAGTGTAAGACATTGCTTTGTGGGCAATGGAGGTACTAAGAGACTTAAAGTCAACACTGGGTGGTGGAATGAGCAAGGACAAATGAGATGTCCACATATTTCAATCGTGTCAATATACCCAGAAGTAGGCAGAGAGCAAGACAAAGTCAAAGAGCTCAGCTTCCCAAGGTAGGAAGTACAGATAAGTGCCACCATTTATCTAGTCTCAACATCCTGAAGTTGTTGGAAGTTGTTCCTTGAGGGGATGGCTTGTGGGGCAGCGCCAGGGAGGCCTCTAATGTCAACACAGGAGATGAAATTCACCAGAAAGGCCTTGCAACGGGCTCTAGGAACTGTTAAACTGCTTGCTAAAACACGATAGCTGCCAATAACAGGTTGCTTTTCCTGTGCAATTGCAAAGTGTGCGCTAGTTTAACTTTATATTTTGAGATAATTTTAGCTATACTAATGAGTTACAAAGATAGCATGGACTTCCCAAGTACCCTGCACTCAGCTTCTCCAGTGTTAGCACTGTTGAACATTTATCATAGCTAAGAGTGCACACTGGCACAATGCTGCTTGCTGAGCTGTGGATTTTATTTGGATTTCACAAGGCTTCCCACTGCTGTCCCTTTCCTGTTTGTGGAATCTCATTTTGGATTCCCTGTTGGGTTTCATCCTCCTGTCTCCTTAGTTTCTAGTTGTCACTCAGTCGTTTCCTGTTTCGCTACTTTTTTAAAAAATGAATTTGTGGGGCTGGGAAGGTGGCTCAGTGGTAGAGCGCTTGCCTTGCATGCCTGAGGCCCTGGGTTCGATTCCTCAGCACCACATAAGCAAAAAGAAAAAAGCCGGAAGTGGTGCTGTGGCCCAGGCCCAGAGCTCAGGCCCCACCACCGGACCCCCCCAAAAATGAATTTGAACCTTAAAACAGTATGTTTATTAATTATATCAGTCAAATGTCCACTGCTGTGACAAGATACCTGTGGAGAATCAACTTAAAGAGAGAAAAAGATTTATTTTGGCTTGGCTCTGTTGCTTTTGGGGGCTTATGGCAAGAGACATCACAAAAAGGAGCACATGATGGAGGAGAAGCACATGGGGAGAAGCAAGTAAAGAGAGAAGAGAAGGGCAGGGCTAACAATGTTCTCTTGAAGGCCTCCATTGTCCAGTGACTCAGCTTCTCTCCATCAGGCCCATCTCCCCACAGTGCCAACAGCTGAGGACCTAACCTTTAGTACATGAGCCTTTAGGGCATATTATGATTCAAACCATAATATTAGATTTTTAAAAAACTAAGCTGAGTCCGGGTGCTCGTGGCTCACGCCTGTAATCCTAGTTACTTAGGAGGCTGAGATCTGAGGATTGCATTTGGAAGCCAGCTCAAAGTGGTAGGGCACTAACCTTGAGCAAAAGAGCTCAGGGACAGTGCCCAGGCCCAGAATGTAAGCCCCATGGCTGACCTCCTCGATTCCTTGCCCTCCCCCCAAAAAAAACCCAACTCACCTGGGGCTGGGAATATGACTTAGTGGTAGAGTGCTTGCCTTGAGCAAAAGAAGCTCGGGGACCGAGCCCAGGTTCTGAGTTCAAGCCCCTGGACTGGCACCAAAAAAACAACAAAAAACAAAACCAAAACAACCCCGGAGACCCCCCCATAAAACAAAAACCAAACAAACAAGAAAAACCTAACTGGGCTGGATGCTGGTGACTCATACCTGTAATCCTAGCTACTCATGAGGCTGAGATCTGAAGATCCCAGATTAAAGCCAGCCCAGGAAAGAAAAGTCCCTGAGACTCTTATCTCTAACCAGAAAAATCCCAAAGTAGAACCGTGGTTTAAGTGGTAGAGTGAAGTTCCAGCCTTGCACACACACACACAAAAAGCCAAGTGAAGGTAAAAGGCCCTGAGTTCAAATCCTGATGCTGGCATAAAACAATTTAAAAACACAACAAGCTGGTTGGAAATGAGGTTGCTTGTTTTGTGTCATTCTGGTACCTATAGCCAAGGATACCTGCAGTTGGTGTTCTTAAAATAGTCAAGATTCTTTTTTCCCCTGTGGTTTTGAAGACAAAGGAAACGGCCCACCAAGGTCTGGGCAGGCTTCACTGGTAAGAGCAGGCCACAAAGTGTTCACTGTGACTTTAAGAAATTGTTTAATAGGAAAGAAATCTTCCTAAAAGCATTTTCTGATCATCGTTAAGGAATTAAATCCCCTCTCCTAGCTTAGAGATAAATAAAGTCCTGATTACTAGAGTAAAGTACCTTGAGAACTTTGCATTTATTCTCCTGATAATATAATCCTCATGCCAATGAATTGACCATGTGACATTTGTACTCCTGTTATGCCACGTGCTCATGTTAGAGAATAAAATCACAATCTGATTTGATTTTTTTCCCCTTCAGGGGTGGGTGGGAAGAATCCAAACAACTTAATATGGCTATATAATTATCAGACACAAAATAAGCTATTCATCTGATTACACGCATACTTACAATTACACAACACTTTTGGAAATAACTAGTTATTTCCTGACATGTTTTCTTGCTTTCTGATTATGAAAGTCTCTGTGACTGTATGGAAAATACAGAAAATAAGAAAATACCAGTCACCCATAAGTCTTTGATCCACAAATGAGCTCTGTTAGTACATTTGATGTATTGCATTTTAATACTTTTCAGTGCATACTTAATTTTACAATTCAGTATCACTTGAATAGATATATGTAGGTACAATATTCTTTTCCACTTACATGCCATCTAAACATTCATTAAAACATTTCAAAATCTAGAAGAATACCTACTAAGTTGTAAGTGTTAACTTCAGGGTGATAGGACTATTATTATTCTTTTATTTATATTTTCTGTTTAGGTGATCAGAGAATACTTTTATGAAGACTCCTTTCCTTTTAAACAATATCTTCGGGTTTCAGTAAACACTGAGTGGTCTGCTTTTGCCAGGCGAAGCCTGCCCAGGACTTGTAGGGCAGTTTCTTTTGCTTTTAAAACTACAGGAAAGAAGGTTGTAGGATACATGGAGGGGAAGTAACTCCAAAGAGGAAAGTACTGATTGGGGATCAGTCAATGTTACTGATGATTTTTTGTTGAGGTTCCTTGGTCCCAATTCCTTTAGGGAAAGTTTGACATCCTAAGCAAATGCCTCTTGGTATTTAAACTCCTGCCCTGTAGCCACCATGCCTATAATCCCAGCATGGAGGCAGAGGCATGAAGATTTAGTGTACAGGTACAGCCTGAACCATGTAGTGAGATATTACCTTAGAAAGGGGTGGTGGGCCCGGTACTGGTGGCTCATGCCTGCAATCCTAGCTATTCAGGAGGCTGAGCTCTGAGGATCACAGTTCAAAGCCAGCCTGAGCAAAAAAGTCTGTGAGATTCTTATCTCCAATGAACCACCAGAAAACTGGAAGCGATGCTGTGGCTCAAAGTGGTAGAGCACTAGCTTTGAGCAAAAGAGCTCAGGGACAGTGCCCAAGCCCTGAGTGCAGCCCCATGACCAAAAAAGAAAAGAAAACAAAATAAAAGGAAAAAGAAAAGAAAAGGAAAGAAAAAGGCAGCAGGTAACATATTTGTCATCTCCTTGTTGCAGAAATGAAAATTGAAGTTCAGAGAAGCTGAATAATTTGTTCAGGGGCATACAACTACTTAGAAATTAGTCTTCAGTTGTCATGGTCACAATTATTACACCAATTGGTCTCTTACACACTATTCATTCTAATGCCCTAAGCATTTGACCAGAGGTGTCTCAAGTTGTAAGGGGGTTCCAAGGGCTACCGAGAGTTTCCTCCAAAAGAGGGCCAAGGCTGGAGCCATGCCTAGGTGTTGGCCAGGTAGGAAAGAGGAGGGTGCTTCCAGTGACACAATGCTCAAGACAGAAGAGGAGGCCTGGCTGATTTGGGGTTTGACCAGGGTAAGAGTGTGAGGAAATGGACCAATAGGGAAGCTGAGAAGTTTGAGTTTCCTCCATAGATGATGAGGAGCCACTGGCAGGGTTAGAGGGGAAGAACAGCAAACTTAACTGGTCTTGAGATGGTCTTAGATAACGAGTAAGGACAGAAAGACCTGGAGGGGCTGTGGGTCATCTGGGATGCAAACAGAGCACCGGGATGAAGAGGTCTTGAGAGCAGAGTAGGATGTGACTGGTAGGATCAGGGTTGTGGGGAAGAGCCCAAGCTCAGATTGTTACTCTGCATTCCTGATATAAATAGGGAGATGGAGTCCAGCAGATATGGAGGGTAGGTGAGCTTATGCCAAGCAGGCATCTGGCTTTGAGTTGGGAATGAAGACTGCAATCTGGCTTCTCAGTGTGGATCTGGGTGGCGCTGACAGGTGCGTTGAGTGCAGCTGAACCTTTGGGAAGAACCCTTTTGGAAATGGATGTTTGAAAGAGGGTCTCCCAAGTGAGAAGAGAAATGGGACAACTTGTCTGTGACATGATCAGGTCCCACTTCCACTTCACAAAGCTCAGAGCAGCAGCGAAGACTGAGGAGGAGGAGAGCAAGGCAGAGCAGGTATCTGTTAAGGAAGGAAAATGTGGCCAGGGAAGGACCAGAGTTGGCTTGTGTGTGTGTGTGTGTGTGTTTGGGGGGGGTGTCTTCTTTATACATGCTGAGAACAGGGAGGAGAGTGGGAAGAGGAGGCATCAAACTGGCCCTTGACTACCTCTCTCACACCAGTCACAACATCTAAGAAGGCCTAACTTAAGACGTAGGCTCAGATGGTGATCTGTGGTTGGCAGCCTGGCCATTTCCCTGCCACAGTCTTCCAGGGATGTGGCCCACACAGAGGAGGGTGACTAGCTCTGGCTAAGAGTTCTGTTGTTGGTCTAAGTCCTATATAGACAATTCTGTTTGCTCTTTTGGGATATGAAGACTGAAGAAACTGGCCCTGAGGAGACATGGCTCCTTTGCCAAGAAGGAAAGGGAGGAGAAGCTGGAAGAAAGGACAGGCCTTGGCATTAAAGATCTTCTGAGTTTCAACCCTCCAGCGAAGCCTCCACTTCCATGATCATTTGCTAGTGTTTCAAGGAAAGCTGATCATGGGCACAGGTAGTCATGGCTATTCTGGATTTTTGGAATCCAGAAGTAATACCCTTTGGAAGTAATGCCCCTGACCAACTGATCAATTTATCATAGTCCAGAAAATTGACAAAAGTCTACCGCTTCCTTTGTTCAAGCAGCCGTCTCTTCACCCCTGGTCAGCACTAATTCTCTTTGGCTCAAGGCAACCTGCTCAAACTGAAATACCAATAAAGAACCCTTGCATGTTCTGTTCATAATATGTGGTTGGGTCTCATTTTGTTTCCCTGCTCACTATCTGGTATCATAAGGAACAGACCTATGTAAGGTGTTGACTGTGCAAGCAACTTAATCCTAGACTATCAGTCTCCAGAACTATAAACAATAGTTTTGTGATTTATAAATTACTCAGTCTAAGGAATTTTGTTATAGCAGCAAGAATGGACTTAGACAAGATCTAAACCTTCAAGCAGATAGCCCAATTCCCTAGAATCCATTATTCCCATTACAGATGTGCCTCCTTTGTTGTGGAGGGGTCAGGCCTTACTCCTACCACTGTAACTAGACCTCTTTAGGTGCTGATACTGCTTTGCCCAGAATGGCTGCCTCCACCTTACTGGCAGGTGTGTCTTCTGCCTGACAGGTAGGGGTGGCTGGGGTATGGATGAGGTGGGATACAAAGTCCTCATCTTCCTGAACTCTCCTAGACAAGCCTCATACATATGAATCCCTGACTTCTCTCTTGGACTGTGAACTTCAGACCAAGATACCCATTCTGAGCCATTCTGAGCCATTCTGATTTCTCTAATTCTTTCTAGGGACTTCCTTCCTTCATTTTCCTCCCTCCCTCCCTTCTTCCCTTCCTCCCTTCCTCCCTTCCTTCCTTCCTCCCTTCCCCTTGTCTTATACACACAGCCCTGCAATGGCTCTGCTCTAAGAGAAGCATCCCACTCCTCTGGAGCCCTCCCTTTGCTTGAAGCCAAGAACCCTTCCTCACCTCACTCAGCATGCAAGTTGTGGATTGCTGCTTGGGATTTGCAGAAGAGGCAGATGGCTATGGTTCAAGTTCACACGTCACCAGAGTGCAATGAAATTCCCATCTAGGAACTTTCTGTCTTACTCATGAAAGGGTTAAACACTTTCTATAGATGGTTTTGCTTGTTCTGGAGAATTAATGGATGATAAGCTAAAAGTTCATTCATAAGAGTATTAAAGGATAATTATGATGGAGTAAGTGCAGAGGGCCCAAAGGCATTATGATGAATAGACTTATAACACAGAGCTGGGGAAAATAGGCTAACATGTATTTAATCATGCAGGACACAACATTTCCTCCACAAATTCCACTATATGAGGAAATCCATTTCTCTCTCTTTGTGTCCCTATCCTTTCTGTCTCCCCTCTCTCTTTTTTGTCCCTTCCTCCTTTTCTCCCTTTTCTTTTTCTCCTTCCTTCCATCCCTTCCATCCTCTCCCTCCCGCTTTCTCTCTCTCTCTTTCTCCCCCTCTCTCTCCTCCCTCTTCTGTTCTCTTTCTTATCTCTGCCTTTTTTTCTATTTTGATTAAAAGTAGAGCAATCTAGTTTCTGGGTAAGTCATCTGTGAACTTATAAACTGATCCCAGGAACTTAGAGTTTGAGGCAGATCCAAATAGGTGATCTTTTAATAGCAACAGAATAAAAAAGATTTTGCAGAAAATCTGCTTCAATCAGATTATATGGAAAGTGGGTGAAGCTGATTACAATCCTACTAAAGTCAGTATTTGGGCAGTATTTGTTCTAAAACAATGGTATTATTTTTTTTTAACACATATCCTCTGGGGAGAAAAATCAGTAATTAATAGGAAATCAGCTTCAGGTATCTATATAGCACTGACATAGTATTAAGAACTGCAAATCATTTATAGATAATTTAAAGTAAATAAGGGGAAGAGTACAGGTTATATGAAAATACCCTGGGCTTTGTGTAAGGGACCTATGTGAGCATCAGTGGATGCTGAAGGATGACGACATTTGAATTTAGAAAATGGGAAGTCCACAGATATGGAGCTTCCTATGTAGAAAGAGAAAGCCCCTTTAGACATGTCTGGTGTGGCAAGTGGTGAGTTTATTCTTGTTCTGCCTTGCTTAGTTTTATTGGGGTATAATTCACACACATATACGTAAACACAGTATTTGTATACCTATTACGCCTGCAATTTTAGTTACTTAGGAGGCTGAGATCTGAGGATCACTGTTTGAAGCCAGCCTGGGCAGACAAATTCAAGAGGCTCTTAACTCCACTTAACCACCAAAGAGCTAGAAGTGGGTGTGTAGCTCAAGTGATAGAATGCCAGCCTTGAGTGAAAAAGCTAAGCAAGAGTAAAAGACCTTGAGTTCAAGCCCCAGTACCAGAATACACAAAAAATAGCTTATGAAACATCAATTTGAGCAATATCTACCATATATGTAGATATATTTTCTGTATACTGTATATAATTATATGTATATACACATATTATATAGAAAATATTAAAATATATTTACACACACATTCATTTTACAATATTTGTAACGCTGGTCAGCACTATATACAGATCTTTAGAGCTTGTTCCTAGCTTGCAATATGGAGTGAAAGTTCAGTTGAACTAATATAACTCTTGCTTAACTGAGACTTTGTCCCTTTCCCCATTATCTCCCTGTTTTCCCCTCTCTCAGACAATCACCATGCTACTCTGTGCTCCTATTCTATGAATTCTGTTTTAAATTACATGTTTGAGTAAGATCATACAGCATCTGGTTTTTTTCATCTGGCTTATTTCACTCATAGTGTCCTCCGGGTTCATCCATGTTATGAATGACAGATTTTCTTTTCTTTTCTTTTTCTTTTTTTGAATTTGACCTCATGATTTTATTGTCTTCATAACAAAAGTTGGAATTTAGACATCAAGATGTTATTGCCTTCATAACAAAATTTGGAGCTTAGAACTGGATCACTTGCCCCTTTCTTGTTTTATCTCCACCCAGTTCAAAATGTTTGTATTTCTTAATAGCATTCTCTAAGATCTGCAGTTGGGCTCAACACATTCAAGTCTCAGCACAATCTACTTTGTAGTCTTAGCTTTTTTCCAGAAAATTGGCTTAGTCCGACCACCATACCCACTCTGCTTCCTGTCATAACAACACTTTCCCTGGGCATACAGAGAATCCTTGCTCTTCTTGTACTGTTACTTTGTGAGATTGGTGTTTACCATACTTCTTACAAAAAATACAGCAGGTTTTAGGAATGTTAACCATGATGATCCAGATTTTCTTTTTTTGAAGGATAAATTATATCCTATTACATATTCAACTTTCAAATATCACTTAACCATAGAAACATGCCCCAAGATTTTTCACATTATAATTGTGCAAAGATCATAAAGTGTACTTATACAAACAAAGATGGTTACCATGTTACATGGGGACCATCATCATATATGCTGTCTGTTGTAGGCTGAAATATTATGTTGTGCATAACTTTGTGTGTGTGTGTCTGTGTGTGTATGCATGCCATATTCTTTTTCCATTCACCTGTCAATGGACACGTTCGTTGTTTCTAGATGGCTACTGTAAATAATACACAAAACTGCAAATACACTTAGAAATGGGACTGTTGGGTCATGAGGTAGTTTTTGAGGTGGATTTATTTTCATATAGCTGTGTTATTTGTGGTTATTGTTGAAATCATACTAATGTTCATTTTTTTTTGCAGGTTCTGGGGCTTGGACTCAGAGCCTGAGTACCATGCCTTAGCTTTTTTGCTCAAAGCTGTTTCTCTAACACTTGAACCACAGCTCCATTCCCAGCTTTTTGGTAGTTAATTGAAGGTAAAAGTCTCATGGAGGGCTAGGAATGTGGCTTAGTGGTAGAGTGCTTGCCTAGCATGAATGAAATCCTGGGTTCAATTCCTCAGTACCACATACACAGAAAAGGCCAGAAGTGGTGCTATGGCTCAAGTGGTAGAGCGCTAGCCTTGAGCAAAAGAAGTTCAGGGACAGTGCCCAGGCCCTGAGTCCAAGCCCCAGGACTGGCCAAAAAAAAAAAAGAAAAAAAAAGATCTCATGGCCTTTTCTGCTTGAGCTGGCTTTTAATTGTAATTCTCATATCTTAGCCTCCTAAGTAGCTAGGATTATAGGAATGAGCCACCAGTGCCTAACAACACCATAAAAATTTAAACTCTATCTTAAGTTTATAGCAGCTTAACTTCACATATATGATTTCTACTTTACAGATCTGGTCCCTCCCTTTTCAATTGTTGTTCCAAAATTATATCTTTCATTGTAAACTCCCAACAATCTTTTAGATGTGTCATTCTCTTAAATTATGTAGAAAATGGAATGTGGTGGTGCAAACCAAAGTATATGTACCACAATGATATTAGCTTTCAGAATTCTAATTTAGTAAATAGTCTTCTACATAGAGGAAAGCTCATTCTTGGCTTTTTCTCCCAAGACTCAACCACTTGAGCCACACCTCCACTTCCAACTATTTACTGGTTCACTTGAGGTAAAATTCACACAGGTTTGTCTTCTTTATCTGGTTTCAAACATCAATCCTCAGATCTTAGCCTCCTGAGCAGCTAGGATTTCAGGTGTGAGCTACCAGCACCCGGCTTAAGTTTGTTTGGAGAAGCTGCTCAGATTCCAGAAAGCTGGGCTCAAGTGGCCCCAGGGAGAAAGATGCTCTCTGACATCCACCTACTCCCAGAGCCCATCTTGTCTTCCCAGGAAAATGGGGTTCTTGGCTCTCCTTGGTCTATATGGCATACCCAGCTGTGTCACCATGTTCCTTTCACAGGCCTTTGGCCTTTCCTGCTTTTCTCCCACAGTGCCCAATCCCCATTACTTTCTTAGAAATTCTGTTGACCTTTGTCCACTGATTTTGTTTTCTCTTCTCTCGTTTTCTTTTTTTTGTTTCTTTCTTTGTTTATTTATACATTTTTAATTTCCTTTCATTTGGCAAGATTTGGGAGAAATGGGAATAAAAACTGTCTCGGTTGGCCACATTTAACCAATTTATTTCATAATTCTTGCTTTAACAGACCATCATAACCAATCAAGTGAATTCATCGTTTAAGGATTTTTCCAAGGTATTCTGGTGTTTTGGTGGTGTTTTTTTCTATTATAGTAAATGCTTCAATGAACTTACATTTAAATATCTTATCATTTCTGTTAAATCCTTTTTTAGGAGATCAATTTCTAGGAGGGGATGGATCTACTTTGCCTGTCACTGCCCTCTCTCTAGGCTGTATTCATGGTAACTTTTTTTTCTGTTGGTCATGGGGCTTGAACTCTGGGCCTGGGCACTGTCCCTCACCTCTTCAGCTCAAGGCAAGCACTCTACCACTTGAGCCACACCACCACTTCGGGTTTTCTGGTGATTTATTGGAGATAAGAGTCTCACAGACTTTCCTGCCTGGGGTTGCTTTGAACTGTGATCCTCAGATCTCAGCCTCCTGAGTAGCTAGGATTACAGCCATGAGCCACCAGCACCTGGCTTCATGGTGAATTTTATCCTCACTTGACATCCTAAGTGTCCTCTAGGATAGACCAGTGGTGTGGCAAGGAAGGGCTGCTGTTGGCTGAGAAATCACCCCTAGAAAGCCCACAATTTGCAGGGAATGTGGGCTTGGGACCAACAGCAACACCATAGATGCAGAGAGGAACAGATTGTGTGGACAGGAAGGGCCTCTGCAGTGACATTTAATCACTGGACATTAACAGGAGACATCTGTCAGCATCACTCAGTGAGGAGAACAGGCTTGCAGCCTTGGAATGACAATATGTTCTGGGCCTCGTAATCACTTGAAAAAAACCATTTTTTGCAGAAGGTTTTTTCAGCATTTGAAGGCAAATCCTTCTATTTTATTACAGAAATCCCAGGCAAATCCTGCAGGGAGGAGGACTTCCTATTAACACGAAGCTGGTTAAGTGAAAATAAAACAAGAGATAACCTAAGCCAGATTCTAAATAATCACACATTGGCCCCATGAACACAGGACAGTCAGGCAGATGAATAACAGAGCTCTGATTAACTTGCTTTCGAAAGGCAAGGCAATGATCACACCCCACATCCCCAGCCTTCTTCTACCTGCTTTCCCTTGTCTCTGGCTTTTCCTTTTCGCTCACATAGAGACTTGCCCTTCAGTCAGCACTTGGTATATCTTGAGAATGACACATTCCTAAACTCTGTCTCATAACTCTGTCTCCTCATTTATGAGAATGCTGTCAGACAAGATGCTGTGAGGATATACTAAATGCATGTCCTGGGCTGGGGAGTATAACTCAGTGGCAGAATATGTGATTAGCACTCATAAGGCCCCACGGTCAACCTCAAGAACTGTGTGTGTGCACACACTGTAAAGTCACTTCCTTTTTTTCCCGTAGTCGTTCCTTGATTTACATGTCATAAACAGAGACCTTTTTTTCCTAGTAATAGCAATGACTACTTTCCCATAAAAGCTCATCTTGCTGGGTGCTGAACAGATAGGATTACAGGTGTGAGCTACCAGTTCCTGGCTATTTTTTTTAAGGCAACTTTTTTGAAGTATGATTGAAAAGCAGTAAAATTCACTTTTTAAGATGGACAGTTCTAGAATTGTAATCAGGTAACCAACAACCGTGGGGTTTTATCATCAGAAGCCATAGTTCAACTGATCACTGCAAGCAGAGCCGGAGGAAAGCATTGGGTACCTGTGGCTTATTGTGGATCTGGGATTGAACAAAACTGGATGATATGGAGGAAAGAATGAAACAAAAGTGTGTGTGTGTGTGTGTGTGTGTGTGTGGCACAAAGTCCACCACAAGAGGAAGGGCATGCCCAAAGACTCCTTTAGGCAAGCAGTTGGAGAGGACATTCTAGAGTTAGCGGGGTCTGCCTGCCTTGAATGGTTCTCTAGGCAAAGAGGCCCATGAGCTTGTAGCTGTGTGAAGAATGATGGCTGGCACCAGCCAGGAAAAGACATCTGGGAAGTATTTATTCTATAACCACACATTCTTTTTTTTTTGGTCGGTGGTGGGGCTTGAACTCTGGGCTTGCACGCTATCCCTGTGCTCTTCAGCTCAAGGTGAGTGCTCTATCGCTTGAGCCACAGTGCCACTTCCAGTTTTCTAGTGGTATAACCACACATTCTGAGAGAATATTTAACATTCATGCTTGGCATTCTGGGACATGCCAGCAAACTAGGTAGTAAACCAATTCTACCTTCCCACCTTCTTTACAGTGAAAATGAGCTTGCTGAGGGCACAGTATAGGTCTCTGCACAATCTAGCAACAAGGTAAAGGATGTAGGTGGGAAAACCATCTTTTTCTCTGGTTTGAGCTCCCGGCTTTACACCTGCTTAACATTCTTTTCTTTTTTGTTTTTTGTTTTGGTCGTGGGGTTGAACTCTGGGCCTGGGCACTGTCCCTGCTTGAGCCACAGTACCACTTCCGGTTTTCTAGTGGTTTAATGGAGATAAGAGTCTCACGGACTTTCCTGCCTAGGTTGGCTTTGAACCATGAGCCTCAGATCTCAGCCTCCTGAATAATAGGATTACAGTCGTGAGCCACCAGCACCCGGCTCTGCTAAACTTTCTTACTCAAGCTGGTGCTCTACATTTGAGGTAGGCCTCCATCCTGGCTTTTTGTGGGTTTGGAGTCTTGAAGACTTTTCTTCCTGGGCTGGTTGGGAACTATGATCCTCCAGACCTCAGTCTCTTGAGTAGTTAGGATTATAGTGAGTCACCCACTAGCACCAATGTTACTTTTACTTCAAACTGAGCAACGTTATACATTCATTGCACATGAATACAAAAAATACAAAAATATATATGTGTAAATATCCTTATATATCCATACACTTTGTTTTTCATTTTGGTACTATATGGAACTCAAGGCCTTGTGTATGCTAAGCACACACTTTATTGCTGAGCTACATCCTCAGCCCCTATTAGATATATCTAATATCTAATATATATTAGATATATAATATCTATAAAACTGATTTAGACTTACAGATGAAATATTTTCCTTAGCCTTTTTGAAAAAGATACTGGAGTTGGGTAATTGTGGTTCACATCTGCAATCCAGCTACTCAAGAGTCTGAGATCTGAGGATTTCAGTTTAAAACCAACCTGGGTGGGCAAATCTAAGAAATTCTTATCTCTAGTTAGCTAGCAAAAAGCCAGAAGTGGAGATATGGCTCAAGTGGTAAAAATGCTGGTCTTGAGCAGAAAAGCTAAGCAAGAGCATAAGAGGCCCTAAGTTCAAGCTCCCCAGTAACACACACACACACACACACACACACACACACACACACACACACACACACACACACACGGGGAAAGGAAGGGAAAGGAAAGGAAAAAGATACTGGCAGCCCATACCTAACATTTGAAATAAAACAAATTTAGGGGCCTAAGGGTATAACAAGGTGGTAGAGCATGTGCTTAGCATGTGTGAGGTCCTAGATTCAATTTCTGGCAACAAACAAACAAGAAGCAAAATTTGGATGCCATCAGTCCATGAGCAGTGGACTGTGTGTGGTGGAATGCCTTTCATGGTACACGAACCACACACTTAGCCATCATAAACACTGGGCTGTGAGCCCATATTAAAGGGCTCTCACACTATAACGAGAGGCACATCACATACGTGTGCAGGATAAACATCTCCCTAAACCATAATCTAGGAAGCAATTCCCTGAATTTGAGGAAACCGGCTTCATTTAGTAGGATTAATCCCCCCTCAGATGTGGAGAGTCTGTGCTAAATCTGTTAGATACATAACTAGAAAATCAGTTCTTACGTATACATGTAGGTGTAGTTCTTTCTCCATCTGTCATGCACTTTATTTCTCAGGCATTTAAAGTAACATACAAAGTAGATATAGATTGAATACATTAGGTTTTGCTCAGAGCTGCCAGGAACATTCTAAAATGTGTATTTTCCAATTGTACCTCATTTTGATTTTATAGTTTTGTTCCTTAAAGTACCTCTAACAGGTCTTAGATACGGCAATAAACAAGGTGCCCCAAGATGAAAGAAAAATAGGTACAATTGGCTGTCATTTGATAGGTCCAAGTAAAGCCTTTTAGGCTGTATTTTCTGAAAATGAACAGGCTCAAGGCTATGAAAACTAAGGAATAACTGAAGTCAGGTATTTCCTTATTCTGTGTTCTAGCCAATTGAAAGAGTATTTGATGATTAGTCTGACAGCTAAGATGTAATCAGTCAGAAGTAGGAGTACCTGTTAGGGATGTTGTATTTTAGAAGGTGCAGAGAGTGTGATAGAGACAGTGAAATTGACTGGAATAAACAGGTGTGTAAACGTGGAGATATAAAGGTGGAATCGCTCCCTTCCACACCCATATAACTGATACAAGCCAATAAAAAATATTAAAAAAGAAGTGGGGGCTGGGGCAGGTGATCAGGAAAGGACTTACAGATTTGAGTGATGTGCTCATAAAGAAACTGCTTCCCAAGCTAGGTCTATAATCCTAGCTACTAAAAGAAACTGCTTCCCAAGCTAGGTCTGTAATCCTAGCTACTAAGGAGACCGAGTTCAGGGATTGAAGTTTGAACCTACACTCTAGACTTTTATCTCCCATTAACCAGTGAAAAGCCAGAAGTGGAGGAGTGGCTCAGGTGGAAGAATGCCAGCTGTGAGTGAAAAAGCCAAGCCAGAGCATGGGACCCTGTGTTCAAACCCCAGCAACTTCTAACACACACACACACACACACACACACACAAACTGCTTCCTCCCATCATCCTGACTCATTGCTGGTTAATGGGAGGTGGAGTCTCAAAGACCCTGATCCTCCAGGTCACTAATTTCAGGCTGTCCTCCCAGGTTTGGTCATGACCTTCTGTTTGGCAAGACCCAAATGATCTCCCCTTCTTCCTAGCTCACATCCAAGCCATGTAACCTGCTTTGGTGACCAATGTCTCTCCTTTTTCCTGGGATTTGTTTGATTTTCAAATGGGACTTAGCAAGGAGGGAGGCCATGAACTCTGTTTGAAGGGGTTCAGGTGAGAGAGGGACTGCGGAAGACAAGGGGAGAGGAGAGGAAAGTGAAGACAGTCTGCTACAGGAGGAGGAAGGAAAATATTTTCTTCGGAGACAAAAGATTGCTTGGATTCCTAATCAGGAATTGCTATTATCTCGGGAGCTACAGAGAAAAGATCAACCACAGATTTCTTTGCACAGATATCTGCCTTCTGCCCATAACACCATCCATCCACAGTAATCAGGCAGCACAAGATTAAGACCTTTATAGGCTCTAAGCACTCAAAAGTGAAGAAAATACATAAAACCAATACTAAGCCAGGCACCATGGTTCACACCTATGGTCCTAGCTACTCAGGAGGCTAAGATCTAAAAATCAAAGTTTGAAGCTAGCTGAGGCAGAAAAATTCCCAATATTCTTATCTTCAATTAACTAGCACAAAGCTAGAAGTGGAGGTATGGCTCAAGTGGTAGAGTATCAGCCTTGATCAAAAAAGCCAAATGAGGGCACAAGGCCCTGAGTTCAAGTCCCAGCACTGGCACAAAAACAACTACAACAAAGGCAATACTAAGCCATAACCAAGGGTAAGGAACTTTCCAACATTGTCTTTTTCCAGCACACCTTTGCTGTGTCAAGCCAAATGACTGCTGGGCTTGTTATAACACTGCACCTCAGTTTTCTCATCTATAAAAGGCAATCCTAACAGACCCTCCTTTAGTAAGATTATATCACAGGTGTTAATGAGTGGATGCCTGTAAAGTATAAGAGCACAGACTGAGTCCTCCACTATCTAGCTATTCATTTTATTATATATAATGATATATATTATATATAAAATATTATACACATTATACATTACATTATATACAATATTATGTATAAAATTACATATTATATAATAAAATGACTATATAGTGTATGTAATTAGTAGAATTATATTATATATCATAGGTTAAACATAAGTTTACTTTTTTCCATCTTTTTGTGCTACCCTGACTTGCTGTTTTCTAAGTTCCTGTCTGGGTGCTGATAGGTTTTTTTTTTTTTTTTTTTTGGGTCCGGTCATGGGGCCTGAACTCTGGGCCTGGGCGCTGTCCCTCAGCTCTTCAGCTCAAGGCTAGCGCTCTACCACTTGAGCCACAGCGCCACTTCCGGCTTTTTACTTATGTGATGCTGAGGAATTGAACCCAGGGCCTCGAGCATGCAAGGCAAGTGCTCTACCACTGAGCCACCTTCCCAGCCCGCTGATAGGTTTTTAATGCTAAACCTGGACATTTTTCATTGGGAGTAACTTAGTGCTTCTGTGCCTAGAATATGGTTGTTAAACCAGCTTCTTAAAACATCAATAGAAGACATTGATTCTTGGACTTGGGTAAGCATCTCAGTTCCCTGGGTGAGTGGGCGGCCCCACCCCAGTGTTCTTGTTTCAGTAGGTATAGGAGAGCCCAATGCTTGTTTTCCCAGCCAGTAGTCAGGTGATAGAGGTGCTGCTGGTCCGGGAACCACAATCTGAAAACCCACTGATACGTGCTAAGGAGACCATTTTAGAAGCCACATGAGGAAATGCAGCCTTTTAAAGCAAAGAATATTTTTGGGGGGAGGGGGCATATGATGATGAGGAAGACATGATTCCAAGCACTTGAAACCAGTCAAGAGATGAGGCAAAAGAACTTAATCTAAGTGGCATAGAAAATATTAGTGCTCCAAGAGTTCAGAGGAGATTTTTCCTGCGGAGGCATGAAGTTTATAAAAGACTACAGGTGAGAAGCCTTGTGGGCCTCAGTAGAAGGGAATCTCTGCTCATCCCCTCACCCTGTAAATGTGTGGTACTCTTAAAACATGCTCTGTCTTGGAGAAGCAGGGTATATGTCCTGTCCTTGGAGGTAGATAGGCTTGAGGCTACTTACACTAGCCAACAAGGCTCATGGTCACAGCGCCACACTGGCCCATAAATGTATTTTAATTTATATTCAAATCTGAAGGAAAGATGGGTATAATAACAAACATACAGTCTTGACTTCAAGGTAGAGCGTGTTCATCTCAAGCATTGTTGCCTCCTCTTTGTTTCCCCTTCCCATCCCTTCCTTCCCTCACCCAATCCTCACTAAAGTTGTAAAGTTTGTTTTTCAAAATAATGACTTGTACATCTCATTGTTGCAATGGGTCCACCTGTATCCCTAGTTAAATAATTTGTTTTTTTCCCTTCCCCTCCACAAATTATACCAACATCAAATACAATGAAAGTGTGGGTTATACCGTGGGGAAGGGACATACAAAGCAACAAAGAAATCATCTTATAAATATGTTAGAAACAATTGCATGAAAGGAAAAAAAAACATTTGAATACTTATCTTGGGGTTCATTCCCCTAACATCAACTTATCTGACCTTTTCAGCTTGACTCAGACATATACTAGTTACTGCAGATAAGGGAAACCATGGGACCTGTGTTTCTTTGGACCTGGCTTACTTCACTTAATATAATTTTTTCCAAGTCTTTCCATTTCCTAACAAATGGGACAATGTCATTCTTTCTGATGGAGGCATAGAATTCCATTGTGTATATATACCACATTTTCTTGATCCATTCATCTACTGAGGGGCATCTGGGTTGGTTCCATATCTTAGCTATGGTAAATAAGGCTGCAATAAACATAGTCGTGCTGGTAGATTTAGTGTGGTCTTGTTTGTGATCATTGGGTAAATGCCCACAAGTGGGATTACTGGGTCATAGAGGAGTTCTATGTGGAGTCTTTTGAGGAACCTCCATACTGCTTTCCAAAGTGGTTGAATTTAATATTTTTGTTCATCTACAGCTCTACCACTTGAGCCATGCCTCCAATCTTAAGCTTAATGTTTTTATGGAAGCCTGCTGCTGAGGTTCATGCCTGTCATCCTAACTACTCAGGAGGCTGAGATTTGTGAACTGTGGTTTAAAGCCAGCTCATACAGGAAACTATGTGAGACTCTTATCTTCAATTAACCAGCAAAAAGACAGGAGTAGTAGAGCAGTGGCTCAAGTGATTGAGTGCTAGCCTTGAGCAGAAGAAGTTAAGGGACACCACCCAGACCCTAAGTTCAAGCCCCAGTACTGGAACAAATATGTAAATGAAGGCTAACAGGTCTAGGATCGTCCCCAAAGTCAGAATATGGCTCTGCTGATGGAGCATGGTAGAAATGACACTTGGAGTTCTGAGGTGGGCTGTTAAGATCAGGCAACATCCACCTTGTTCTCTTGGGATGCTTCCAATCTCTCTGAGATCTCTCTGAGGCCCATTAGCTTCTCGCCCCTGGGGTGACCGTAGCCCTAAATGACAACCACATGAGGAGCTCCAAGTGAATGTGGCCCCGCTCAGCTCTCCTTGGATTTCAGATCCACATAACCATGGTCAAGACAAAATGGTTTTTACTCAGTGGCAACATTTTGGGATAATTACTATGCTGAAGTGGTAACCAAAACATTTAGCCATGGAAGAGGTTAAAGGTTGGTAATCTCCTGGGCATACTGAATGGATACATAGTCACTGATGACAGTTTGGGATCACTTAACACAGGTTGGTGTTAGTTATATGGCATTACTGGGTTATGGACTCCCCATAGCTCACTTGTGCCTAGAGGAGCCATGTAGAGCACATGGGCAGCAAAGATGGCATTGGGAGGGGGTTGAGTGGGCAGAGCCTAATTTACTGTAGAGCACATGGGCAGCCAAGATGGCACTGGGAGAGAGTAGAGTGGGCAGAGCCCAACTGATCTTCCGATCAGAGCCTAACCAGCCCGTGAAGGCTCAGGTGCATGATAGGGTGTGACCTTGACAGTGATTGGTTCCTCTTCCTCCCTTGCCATGCCACCCGCCCTTTTTGGCTTTAAAAAGGGCTGCTCTCTGTTAATAAACGAGTTTTCTACCTGCTGGATTTGGCTCCCTGCTATGTCTGATTGCCTCCCGGGCTGAGGGAGGCTGGGGAACAGGCGAGTGCCACACTTACCTTTCCTCGGACCCTGTCTGTCTTTTGTGGGATGGATGAAGACCCAACAGAGCCAAGCATGTGGTAGGATGGCCTCTTGAATCACTAGCAAGTTAGCTTTGCGAAGGCAGTGTTGGGGAGTCCTTGAGGAATTTGAAGACTGGAGTAATAGTGTGCTCTTGCAAAGATCCTAGGGCTGTGGAATAGAGATCGGAGTGAATAAGGCAGGAGGAGACCCCAGAGGACAGAGACTGATGCTGTACACAGAGATCTTGGATGCAAACAACATCCTGATCATTTATGCACAAAAGATTTTTTATGAATGATAGTATTTTCCCCTCAGGTATATGGAAGGCCAGGGAAAAAGAGCAAGGCTAGACATCTAAACAAGAACAGGCCATATCATGCTAGAAGATTGCTGTGTGGGTGTCAGGATGTTCAGAGGAGACACTACACTTCCCACTGCTGTTGTAGGGAGGAGTTGCTTACATCAGATATTGGGTCAAGGTCCTAGTTAGGAACACTGGAAAAAAAAACAACTTTGCATTGCCAAAGAGCAATCATAAACTAACTTAAAAAAAAAAAGACTCTAGTCTATAGATGAGTGATTGGCCTTGACCCAAGTGGGGAGGGGGCGTGGGACGCAGTGGACATAGAGAAGATTTCTGCTCTGAGAGAATTTGAAGAGGGTCACAGGGTAGCCAGGGCCCAGAGTCACATTTCAGGTTCCTATTGGTTGGGTTCAAATAGTGGCTCTGAGAGACCTTGGACAATTTAGGTAACTATCTGACTACTTTAAATCTCTGTTTCCTCACTTGAAAAATGTGAACAATAATGCTATCAATAGAATTGTGGGCAAAATGAGCCTCGTAGATATTGTGGAGAGACCAGCACTGAGCTCAGGGCTCTGTTTGGCCTTCTGGGTAGGGAAGTAAGGAAGCCTGGGGGAAGTGCAGGCTGGAAGGGGAGATACTGAAGTCAGCTCTGGGTGGGCAATATTTCATTGTATCTAGGCAAGAGGCCACTGGAGATGAGGCTTTAGGAGCATGTCCCAGGTTGGAGACAGATTTGAAAGTTCTTAGCAGGGACATAATTACACCATGGGATCCCAGGTGAGGGAAAGGTGTCCAGGGGGACTCAGCCATGAGTTCCAGATGTCTGTCTGGAGGTGACTTCTGGGAACATCTATGAGGAGGCAAGAGGTGAAGGAAAGTGTCTGAGCTGGGGTCCCTAGACTAGAGGCAGTGTCTAGGTCCATGAGATTTATTGAAAGTGGGGGAACTCCCAGGGCCAAATGAAGCCTGCAGTGGGAGGGAAGGAGCTGGCAAGAAGAAGGTGACTAGCCTGATCTATACAGGGAGTGGGTTTGGGAGAAGACGTGACTGTAGCAGTCCTTTAAACAAGAGGAGAGCTCACACATCATACCTCCTATCACTAGCACAAACATACTGTGTGTGCTAGATTAAGGGCTTTTGCCAAAATAGGGGCATTCTCCTATGAGGGCCTGGGTAAGGTGTTCACTTCCAACACGCTTAGCAGGTAGGCAGTGGGGGGCGGGGAGCAGTATGAAAGCCATCATTAGTAAGTAACCAGGACATGGTCCTGTTAGGACTTTTGAACAGAATAGAATGCATTCTAGATATTGGAGGAGTGGATTAGGGTATTTATAAATAAAAAATAAAATAAATAAATAAACAACTAATCCAATTCCTGTCAGTCTCTGCTCAGGGCTTTTCAAAACATTATGCTTGTAGGCAAAGAAAATTCAGAGCCAGTGAACCCCCCCAGGGGAAGATGGGCAGCAGTGGAAGTTGGGGGACTCTGTGTGTGTGTGTGTGTGTGTGTGTGTGCATCTGTGCGCATGTACACTACAGAGTAGATGTGGACAGGGTCAAAATCACCTCCTACATCAATCATTAGGGACACAATAGCAGCTGAGAAGAGCAATCAAGATAGGCTGGAGGAAACCAGAAGGTCCAGCACCGAGGAGTTCATTTGTGGAGACACTCCCAAGGGCATATAAGCCCCCTCCCCCCGCCCCGAAGCTGTGCATCCCATTTCTATTGTGTCTGATTCCTTTAGGCTGCCAGTTTAGCCAGCCCAGGCTCTGAGGTGGCTGAAAAGAGGGGTGTCTGTAGATCACCCACAACCACACTAGTCTAGGGGTGAGGGTGGAAGTGGGAGGAGGAGGGCCTAGAAAGCACCCCCAGTCCAGGCAAGTGGGAAGTGGAAAGCACCTGGCGGTGGGCTGTTTTGAAACCCTCACTGAAAACAAGGAGCGGAGAAACCAGTTTTCCTGATTAATTAAATCCCGGATTATCCCGGTTGATGAAGACAGATCTAGACTCTTTCTCAGACTCACGCCTCCAAAACCACTCTCAGAGGTGGCCTGGGGTCCGGCCCCGGGCTGCAGATTTGCATCAGGCCGGAGGAGGAGGAGGCCGGGAGGAACCCCGGTGCGCCCCGGGTGCGCCCCGGTGTGCGCAGTGTGGACTGTGAGTGGGCGCCGGGGACCGCGAGGCTCACTTTTCCTTAGCCACGCCCCCTAAACGACTGGAATCGGTTCCTCCCTCTACCTTGGCGGACGCTGGGCTGTAAGCTCCTTGCGCCTCTCTGGCTACTGCGTGCGCATCCCTCGCTTGGCTTGGTGTGTGTGTGTGTGTGTGTGTGTGTGTGTGTGTGTGTGTGTGTGTGTGTGTGTGTGTGTGTATGTGAAGGAGGGGGCACTAACTGAGCTACAGCACACGACTGGACCTCGGATCGCTCCCAGCTATTAGGGGCGGCGATGCAGATTACAGAGGTGGGCGCTGCGCAGCTTGGCGTTTCTTAGTGAAGACAAGGCCAAGAAAGTGTTCTTTGATGTTCGGCTCCGGCAATGCCTAGGCTTGGATCCAGCTCGCCCGGTGCCAAGGTTCCCGCAGGTCTCTTTCCTATCAAAGGGATGGTAGGCCTTAGGGGTGTCCCTGTCTAGGAATTGCAGGAACTCACCCCCGTCCCCCGCCAGAGCCCTGCCTCGTCTCACTCTGAACCCCTCAGTCCCGGGCTCTTGTTCTCCATCTCTCGTGTGTCACTCGTGTCTGGCGAACCCAATTAATGAACGTCACCTTTTCGCTTCTGCAAAATGGGTTTGGTAAGATCTTTCCCAAAGGGCTGCAAACAAGTCTGCTCCTGGCACTGCCTGAGGTCACCTTACACAGCGGCTGAAGTCAGGCTCCCTCCTCCTCCCCACTCTGGGCCTTTCGGTCCCTTTAGATCCCTGGCCATCCACTTGGGGTATGTCATCTCGGTGACTTCCTGATCCCCCTCAAACACTGGACCTGGGGACACTGGTCGAACCGTCTTAGAGTAAACGGTCCCGCCTACCTAACCTGGCTGCAGATGACAAAAATGGGTGGAATCTCTATTGACTGCAAAGCCAAATTCGGATTTATAAATGCCCACGTTGCCAGGCAAAGAGCCCGAGGGTAGTTTGGCAGGGTGGTTTATTGCTGACTCCTTCTCCTAAATCCAGAGGTAAATTCGGGGCCAAAATTCTTGACAGAGTTAAAACGACAACAACAACAAGCCCTGACTGGATCCATCTAAAGCGGCCCCTCCTCCCCAGCTCAGAACGATTCAAAGGACAATTATCCCAAAGGAAAGTTATTGTTTTGCTAATCCCAGGAACAGCTTGCCAGGGGGAGATTTGAGTCTTCCTTTAATAATGGAAAGTTAATGCGCAGCCTCTTGTAATTATCTTTATCGGAAGCCCCTTGTTTAATCTGCACGTTTAGCCGTGGCCTGGCGCCTGGCCGGAGAGCAATGTGAGCTGGACCCACTTTCAGAGTCTGGCTCCGACTCCAGCCGCGCCTGCAGGAAGCCACGCTGGGTGGTCTGGGACTGCCAGGCCCTGGGGGAGTTAGGAACGAGTCGAGGGTTCATGTCCCCAAATCCTTCCAGGTCCTATTATTAGAAAGGGTGAGGTAGGCTCTAAGCGTTGAGGCGTGACTGGGCCCAAGGCTGAGCCTGGAGTTTGGTTTTCGCAA
Organism: Dipodomys ordii; assembly: GCF_000151885.1. Lineage (NCBI taxonomy): Eukaryota > Metazoa > Chordata > Mammalia > Rodentia > Heteromyidae > Dipodomys > Dipodomys ordii. The sequence continues at coordinate 2,672,214 of NW_012267315.1, forward strand.
TTTTAACAAATGTGGAGTTTTCACATAAAAAGCGGGCTGTCTGGGAATACGCATAAAATCGGACAATTTGCTTGTTTCCATGAAGATCCATGCTTTCCTGTAGGCGGATCTTATTTTATCACTACCACCCTATTAAGCATATTGGATCAAGATGTTGGCATGTATTTATTCTAAATATTAATGGTTTTTCTGATGTTTCCCTGGAACGTGAGTGTTTTGGTTAAACCTAGCGCCCTGCCTGCGAGTTTTCAAGCCCCTATCGTCCAGCCCAGAGAGTCCTGGAGGAAGATTTGACTGGAAGCAAACTGCCCATGAATTAAACAAACATTTCCATTCTTTTCAGCTCAGATATTTTTCGGTGAAGTCATACCAGTGGTGGTCATTCCAGTAGTGGTTTTGGTGGTAGTGCAGGGAGGAATGTGACTCTTGGTCATTTTATTCTGTTGTTACTTCCTACAGGTGTGGGTTTTGGGGGGATGAGGAGCTTGCTCTTCTAGCTTGTTGGGCTGGTGCTCTACCACTTGTGTAATGCCTCCAGCTCTGCTTTTTTTGTCGGTCGTTGGGCCTTAACTCTAGCCCTGGGCACTGTCCCTCAGCTCTTCAGCTCAAGGCTAGTGCTCTACCACTTGAGCCATGGCACACTTCCAGTTTTTTCTGCTTATGTGGTGTTGGGGAATGGAACCCAGGGCCTCATACATGCAAGGCAAGCACTCTACCACGGAGCCACCTTCCCAGCCCCCAGCTCTGCTTTTAACTTTACTTTTCTGCCCTGGCTGACTTCCAACCGCTGTTCTCTGGATTTTAGCTAGAATTATAGGCATAAACCACGGAGCCCAAATAACTTTTTCTTTAAATAATTTTTTATTGTTATTATAAAGGTGATGCACAGAGGGGTTAGTTACAGTGACGTAAGAGTAAAGAGTACATTTCTTTTTGGACAATGTCACCCTGAGTCCTGTCTTAGTATGCATGTTGGGAGGATTCGGGTTCCTGGAGTGAAACCAGACCTGGAGTTTCTAGAAGGAAGAAGGCCCCATCGTGATGTGGAAGTTGTAGCTTTTAGAGGTTCTGGTTGACAGCAGGGTTGTTGTCGCTGGCCTCCCCACGATCACAGAATGGGGGTGGGGTGGGGACAGCTGGAGGGACGAGAGGGAGAACTGCAGCTGGGAGGGCGGCAACCGAGGGAGGGGAGAACACGTCCTCATCTCCCGGATCCGCGCGCGCGCCTGCCCCCTTGCTGATTGGAACCCTCCAGGCCTTCGATGCCCGGTAGGGCATATAAAGCGTCTTCGGAGCTAAGCCTCCTCTGGAAAGGGGATCAGAGGGGGATCAGAGAATCATGACCGGACGGGACGCTCTTTGTGATGGGCGCGTCAGGAGCAGGGCCCTGGTGCCGGGCAGTTCCTCCACGGGTTCGCGCCCTCGAGGATTTGCCATCACAGACCTGTTAGGCTTGGAGGCGGACCTGCCGGCTCCCGCGGGTCCCGGGCCGGGATCAAGCTGTGAGAACCCAGCGACCTCACCCGGCCCGGGGTCTGGGCTTGGTGGCTCGTGCTTGGCGCGCGGGGCTCTCCCGTTGGGCCTGGGCCTCCTCTGCGGCTTCAGCTCCCAGCCATCCTCCGTTACCCGGGCGCCCTGCCTGCTTCTAGCCGACGTGCCGTTTCTGCCACCCGGGGGACCCGAGCCCGCTGCCCCGCAGGTCCCCGGCCGTCCGCCGCCTGCTCTCGGCCTCCAGAAGCGCAGCGAGAGCGTCTCGACGTCCGGTAATCAGGCCCGCGCTTCGGGCCCCTGTCCTTGGTCCTGGTGGTTTGGGGCCCTGCAAAGGGGGCTCATGGCTCCCCTTGTACCCCAAGTCTCTAGGAAGTCGGGACCCAGAGGGATGCCCAATTGAGAGAGGCGTATTTATTTGAGCGGCTCTGCCACCTACCCCTGGCTGTACCCCAGAAGCCTGCCTGTCCTTCGAGAACCCCTTCTCACAGGACTGCGGGGACTCTCACCACCAAGCTCGGGATACGACCTGGTGCAGCGAGCTAGAGTGAAGTGGGGGAAGGATAGGTGCCCTGGGAGCCATCACCCCCACGATCTTTTCCTCCCCGCTCTTGGCGCTGGTCTGGACCTGACGGGGAGCCGCTGGGAACCTGTCGGGTTCACCAACCAGCAGGGGGACCCTGCTGATGGTCAGGGAGCGGGGCGAAGGTTTGCTAAAGTGATGGAAAGGGTACCGGTGCGCGCGGAGGATGGAGGATGGAGCAGTAAGTCCTAGAGCTACCAGCCTCTCGCCGAAAAGGGAGTCCCGGGAGTCGTTCTTCCCAACCCTAGCAGGCCGGAATGAAAAGATGATGGCCCGTGTCGCTGGAGTTAGGCTCGCCTATTGTGTGGAGCCTGTTTCTTTCCTCAAAGATGTGGAGGTGTGGATTAAGCGCAAAGAGAAGTCATTTAAATACCAAGAAGCACCAGGGCAAATCGAGAGGCTGGGGATGTGGGGAAAGAAAAAGGAGAATTACACACACACACACACACACACACGCACACGCATGCACACACACGCAGATACAGTGAATCTATAGGGTAGAACCTAGACTAGAGCATCCAGGCAGCCAAGTCAAAACGAATATATTGTTTTAGTGATAGTACAAGGAAACAGATATACTTGCATGGGGCTCCAGTGGTACAGTGCTTGCCTAGCACTGTCCTAAACTTAGTGCTCAGGACTGCCACAAAATTAAAAGAAATCAATATAAAGTAAAATAAAGCATGGCAGATCATCAGGATAGATGAGCACTAAATAAATATAGTTAAAAATAAAAATAAAGTCCTAATGAGCCTCCCTGAAAGATAAACTAAGTTGTGTCACCAAAAATCCAAAGGCCACCTTCATAGAACGGGTTCTTTCTTCCGTGAGAATAGATAATCAAAGATGAAATGCAGTAAACCCTTTCCTGTGAGTGCATTTCACAAAGACCTAAAGCAGTATCCAACAGATATAGGATAAAGTAGTTGAGAGTTTGACGAAAGCTTTTGTCACTTTGAGAGGAAAAAGAATTGAGGCTCACACCTGTGATGTAGCTCTGCAGGAGACTGAGACCTGAGAATCAGTTTGAAGCCCCCCCAGGCATGATACCATCTCCAATGAACAAGAAAACAAAACACACAAAAAACCTCGTCGTAGAGTCACGGCTCAAGTGGTAGAGTGCCAGTGTACTATTCATTTAAGCCTTAATTTTGGTGGTGTGGGGATGAAACCCAGAGCCTTGAGCATGCTAGGCAAAGTTCTCCTATTGAGCTACACTCTCAGCCTAAATACTATTTTTAAGTCAATATTGCATGCATATATTATTTCCATGTAATCAGTAAACTATTTTATTTTGAAGGGTATTAAAATTTCTAAATCCACTGAGCATTTTATATTTATGGAAGGTCTCAATTTGAATAGCCTCATTCTATGCATCTGATAACCTCATGTGTCTAATGGCTACTGGATTGGACAGCTGATCATAGAATGTTTATAACCCAGGCACACAGTTCTTTGGTGAACTAATTGATGTAGGAGAAAAACTATCATTACTTAAAAATTTTTGCTTGGATTTATTCTGTTTTAAATATTTTGAGGCAGTTGTGTTTTTGAACCATCATGAATCTGAACATAGTTTATTTTTCTAACCTTTCTTTTGATACATGGATATAAAAGGGCCAGGCACAGTAGAGTGATAGTGTGTGTGTGTGTGTGTGTGTGTGTGTGTGTGTGTAGGTACTGGGACTTGAACAGTGCCTGAGCACTGTCTATTAGCTTTTGTTTATTCAAGGCTGATGATCTACCACTTGACTCATGCTTCTACTTCTAGCTTTTGGCTGGTTAATTGGAGATAAGAATCTCAGTGGACTTTCCTGTGGAGGCTGTTTTTGAACTGCAGTCTTCATATCTCAGTCTCTTGAGTAGCTAGGATTACAGGCATAAGCAGCCAACATCTTAGTAGAGTGATTCTTAAATTTTCCAATATATCTACACATGGTCTGAACACACTTGGAAAAATAAGTTTCCTGGGCCCACCTCTAGAGTATGGAATGGGACACCAGAGCAGGGGGAGTTTTGACAAAGATTAGGGTATCACAAGCCTCATCTCTCCCTTTGAGAAATGTTGATATGGAAGTTAAGATGAGGTGGGAGGCAAATGGAAGTAGGTAAATCTATTTGTGGGGTGTAGAAAAAGGGCAAAAAGTGGCCGTGTAGCTTTGATTTCACACAATCTGGGATTTGAACCTCAACATCATTATTTACTCCCTGTGCGATTTTAGACAATTTATTTAATCTCTTTTCCTGAGGATGTTTTCTCACCTATAAAAGAAGGGTAATAATAACAATAGCAACTACCTTAGGGCTGTTTGCTGGTTTGTTTGTAGAATAATTGAGATATGGCATAACAATGTTAAGCATAGTACAGTGCCTAGAATCTGAGACAGCTAAAAATTCTAGCTCTTACAGCTAAATACATTCCTAACAGGCTGGTGGCTTCAACCCTCATGTTGAAATCCAGGAAATAAGGTTAAAAAAAGTGTGATCTTTATAGTTCTCTTTTCCTTGTGCTAACAGATGAGGACAGTCCTTCTGACGACAGGAGTGACCTGAAAGTTTCCCCCACCCTAGGCAAGAGGAAGAAGCGGAGGCACAGGTACTGCAGAAGGGGCGGGGCTGTGCTTTTTGATACTGTTCCTCACACACCATCCTCCTGTCTATGGAGCCAGCATCTGAGCACATATGGCCCTGGGTTATGGCAGGCCCAGTGACTTCCTGATTGGCGGTGAGAAGGCCACAGCAATCATTTGCCAGGAAAACATTGCAATTCTCAGGAGGCTGCAAACTACCTTTGGGTACCACTTTAATGACACAAATTTGTAGTTCTGTAAAATGGGTCTTGTTAGAATGAAGTTGATGGAATTCATTAAGAGCTAAAGGCTGGTGATGTAGCTGAGTATGCACGAGGTCCTGAGTTCATTCCTCAGCACACATGCATGCACATGCGTGTATGCATACAAGAAAGAGTTAACACTCTGTCATCTTTGAACCAAACTTCTGAGCTTCACAGAGACTTTATATTTTCTTTTTCAGAGGTGGGAGAGCTTTGGGGGTAATGATAGCAGGGGAGGGACTTAATGGCCCTTAGGCTTGGCAGCTTGGCTGTCCCTGTGAGCGCATGCCCACACTTGTATTTCTGGCTCCCTGCAGGACAGTTTTCACAGCTCACCAGCTGGAAGAGTTGGAGAAGGCATTCAGTGAGGCCCACTACCCTGATGTGTATGCCCGGGAAATGCTGGCTATGAAAACTGAGCTCCCTGAAGATCGAATACAGGTGTCTGGGATCCCCTTTCTCCTTCCCAAAGACTTTGAATCACATGCCATTCCTACACACGTTGAGCCAACCCAAAAAAGACTTCTAAATAGCCCAATATATCCCTTTAGCTTAAAAATGGAGGGTCATTTGGCTAAAAATACATAGAGTTCACTCTGCTCCTTATACTTTTAAGTCTTTTATTTATTTGTTAATGTATTATTATTATTATTTGTGGGACTTGAACTCAAAGCCTGGCTACTGTCCTGTAGCTTTTTTTTTTTTTTCTTAACTCAAGGCTGATATTCTACTACTTAACCACCTCTCCACTTCTGACTTTTTGGTGTTAAGTTGAAGATAAGGGTCTCACAGTCTTTCCAGGCTGGCTTCAAATTTCCATCCTTAGATCTCAGCCTCCTGAGTAGCTAGGATTACAGGTATGAGCTTGGCGAAAACTTTTATTTGTTATTAAATTATACAATAGAAATTTCATGAAACTATGTCACTGTAAAACATTATTATATCTGAACTTAAAATCCTCAAAGAAATCATACAGCCTAACATAATCTTTCCACACTCCAGTTTTCTAAGTCCTATGTCTGCTAGTCCTGAAAATTCATATACATATTATATATGAGTATGCACATGTATGGTCACATACAGAGAGAATTTTGTACCTTTTCCCTCTTTGAGTTTGCCACTAACTTTCTCTTTTTATAATAGCTATGCCCATGAAATAGTTTTCTTTTTCATATTTATTTAGGTGCTAGTCCTGGGATTTGAACTTAGGGCTTGAACACTGTCCCTAAACATTTTTTCCTCAAGGCTAGTGCTTTACTACTTGATGCACAGCTCCAGTTCCAGCTTTTTGGTAGTTAATTGGAGATGAGAGTCTGAGGTACTTTCCTGCTGTGGCTGGTTTTGAACCATGATCCTCAGATCTCAGCCTCCTGAGTAGTTAGGATTAAAGGCATGAGCCACCTGTGCCTTGCTCTCAATAGCATTCTTATATTCATCTAATATTCTTCATGGAAAATATCAGCAGTTCAACAACATAGGACTAGGAGAGGCCATTATCTCAGGGGACTCTTTCCACTCAATGGGAACCATCAGGAAATGGTGTCTTAAGCCTCTTTACACAATGTGGTGAAAATAAGATGCTCCTGTTTTTTTCATTCTTGACTCACTGAGAAACTTCAGTGAGCTATCTCCTGACCCCATGCTGAATCCCTGTGGCTTTGCCTAGAGCTTGATCTCCCGTCTGTGAAGTCCTGGGTGCACTGCCTTTCTGTGGGGTGGACAGTTAGCCCTTCCTAATAACATTCTGAGACTAATCATCTCCTCCAAGTATCCCTCTTCACTGAGTCTTTCCTTGTGTGCCCTTCTGTCGCCTTCCAGGTCTGGTTTCAAAACAGGAGGGCCAAGTGGCGCAAGCGAGAGAAGCGCTGGGGTGGCAGCAGTGTGATGGCTGAGTACGGGCTTTATGGGGCCATGGTGCGCCATTGCATCCCACTGCCCGACTCTGTACTCAATTCCACCGAAGGCGGTCTGCGTGGCTCCTGTGCGCCGTGGCTCCTAGGTAAACTGAGCACCCTGGGATTGAGGATGGGATGGGATGAGCCTTACTTGAGCAGTCATTTGCAAATCAAATGTATGTATATATATACATATATACATGTATATATACACACATACATACATACCTCTGTGTGTGTGTGTGTGAGAGAGAGAGAGAGAGAGAAAGAGAGAGAGAGAGAGAGTGTACTCAGATTCAGGCCCTGAATCCCATAACCTAAGTTCTTTTTAACTACAAGGTTCACTGTGTCCAGATGATTGATTTATTTTTCATTGAAAGTTTGGAATTGATGGCTAGAAAGACCCCTATTAGGATATTAATGTTAGTAAACATGTCTTGGATTTTTGGAGTACACTGATATCTTTGATTATATTTAATGTAATGTTTCCCAAATGTGGGATGCAATTAGAAAATTAGAAACCACACAATTTAGGACACAGATAATAAGAAACAAAACAATACTGAACCATGAAAACATATCACTATCATCTACTTTTGAATCCTTGGTTCTGGTTTTGCCATTAACAACCTGCTCTGAAGTATTTTTCCCCCTCTATCTTTTTTCTTGAGGCTTGAACTCAGAGCCTGGGCACTGCCCCTGAGCTCTTTTTGCTCAAGGCTAGCATTCTACCATTTTGAGCCATAGTGCCACTTCCAGTTTTCTGGTGGTTAATTGGAGATAAGAGTCTCACAGACTTTCCTCCAGGCTGGCTTTGAACCATGGCCCTCAGACCTTAGCCTCTTAAGTAACTGGGATTACAGGTATGAGCCATCGGTGCCCAGCCTCTAAAGTTTTCCTCTTCTTTAGATATTCCCTGCTAAAACAGTCTCTAACCTGTCCAACTTTGGAGCTGGGCATTCTCAGGAAGCTCACTCTTCTTGCTCAGTTTGTTGTAGCAGAGACCAGCTGGTCAGGATCACATTTTGGAGGAATGAGTAGCCAGATAAGCAGCTGGAGCCCTTGGTTAGATGGATCCTGGTTGTATTTTTGGCCAGGAAGGAACTGACTGCTTTGTTCAGCGAGTGATGTTCAAACACTTACTTTTCAGGTACTATGTTGAGAACCGGAGACACCAATAGTTAATACAGTCTTGATTTTGCCCTAAAGACAGAAGGGACTAGAGAGAATTTGGGTTAGGTAGCCAAGCTCAGCCATCTGAAATTATATAAGCATGTGGAGAGGGAAACTAGTTGGCATCCATAGGATGCCAAGAAAGCGGGCTCAATGCTCCACAAACAAAGGCGCAGCAAATCCAAACAAAAGGCACCACTTGGCAGACAGATTTTTCAACCCCTCATGGGTAGGAGTCACCTATCTGATGTTCCTGTAGGCCCAAGAAACAGACCCTGATGAGGATAATTCCAGGGGGATTTAAAGACCATCACAGGGAATTTAAATTTTAATTCATTTTTATTTTCCTTCTCTCTTTTTTTGTAAGGTATGCATAAAAAATCCACAGGAATGATAAAGAAACCAGGAAGTGGAGACAAGTTGGCAGGACTCTGGGGCTCTGACCATCTGAAAGAAGGTTCTGGTGAGAGCCAGGCTGGATCTCAGAGAGGCTCAGACCAAGGGAACCCTGAGAATGCCTTGGAAGAAGTGGCCATGGATCTCTCTAGTTCTGCTCGGCAGGAGACCAAGAAAGTACACCCAGGGGCTGGTGCTCAAGGATGTCCTCACTCCACTGGGCTGGAGGGGCATCAGTCTGAGAAGGTGGGAGCCTTATGAGATTGCCCCCCCCTTTCCCCCCACCAGGTCCCACCCACAAAGGTTGAAAATGTGCATGTTTCTCACTGACATTTTTCAAAAGACAAGAGTGGTCCAAGATAATATTTCTAGCTATGTTTTCTTCTTACAGGATCAAGATAAAAGCACTGGTCTGCTTGCTTTAACAGGATGAATGAATGACTTAGGGAAAATTCCATTTCCATCCCAGAATGGAAAGCATTCCTTAATGGCACTCAAATCATTCATGTGTAAAAATTATTTTTGTAAAACTTCGCCTGGAAGGATCTGAAGTTCAAAAAGCCATTTTTACTTCTGGACACCATTTGAAATACACAGAGGACAGACCTGACATCCTCACTCTAGATCATAACATACAAACCAAGCACCTGTAATCTTAGCTACTCAGGAGACTGAGATTTGAGGACTGAGGTTTGAAGCCAGCTTGGGCAGAAAAGCCCATGAGGATTTTATCTTCACAATGAACCAGCAAAAAGCTGGAAGCAGAGGTGTGGTTGAAGTGGCAGAGTGCCAGCCTTGAGTAAAAAAGTCAAGTGAAGTTCTGTGTTCAAGCCCTAGTATTGGAACAAAAATACACACATACATACATAGATACCTTATTGTTGTTGTTGCTTTTTATGAGATAGGATCTTACTGTAGGGCCCAGGCTGGCCTTAAACTCTTGATCTTCCTGCCTCAACCTCCTAAGTACTGGGATTACAGGTATGTGTTAGCATAACCAGCAGAAAATATACATTTCTTTTAATGTCCAGAAGAATCAGATATCTTTACATTGAAAACTCCATGCAGACATATGAATGAATTCTATAGTACCTTTTCTTTGAACTTGGCCTTGGGCATTTCAATTTTGATATTAGGCAATGATTTGTGTTCTCAGTGTCTTTTGATAGACTATGCATATTGAAGCTGTCACAAACAGCAAAGAAAGCTATACTCAGTCCCCTTTTGAAGTAACTTTGAGTGCAGTTCATCTGGGACAATGTTTAAAGGGCAGGGCAAGCTTCTTGATCTGTTTGGAATTTATGTTTGAAAGCACTTTAGTGACTTGGATTTGATGAATGTTTCCTTTCCTGTATGTCCTTTGCCATTTATTTATTATTTAAAAATAAACATTGTGTGGTGATTTTGCTTTGCAAGGACCTCCTTCCTAATCTGTGTGCACGGCTACACTGCTGCCATCCCCCTTCACACCTCTCTTAAGTTTTCAGGCTCAGTACTTAGCATGTGTTTGTCTATCTGGCTTGCTGGCTTCCTTCCTTCCTTCTTTCCTCCTTTCTTTCTTTTCTTTCCTTCTTCCTCCCATCTTCTTTCTTTATTTTATTTATTTGCTGGTACTGCGGCTCCAATTCATGGCCTCATACACTTGCTTGGCTTTTCTTTTTTTTCTTGCTCAAGGTTGGTATGCTACCACTTAAGCCATATTTTCAGTTCATTTTTTGCTGGTTAATTGGACCAAAGTCTCAAAAGGGCTGGCTTTGAATCAAGAGCCTAGATAATAAAGAGATGTTGAAAAAAATCTATAAATTGAATATCAATTTCACTTAAAATTACCTTTTTTTGGGGGGGGTCCGGTCGTGGGGCCTGAACTCTGGGCCTGGGCACTGTCCCTCAGCTCTTCAGCTCAAGGCTAGCACTCTACCTCTTGAGCTACAGAGCCACTTCCAGCTTTTTTCTTTTTGCTTATGTGGTGCTGGGGAATCGAACCTAGGGCGTCAGGCATGCAAGGCAAGCGCTCTACCACTGAGCCACCTTCCCAGCCCTAAAATTACCTTAAGGAGGGAAAAACACTAAGAATTTCTTCACATGAATGATCTTATTTCAAAACAGCAACTTAATATTTTTTAATTTTTAAAAGCGTGTACATACACATACACATGTGTGATAGATTTACAAGAGCAGTCTTTGACATGGCTTTACCACCTGTCCCACATCTCCAGCCCTTTGGCATTACTTTTATTGAGATAGGATTTAACTTTGCACCCCAAGTTGGCCTGGACTGTGATCCTCCTATTTCTGCTTCCCCAACTTGCTTGAATGGCAGCCTCTCCTACCATGCCTAGTCATTGATCAAGAGTCTTGTGAACTTTTGTTTACTTTATCCTCGATGGCCTTGAACAGCAATTCTCTGATCTCTGCCTCCCAAATAGCTAGGGTTACAGACTTGAGTCACCTTGCTTGGCTCAGAACACTTTTTTTTTCTCTGAAAATCAAATGAAACAATGTAAGTAACAGGCTTGGCACAGTTGTTGGTATAAAACAGAAAGAACAAAATAAATACGAATTATTGTTGCTACTAGTATGACCTCTATTCATGCCAAGAATCCAATGAGAAAGCATGGAATTACTTTCTGTATAAATAACTTCAAGATGAGCTGTAGGAACAGAGCAAACTACCTTCTTAAGAGTAGGTCTAGGTGTTGTCTAGTCCCTCTTCTCTTTGCTATGGGTGTACTGGGAGCTTCACTAGATACACTCAGTATAAGAAAGCCCTCCTCTGGCTAGTGTACTTGAATTGGGACATAGAGACTTTCCGCAGCTCAGGAACAATATCTGAGACACAAGTGTTTTCTGTCTGTCTGCCATCCTTAGACCTATCACTGCCAGCTGTTCCTGTAAGGCCCAGTTATCAAAGCAGAGAAGGCTTATCACCACCACCTCCATCACCGAGTAACCCCACCCCCAGAGGCCTTCTCAAACTCACTGGTCAGAACAACTGCTTGTCATGCTCAGGCCTAAACCAATCACCAGCAAAGTGGGCAGAATTTTTGGTGAAATTTCACCTGTTGGGCTGTGCTGTGACCTTGTTTTTGCTATGCTGTTGTTGCCCCAAAATCAAACATATTTGGGCTCCTTGTAACAAAGAAGCAAGAGGCAATGAATTACAACTAACCAACCTACAGCTCTGCTGCATGCAATACATAAAACACTAAAGAAAAGAACTCAGTGCTGGTGGCTTAGCTACTCAGGAGGCTGCAATATGAAGAGGGTCATTGGAAGACACCGTAGGCATAAAAGTGAGACTCTTATCTCCAGTTAACCACTAAAAAGCTAGGAAGTAAAGCTGTGGCTCAGGTGGGAGAGAACTAACCTTGAGCTAAAATGCTAACCTAGAGCACAGTGCCCTGAGTTCAAGCCCCAGTACTGGTGTGCACGTGGACCCCCCCACACACACATACACACAAGAAAAAAGAAAAGGAAAGAAGGAAGGAAGGAAGAAGAAACGTGCGTACATTAAAAAAGAAGACAAGCAATAGGAGACTGAGGCAAGAGTTGAAGGCAAATCTCATGCCTCAAAAAGAAAAACAAGCCAAGTGCTGGTGGCTCATTCCTCTAATCCTAGTAACTCAGGAGGCTGAGATCTGAGGATCAAGTTTCAAAGACAGCTGGGGATAAAATGTCCCCATGAGACTCTTACCTCTAATGAACCATCAGAAAACTAGCTCCAAGTGGTAGAGCCCTAGTCTTGAGCAAAAGAGTTCAAGGACATCACCTAGGCCCTGAGTTCAAGCCCCATGACACAAAAAAAGAAAGAAAGAAAGAAAAAAGAAAAACAAACATAAAATCATATACATTAGAAATAAATGAAAATCCTTTAAAATATGCATAGCTCTGTCGTGCTATATATAAATATGCATAGCACTGTCGTGCTATATATAAATAGGTATTTTAGGGATTTAAAAAATTAATTTGTTCTGATATTTGTAAAATTAGCAGGTAAAAATAGAAGAAAATAATTAACAATATCAATATTGAAGTGCCACTTTCTCAATTGAGGATACTTTACAGGGGACCCAAAGTAAATGGTGACCAAGTATATTAGGGCCTGCCTGTAATCCTAGCTATCTAGAAGTTAAGACAGGAGGATTGTGAGTTTGAGGTCAGCCTAAACTACATAATGAGACCTTGCCTAAAAATTAAACTATAAGTGTGCTGGAGGACAGGAAATAGCTTAGTAGTAAAACACATGCAAGGCCTTGGGTTCAATTCCCAGCAGTGAAAGAAAGTATGATGTGAAAAAGGTTTTATGTCAGGCGTTGGTGGCTCATTCTTGTAATCCTAGCTACTTAGGAGGCTGAGAGCTGAGGATTACAGTTCAAAGTCAACCCAGGCATGAAAGTCCATGAAACTCTTAACCACCAGAAAACCAGAAGTGGTGCTGTGGTAGAGCACTAGCCTTGAGCAAAAGAGCTCAGGGACAACATACAGGCCCTGAGTTCAAGCTTCATAACCAATAAAAAGTGTTTTCACAGGAACAAGGCAAGGATGCCCACTCTCTCCACTCCTCTTCAATATAGTTCTGGAATCCTTAGCCTGAGCAATAAGGCAGGAAAAAAGACATTAAAGGGATCCGCATAGGGAAGGAAGAAGTTAAACTATTCCTTTTTGCAGATGATATGGTTTTATATCTTAACGATCCCAAAAGCTCCATCCACAAACTCTTAGAGCTTATAAACCACTTTGGCAAAGTAGCAAGATGCAAAATTAGCCCACAAAAACCAGTTGCCTTTCTGTACACCAACAATGTACAAGCAGAAAGGGAAATCAAGGAAACAACCCCATTCATAATAACATAAAAAAAAACCCACCTAGGAGTTAACCTAACCAAAGATGTAAAGGATCTATTTAATGAAAACTATAAAAGCCTAAAAAAAGAAATCATGCAGGTCATCAGGAAATGGGAAGATCTCCCATGTTCTTGGATAAGCAGAATTAATATAGTGAAAATGGCCATATTGCCAAAATTGATATACAAATTCAACACAATTCCCATTAAAATCCCAATGATGTACTTTTCTGAAATAGAGAAAACAGTCCAAAAATTCATATGGAACAACAAAAGATCTAGAATAGCCAAAGCAATTCTAGAAAAAAGAAAGAATGCAGGAGGGATCACAACACTGGATTTCAAGCTCTACTATAGAGCCATAATAACAAAGACAGCTTGGTATTGGCACAAAAAGAGACCTGAAGACCAATGGAACAGATTAGAAGACCCAGAAATAAAACCGCATGCGCACAGTTGGTATTTGACAAAGGAACCAAAGACATACAGTGAAGAAGCATAGCCTCTTCAACTATTAGTGATGAGAAAACTGGGCAGCCACTTTCAAAAAACTAAAAGTGGGGCCGGGCGCTGGTGGCTCATGCCTGTAATCTTAGCTACTCAAGAGGCTGAGATCTGAGGATCGCGGTTCAAAGCCAGCCCAGGCAGGAGAGACCGTGAGACTCCTATCTCCAATAAAACCACCAGAAAACCGGAAGTGGCGCTGTAGCTCAAGTGGTAGAGTGCTCGCCTTGAGCTGAAGAGCTGAGGGACAGCGCCCAGGCCCAGAGTTCAAGCCCCACGACCGACAAAAAAAAAAAACAAAAAACAAAACTAAAAGTGGACCCTAGCCTGTCACCATGCACTAACATAAACCCAAAATGGATTAAAGACCTTATCATCAAACCTGATACTCTGAAACTACTGTAAGACAGAGTAGAAGAGACACTTGAACTTATAGGCACAGTCAGGAACTTCCTGAACAGAGTCCCAGGGTCACAACAAATTGGAGAGAGAATTGATAAATGGGACCACCTTAAAATAAAAAAGTTTCTGCACAGCTCAAGAAATAGCAACCAAACTAGAAAGACAGCCAACTAATTGGGAAAAGATATTTGGCAGCAATATAGCAGGCAAGGGTCTAGGATCCATTTTATACAGGGAACTCAAGAAACTAACCCCTCCCAAATCTAACAAACCAATCATGAATGGGCAAGGGAGCTAAACAGATACTTCTCAGAAGAAGACATAAAAATGGCAAAGGAACGCATGAGAAAATGTTCATCATCCCTGGCTGTAAAGGAAATGCAAATAAAAACAACATTGAGATACCACTTTACCCCAGTCAAAATGGCCCACATCCTAAATTCAGCCAACGACAATTGCTGGAGGGGATGTGGAAAAAGAGGAACCCAACTGCATTGCTGATGGCAATGTACATTAATAAAACCACTTTGGAAAGCAGTCTGGAGGTACCTCAGAAAGCTAAATATAGCCGGGAGCTGGTGGCTCATGCCTGTAATCCTAGCTACTCAGGAGGCTGAGATCTGAGGATCATGGTTCAAAGCCAGCCCAAGCAGGAAAAGCCTTGAGACTCTGATCTCCAATAAACCACTCAAAAACCAGAAGTGATGCTGTGGCTCAAGTGGTAGAGCGCTCGCTTTCCTTGAGCTGAAAAGTGCAGGGACAGCACCCAGGTCCAGAGTTCAAGCCCCACGACCAACCAAAAAAAAACAAAAACAAAAACAAAAAAGAAAGCTAAATATAGACCTCCCATATGACCCAGCCATGCTTCTCCTAGGCATCTATCCTGAACAACAGGACACATGTACCTCCATGTTCATTGCAGCACTATTCACAATAGCCAAGATGTGGAAACAACCCCACTACAGATGAGTGGATCTAAAATTGTGGTACCTATATACAATGGAATATTATGCACCCAGTAGAAAGGACAAAATAATGGCATTTGCAGGGAAATGGATGGAACTAGAGCAAATTATTTTGAGCAAGGTAAGCCATGAGCAAAAAGACAAATGGCACATGGTCTTTCTAATATGTGGATGCTAAAACTAAAATGCAAGGAGATATGACAAAGTAAACAGTACTCAAGAAACAAAGGACTACCACTCATTTTGTCGTATCATTGCTAAATGACTCCATGTTCTTGATCACATATATAGTATACGTATGTGTGCATCTGAGGGAAGGTAGGAGGAGGACACAGAATTAGAGGGAAATGGGAAAACATACAACAGAGGGGCCCATCAGCTGCACTGGATGTAGATGAAAATGAGCTAAGCGGGCTGGGAAGGTGGCTCAGTGGCAGAGTGCTTGCCTTGCATGCCTGAGGCCCTGGGTTCAATTCCCCAGCACCACATAAGCAAAAAGAAACAAGCTGGAAGTGGTGTTATGGCTCAAGTGGTAGAGCGCTAGCTTTGAGTTGAAGAGCTGAAGGACAGCGCCCAGGCCCAGAGTTCAGGCCCCACGACCGGATTCTCCCCCCCCCCAAAAAAAAGAAAAAAAAAAAGAAAATGAGCTAAGCAACTCAAAGGCAGCGATGGGAGGGAGGAAATGAGAAGGAAAGAGGGTACAGCTCACACTAAGCAAAAGGAAAGGAATGTACATATCTCCTGAAATAGTTGTGTTGTCAAAACTCACAGCATTCACAAACTTTACAGACCATGATAATGACAATTTGCCTTGTGAAGGTTAAAATGTGTTTATGACCTTAACTAAGTATCACTACTCCGCAATACTGTGAAATATGTGCAATTTATGTAATCACCTAATGTCATTAAAAAAAATGTTTTCAGACAAAGGTGTCTCTATGTCCTCTGCTGTATTTTACCATTCCTTCCTGGTTCTCGCAAGAACTCATGGGTAAAGGAGCCCAGCAGAAATTTCATACATGGTCCTCCAGGTCTTTACTCAAATTGTCACACTGGACTCTGACCACAGGCTGATGGCAGGATTATCCTTTCCAGCATTCCAAATTGGTGTGCCAGCACAAATGTGATGTCAATGTCTGAAAAGAAGATTAAAAAAATTACAATTTCACTAAGGCCAATTTGGAAAACTTCCTAAAGAGAAGTAGCAGGCACTTTTGGCTTCTGGCAGCAACAAGAGGTAGCAAGCAGCCTGAGAGGAATATTCATTAATGAAGGGGATCTTTCTGGAAATATAAGAATAGGTATTGCAATCAATACTTTCTCCTTAGGGCTAGCAGTACACATACAATGAACTAAAACTCCAGTTGTCCTCCAAGGTCTAAACATTATTTCTGATCTCTTGCAATTGCCTCAATGGGAGAGAAAAGTCTGTGAAACTCTTATCTCTAATTACCCACCCCCAAACTAGAAGTGGAGCTGTGGCTCAAGTGGGAAAGACAAAGTAGGTGCAGAGAAATGGAATTAACTGGCTAAGTTGATGGTAGAATGCAAAGTAGAGCTAAAATACCCTTGAAGAACAAGCTGGTGGTTCATACCTCTAATACTAGCTATTCAAGAGGCTGAGAGCTGAGGATCTCAGTTCAAAGCCATCTAGGACAGACAAATTCATGAGACTCTTTATTTTCAGTTACGTAGAAAAGTTAGGAAGTAGCTGTGGCTCAAGTGATAGGTTGCCAGCCTAAAATGAGAAAGCTAATCAAGTCCCAGTAACGACATACACATAAAAAGGTGGACAGCTTAGCTTGTTTCAGAGCAATACTTTAATAAAGCTGTAATAATTTAGTATTGACTTGGAGAAAACAAATAGACCAATGCATTTAAATAATGGAGAAGCTCATGCCTGTAATCCTAGCTACTCAGGAGGCTGAGATCTGAGGATTAAGGTTGGAAACCAGCCTGGGCAGAGAAGGCCATGGGACTTTTCAATGTACCACCTAAAAACTGGAAGTGGAGCTGCGGGTCCAACTGATAGAACACTAGCCTTGAGCAAAAAAGCTGAGGGACAGCCCCTTAGGCCCTGAGTTCAGGCCCTACCCCTTCGTCCCCCTCACCCCCAATAAATGGGACATACACTTATTAATCAAGAGAGCTGCCTGCCCACTCCCTTTCATCATAAATGGTCTGTTGGCACCACCTTCTGGCAGGTGTGGTTAATATGCATTCATGTTGACATACTGTCATCTAAATTCACTGCTGACATAAGAATTTCTGTGCTTTTCTACCCAGAGCCTTTATAACTCACCCTAAACCATTAGCTTTAGTCATCTTTCTCTCTCAGCTCTGATCTCAACCCAGGCTTTGAGATGACTTTGTTCACATGAATGTCCTGTTATCTATGCTTCTAATCTTTACAGAATTAGTTTTTTTTTTTTAAAAGACTTAGTCTTTTAAGACTCATTTTAAGACTCAGTTTTTCATACTCTTCCACCAAAGACCACCTAAATTCCTTTTCTCTCTTTAAAATAACTAAACTTGGGGTTGGGAAAGTGGCTCAGTGGTAGAGTGCTTGCCTTGCATGCATGAGGCCCTGGAGTTTGATTCCTCAGCACCACATAAGCAGAAAAAGCAGGAAGTGGCGCTGTGGCTCAAGTGGTAGAGCGCTAGCCTTGAGCTGAAGAGCTGAGGGACAGCGCCCAGCCCCAGAGTTCAGGTTCCACGACCAGCAAAAACAAAAACCAAACAAAAAAATCCCTAAAACTAAAATTTTAGCTAAAGCTAGCAACTGGTGACTCATACTTAAAATCTTTTTTTTTTTTTTTTTTGTTAGTTGTGGAGCTTAAACTTGGGGCCTAGGTGCTGTTCCGGAGCCTCTTTGTGCTCAAGGCCAGCACTCAACCACTTCAGCCACAGCACCACTACTGTTCTTGAGTGATTAATTGGAGATAAGAGTCTCACAGGGACCTTTCTGTGCAAGCTGGCTTTGAAGTATGATCCTCAGATCTCAGTCGCCTGAGTAAGATTACAGGTGTGAGCTACCGGCACCAGCCTAGAATTTTATAATCCTTTAATCCTAGCTATTCAAAGATCTGAGGATCAAGTTTGAAGTCAACCTGGAAATACAAATCCATGAGACCCTTAACTACAATTAACTTAGTAAAAAGCCAGAAGTGGACATGTAGCTTAAGTGACTAAATGCTAGCTTTGAGCAAAAAAGGCCAAACAATAGTTGTCTGGCTACCTGCCTTTGTTAAAAATCCATTCCTTGAGTTCAGAAGTTCACTGAAGAGATGAAGCTTTCCCAGGAAGTAACTTTGCTATTAAGAAAATACTCCTAAAATGGGTGCCAATGGCTCACTCCTGTAATCCTAGCTATTCAGGAGGCTGAGATCTGAGGATTGCAGTTCAAAGCCAGCCTGGGCAGGAAAGTCTGTAAGACTCTTATCGTCAATTAACCACCAGTAAACTGGAAGCAGTACTGTGGCTCAGAGTGATAGAGTGCTAGCCTGGAGCAACTAGAGATCAGGGACAGCTCCCTGAGTTCAAACCCCATGACCGACAAAAAAAAAAAAAGAAAGAAAGAAACAAAGAAAGAAAGAACAGAAAAGAAAATGCTCCTGAACTTTGACTGGATCATGACCGTTGTATTCTACTAGTTAGCTTGTCCTGGAGAAGATTCTAAACATCAGAATTTTTTAGGCAGGACAGAAAGTGGCTTGGATTTTAATGCTAGAACTCTACCATGAGGCAGTAATGCAGATCAATTTTATAGTATCTTAAAATCAGATCTCTAAGGAATTTGGATATTAGCTACTGGTCAATGCATATACACCCCCTTGGGTCCACAGCTGGTATGGTTGTGTCACAAACCAACTGGCTAGTTTCTTCTGTTCTACCTAGATAGAAGTCCTGAGTAGGTGAGTCCTGAGTTAATTCTGGGCCCTTGATGGGTT
This sequence comes from Dipodomys ordii, assembly GCF_000151885.1. Lineage (NCBI taxonomy): Eukaryota > Metazoa > Chordata > Mammalia > Rodentia > Heteromyidae > Dipodomys > Dipodomys ordii. The sequence continues at coordinate 2,691,246 of NW_012267315.1, forward strand.
TTTGTAGCCAGCAGCAGTGACAGATGGTAGCAGTTGACAGTAGGTGATACTCCCAAAGGCAGTGACATGGATTTTCACCCTGGGGTCCATCAAGACCTTTGATCATTGGAGCTACTGTAGCCTGGTGAAGCTGGAGGCCAGGGCAATCAATAACTTGAGCAGAGGTGTGCACGGTTTGAGTTGAGTTGTGCGCAGAGGGTTTGGGACAGCCTGTGGCTAGACATGTGCTATAGCTCTTGTACCTCCACCGATGTCAGTTTCAGTTGCTGCTTTTGCTTTCACAGCCTTATTGGTGGCTGAGGCCAGCCTTGTTCTTGTTGCCATGGGCAACTATGCTCAGCTGCTGGCATTCCCACTGTGGAAGGCCACAGGGGCCTTCCATGGTGTTCTTGCCAAGGGTTCCGCGGCCGTGGGAATGGACTTTTCTTCCATGGCTTCTGCTCTTGATGCTTTGTTCAGGCCACGCCTTCTACTGCCTCCAGTAGAGAGAAGTTTGGCTCTAATGCTGCAGCACCCAGTGTAGGAGAAGGGCTTTCTCCACTGCATACAACGCGAGGCGAGTAGCCTGCATATATAGCCAGAAGGAACAAGTGATAAGGGTGTTAGCACCAATCGTGGCAGGCAGCTCGTTTAAGGGAAGGACTCTGTACATGGCATAGTCCTGTCACCAGTCTTCTGCTGGCCAAAGGAAATGCTCCCCTCTCTGGCCTGAATGGGAATGGTTACTGTGGTGACCAAAGTTTAGTGCTAGGACAATGCCTTCTGGAACAAGAGTTGTGCTTTGGATTTAAAGAGGCCAGGGCTGGCAGGAGGAGTAGTACAGCCGTCTGGCTGGCAAGCCTTCACTCCAGACAATTGGGGCCCTGGGCAAGGGTAGAGCAGCTGTTGATTAGGGAGTTATATTTCTCCAGCCTCTAATATGTCAGCATATTTAAAGGAAAAACATAAAGGTTCAGAAAGGTACTTGCAACAAAGGCTTATCAATAACAGTGTTTTAACACTGCTCCAACAATGCTTAGCTTCCTCCAGTGTCCCAGGGAAAGGGGATTCCCTAAGTATCTGTTTCACTTGGGCCAAGTTTAATCTCCTGCTGGATCCCACAGGGACTGGCCTCAGAGAATGCAACATCTGGCTCAGGCAATTGGCACATGCTTGCTGACTAAGCCCTGCTTGTTTTCTGTCTTCAAGTTGTGCTTATAGTATTCTAGATCTTCATACTGGGCTGAGCACTGGCGGCTCATAGCTATAATCCTAGCTACTCAGGAGGGCTGAGATCTGAGAATCATGGTTTGAAGCCAGCTCAAGTAGACAAATCCATGTGACTCTTTTTTCCAATTAACCAGCAAAAAGCAAGAAGTGGAGGTGTGGCTCAAGTGGTAGAGCTCCAGCCTTGAGCAAAAAGAGTCAAGTGAGAGTACAAGGTCTTGAGTTCAAGCCCCAGTACCAGCACATCAAAATACAAAATACATACATAGATACATCCATCCATCCATCTTCATACTTGAGTTTGAGCTGAGAGGCTGGGGAACCGAGAGAGAAGTTCCTAAGGCTGTAAGCAAAATCACGATGGCAATTTCAACTGCCTTTGCTGCCTGGAAGACAGAGTGATGAGACTGACAGCTCACATGTGCCCAAATGCCTTTCTTTGGCCTCCAACTCTTCTTCCCTTTCCTCTCCTCTTCTTCCCTTCCTCCTTCCCTGCCTCCCTTCTTTCTTGCCTTCCTCATATCACAGTATAGCCCAGAAATAAGAAGCCTCTATGGGTTAGAGGCATGGCTCAAGTGGTAGAGTGCCAAGCAAGAAGCGAGGCTCTGAGCTTCATCCCCAGTATCACCAAAACAAACAAATAGCCCTTCTTTGATAGACCAAACTACACTGGGCTCTCACACCATGGAGGGACAGGTTCAAGTAAGGTAGGCTCAGCGAAAACAGACTGGTTGGACAAGGCACCCACAGGACAAAATCACAAGGGTCTTGAATGAGAGCAAACTGTGTTGCTATCACAGCAAGGAACTCACTAGGGGAGGAGGCTTAGTTATCCAGGAGGGGGCCAAAGGGTAAGTGTAGCTTAGCGGCAATGTGAATGTTAGCATGTTCAGTGCCCTGGGTTCCATCCCCAGTGCTGTCAAGGAAAAGATTTAGCATGATTTGGTGTGGATGGACTTCAAGTAGCGCCTTGCTAAGGCAACAAGGAGAGAGCTGAAGAGAACTGGGAGTCTGGCTGCTCTGTACCCTCAGGCTCCCCAAAACATCACAGAACATCCTATGTCTGTGTCCCACAGATAAGGGAAGGATGCTTGGCAGTGGCTTGTATAGGTTCTGGCTTTTACTTCCTGTCCTTTCCTGTTCTTGAGAGTGACTTCTCCTGTCCTATTTGTGGGTATGCATTGCTGGGCTAACCCAACAGAGTGGTAGGTGACTTATGTATGTCCACAGGGTTACACAGGGAGACCTGGGACTCCTGCAGCTGTGTAGGGATCATTGGAGGTCCACTGTGGAAGTGGATGTTTAAGCAGATGCTCCACCCCTGTGGTTACCACTGAGCTCACTGGAAATGGGAAGGATGATAAACCCTGTGGTTACCTTGTGAATCTACAGCACTGCCTACCACCTCCAAGCTCTATTGCATCCCAGTTATACGAACTGGTGTCTGCTCCCTGCCCCCCCCCCAAGTCCATTTTTGTTGATCTGATGACCCTCAGGTTTGGGTCATATGCACAGGAGGCCTCAGGGATAGTCCTGGGTGTCACTGGAAAGTTTGTGCCTGAATGAGAGAGGGGAAGGAATGAAGAGAACAGGAGGAAATGCAGGAAGGAGATGAAGGAAGAATGAGGAAGCAGGAACTTTGTTGGTTCTTTAGAGGCCAATGCCTTCACGATGAATGGATTGGTAAATCCACACTAGGCCTTGCTGGGGGTGGGGTGGGGGGATTCTCTGCAAGGGATCTCTCTCTCTCTCTCTCTCTCTCTCTCTCTCTCTCCTTTCTTCCTTTCCTTCCTTCCTTCCTTCCTCTTCTCTGCAAGGGATCTCTCTCTCTCTCTCTCTCTCTCTCCTTTCTTCCTTTCCTTCCTTCCTTCCTCTTCTTTCCTTCCTTCCTTCTTTCTTTCTTTCCTTCCTTCCTTCCTTCTTTTCTGCTTGCTTATGTTAACTAATAGCCATTTTCCAATTGTTCTGTGTTCTATCCTTACCTTATAAGGGCAGTTCTTGCTTTCTTTGGCCCTTCTCTGTAAAACTACTCCTCTCTGTTAGGCACACCAGAACTATTTTATAAGATGGTCTATTTTATAAGATGGTTTTCCTGGTTTTAGATTGAACATGAAGATAATTGAGACCTTTAAATTGCGATTATGGCTGAGCGCTGGTGACTCATGCCTGTAATCCTAGCTACTCAGGAGGCAGAGATTGGAAGATCGCAGTTTGAAGCCAACCAGGGCAGGAAAATCTGTGAGATGCTTATCTCTAACTAGCCAGCCAAAAGCTGAAAATAGAGCTGCTGTTCAAGTGGTAGAGCTGTGGTCTTGAGTGAGAAACCTAGAGGACAGCACCTAAGTTCTGAGTTCAAGCCCTAGAACTTATACACACACACGAACAAACAAATATATAAATAGTAGTTGAGTTCTTTGATACTTAGGAGCATGAGTATTCCAGCTCTCCAAGTAACAAGAATGGTAGAAACCAGGAAGACAAAAGGCAAAGTGGAGTTTGTCGGCTACATTGCTAAGCTGCTTAATAAGCTCTGGAGACTGGTAGCTATGATTCGGCTAGCTGCTTGGGCTGGGGAAGGTGTGTGTATCTTTCTTTGAATTTGTTTGTCCACAAAGTGAGGAGATGAATATCCATCTCCCAATATTGGAAAGGTCCAGAATCACCCCTGATAGTAACACTGGTGCTGATATAGAAGAAGATATGGAAACCTCCATAGCCTGTCCTCCTACAGCGTGGGCCTCATAGCTTCCAGACTGAAGTCAAGGCTAGGGCTTCTTAGGAACAAAGGCAGCCAGCACTGTCCAGAATGGATGGTAGCATTCTCAAAGCTGTGTGCCCCAGGGAAGCAGCAGTGAGGACACAGGGCCAGGCAGAGCTCACCCTTCCTCTAGTTCACGGATCATTGCTGCCAAGGAAAAGCAACAGGGCGACCTTAGCCTGGGGCTATGACACTTAGAAGGAAGGCCCCACATGGCCTCTTGGGTAAGCTGAGCAGCAACAGGTGCAAGACTGCAGTGTCTGGTTGGTTCTGTAATGTGTCATGTGCACATTTTCATTCTCTTTATCCAATCAGAGGAAAAAGGAAGTACGTAGTATTTCTATTTTTTTTATTGTGAAAGTACTGTACAGAGGGATTACAATTACATGGGCAAGATAATGAGTACATTTCTTATGAAGCATTGTAGCCTCCTCCTTTGTTTCCCCTTCCCATCCTCCCCCCACCCCCATAGTATTTCTATTAAAATAGAGTTAGGGGCTAGAGGTTTGGCTTAGCAACAGACCATGTGCTTAAAATGCAAGAAAGCAAGAAGAGAAAGAAAGAGAGACAGAAAGAAGGAAAGAAGGAAAGAGAGGAAGGAAGGCAAAGCATTCACTCTGTTCTTTTAGCACCATAAAAGCATAGACATTTAGAAAACGAAAACAGCAGAAGGAGCAATCACTCAGAACAACTTCATTGTATCAGAATTTTCTGCTAAGTTTCTCTCTGTCTGTCTATCTCTCTGTCTCTCAATGTGAGTATAAGCTGGGTGCCAGTGACTCATGCCTGTAATCCTAGTTACTCGGGAGGCTGAGATCTGAGTATTGCTTGAAGCCAGCCAGGGCATGAGACGCTTATTTCTGATTAACCATAAAAAACTGGAAGTGGTACTGAGGCTCAAGTGGTAGAATGCTAGCTTGAGCACAAAGAGGCTCAGGGCACAAAGAGTGTCCAGGCCCTGAGTTTAAGCCCTATGACTGACAAAAAGGAAAGAAAAAAGAAAGAAAGAAAGAGAGAGAGAGAAAGGATGGAAGGATGGAAGGAAGGAAGGAAGGAAGGGAGTGAGGGAGGGAGGGGGAAAGGGAGGGAGGGAAGAAAGAATGGAAAGAAGAAAGGAAGGAAAAGGAAAGAAGAAAAATACATTTTCTATCCTCTGACCTGAAAGATCACTGTTTGAAGAATTCCCTGGATATAGTGTGGTTGAGATGTTAATTATACATATGAATATAGGACTGAAATTTGAAGGAAAGATCCATTAGTACCAACCTGAGATCCAGAGAATAGACTTCATCCCAAGCAGATTAAAAAAAAAGATCAGGACAGGACAGCAGTTGAGACAGAGAGATGTGAGACAGGAGAACCATGCTTGTGTGTGTGTGTGTGTGTGTGTGTGTGTGTGTGTGTGTGTGTACACGTTGAGTATCTTGAACTCAGAACCTGGGTGCTGTCCCTGAACTTTTTTGTACTCAAAGCTAGTATGCTTCACCACTTAAGCCACAGCTCCACTTCTGGCTTAAAAAAAATTTTTTTAATGTAAAGGTACTGTACAGAGGGGTTACAATTACATGAGTAAGGTAATGAGTACATTTCCTATCAAGCATTGTTACCCTCTCCTTTGTTTTTCTCCTACTATTCCTTCCCTCCCCACTTCTGCCTTTTTTTTCTATGTACATTTTTTTTATTGTGAAAATACCGTACAGAGGGGTTACAATTACATGAGCAAGGTAATGAGTACATTTCTTCTCAAGCATTGTTGCCTCCTCCTTTGTTTCCCCTTCCCATCCCTTCCCCCCCCCCCGCCCCTGCCAAAGTTGTAAAGTTCGTTTTTCGACATAACATCGTGTACATCTCATTGTTGCAATGGGTCCACCTGTATCCCTAGTTAAACGATTTGTTTTTTCCCTTCCCCTCCACAAATTATACCAACATCAAATACAGTGAGAGCAGGGGTTATACCGTGGGAGAGGGACATACAAAGCAACAAAGAAATCACCTTAAAATATGTTAGAAACAATAGCAAGAAAGAAAAACCATTTGAGTCCTTATCTTGGGGTTCATTTCGCCTAACATCAACTTATCTGACCTTTTCTGCTTGACTCAGACATATACTAGTTATTTCAAATAAGAGAAACCATGGGACCTATGTTTCTTTGGGCCTGACTTACTTCACTTAATATAATTTTTTCCAAGTCTTTCCATTTCCTAACAAATGGGGCAATGTCATTCTTTCTGATGGAGGCATAGAATTCCATTGTGTATATATATACCACATTTTCTTGATCCATTCATGTACTGAGGGGCATCACTTCTGGCTTTTTGATGGTTAATTGGAGATAAAAGTCTCATGGACTTCCCTGCATGGGCTGGCTTTGAACAGCAATCCTTATATCTCAACCTCCAGAGGTATGAGTAGCTAGAATTACAGGTGTGAGACACAGGTGCCCCACACCATGCATTAAAAAAATTGTAGCTGTTTAATCTCTATGATTGAGAGATAAAACATTCCAACATGACTTAAGATCGGAATTCATAACTTCTCACAATTCTGTGGATTGACGGGGAAGTTCTTTCATACCAAGAGTGAAGTTCCTATGCTTGAGGCTAGAACATCCCAAATGGACTTGCTTGATTAGCAATGGGAATTTATTGATTTAGTTGCAGGTGCCTATGGGCTAGCTTCCCTTAGTAAATGTCCTCTTAGTAAATCTTTGTTAGGCTCATTTCTTAATTTGCTCCACTAGGGGGCTTAGGATCGAAAGTGTGATAGCAGGATATAGCTTTGTTTTACTGTTTTTGTTAAGGCTTATAGGTTCTGGCCCTGGCAAGCTTTTGTTTTGTTTGTTTTGGCTTTGTTCAAATGGAGCCTTGCTATGCTGTGTAAACTGGTTTCAACTTTGTGAGTTCCAGGGATCCTCTCATCTCAGCCTCCCCAGTAGTTACAACTACAAGTGTGCATGGTTTAGATAATTGGTGTGTGTGTGTGTGTGTGTGTGTGTGTGTGCATGCGTGCATGTGCGCGCCTATGTGTCTGAGTGTTTGCTGTGACTGGAGTGTGAACTCAAGGTCTTGTACTCTCGCTTGACTTTTTCTGACCAAGGTAAGTACTCTACCTATTTGAAACATACTTCCACCTCTGGCTCTCTGCTGGTTAAAGATAAGAATTTTTCAAATTTGTCTACCAAGGCTGGTTTCGAACCTCCATCATCAGATTTCAGTCTCCTGAGTACAAGATGACAGGCATGAGCCCCAAGTGCCCCTCTGCTTAGAACGTTTTTAAGCTCAGTTCAAGCGCTGAGCTGAGCACATGTGGTGCCAGCCGTTGTCACTGCTGTCCAGTCGTCAGTCCTCTGGCAGGAAGCAGCGTTCTGCACACGGGGACTGGTGGCTGACCCCACAGCTGGGCCGCCTCTGAAGGGCAAGCTCCTTCCCCCGACCCTGGTGTCACCGCTAACAGGAAGGAACCTTTGCCAGCTCCAAGAACCCAACAAACCAGTTTCCCAGAATCCTCCATCTTCTTGTGGTTATCTTCATTATTAGGTGTTTACTTCTTCAGTGTTGAAATGGTAAGGGAAAAAACACAGGGTTTTGTTTTTCTTTACCTTTCATGGCTCCTCAACAATGCACATGGTCTCATATATTCTTCACCCTAGCCTTATGTGTGTGCGGGGGGGAGGGAGGGAGAGAGAGAGAGGAAAAAGAGGAACCACGGAGTATAAGGAACTTGCCCAAAGGTCCCTGGAAGTAGAAATGTCATATTTGAACCCAGGCCACAGACACTGGAGCAGTCGAGGAAAATCCCCCATGACCTCAAATTAACCAAGGTCACAAGAACCTTTGCCCCTCTGGGTTAAACTTTTTCCCTGGGCAGGAGAGACCAAGGTGGGAAGGTGGGTGATAGGAACTGGAGCTTTCGCTCAGGCCTCCATAATTCCTGGGTTGAAGGCCTCCCCTGCCAGCTTCTTCCGCGGGTGGGGGGCCCTTAGGTGTGTGGTGGGTAGAGCGCAGGCCAGCACCATTAGGAGAGGAGTTCATTCTCCAGGGAGCAACTAGGAAGTCTCCCTTTGTGATGCTGAACGGACCGACCGACCTTTGGTCCTCCGACCCCCCCTTCAGTGCGCTTCGATCGCTCCATCCACCAGCCACTGACATTCCTCCCCCCGCCCCCCCAATTCCGGAGGGCTCTCCGCACCCCAGTCCTGGAGCGTGTCACTGCCCGTGCGCCCAATACACCTGCTTCTGCAAAAAGCGCGCGCAGAACCCAACGCAGCCCGACGCCCCGAAGAGCGCGGAGCAGCCCTGGCGCTCCCCTGCACCCCTCCCTTGCCCCTCCCACCCCGGACGCTCCCCATTTCCTCTCGAGGTCCCTGATCCCGAGCGGGGGAGGACAAGGGGTGGGGACCCAGGCGGCCTCAAGGAAGCCCCGAGGAGTGGGTGGTGGCTGGAGGGCGGAGTCAGGGCGGGGCTCGCGGAGGCTCCTAGGGGCACCCCGAGCTCCGGGTACCCTCAGTGTGTGTAAGGGGGGACGGGTGTCGGGCGAGATGGCGGCGCGCAGCCTGGGCCGCGGCGTGGGGCGGCTGGTGGGCGTCCTGC
>NW_012267315.1:2699894-2709997 GCF_000151885.1 Dipodomys ordii
CGCCGCCGCGACCCCCGGCTCGTACCCCGCGCTGAGCGCGCAGGCAGCCCTGGAGCCGGCTGCCTTTTGGGGACCGCTGGCGCGCGACACGCTGGTGTGGGACACCCCCTACCACACCGTCTGGGACTGCGACTTCCACACGGGCAGGATCGGCTGGTTCCTAGGAGGCCAGTTAAATGTGTCTGGTGAGTGGGTTTGGAGGGGGGGCGGGGGGCGCCCGGGACACCCCGGAATCGCGCGTTCTGAGGACACCGAAGGAACTCCTCTCCCCTCCAGCACCCCCTCCCCCCATCCCCGGCTCCCCAGCAGCTGTCACCGGGGCCGGGCGAGTGGAGCCCCCCCTCCTCCAGCATTCTGCCCCCACCATCTCCCCGACCCCGCGCCCTGTCACCCTCGTCCTGAATCCCACCCGATGGGGCCCAGGGTCTCCAGTTCCCGGGACAGACTAGATGCTCTAGAATCCGCTTTTTCCCTCCTGCTCCTCCCCGGCGCAGTTTCTCAGTGGATTTGTCTTCACAGTTGAATTACAAGGGTTCATAGGCTGCAAGGCTCAAGTCTTGGGGTGTGGGGGGAGGCGCTGGGGAAAAGGGGGGACAGAGGGCGACACTTGTGCTAGGCTGGGGAGGGGGGTGGTGGAAAGAGGTTGGTGCAGAGCAAAGTGTCCCTGGAGCCCGAACTTCTCTGTTCCTGTCCCCTGGCCAGCGGCTTAAACGGAAAGCAGCAGAAAGCATGTGGCCCTTGTTGTCACCGTCCGTTGCCTGGCGGTGACTCCCCTGGGAACAAGCCCTGCCGAGTAAACATAACTGTGGCCGTGGGGCTGGTTATCTCCTTGTTCTGGGGAGTGTGGGGGCGGGAGCCTCTGAGAACTGGGCAGCCAAGACATACTTCCTGTCTTAGACGTGGTGGTTGGGCCTGGGGAACCCCAAAGCCCTCTCCAGCAGCGAGCCACCTGGTTTCTGCAGAGCCTGAATCCTGTTCTGCTACGATCTGGGCACAGGAAGACACACAGTACCGTCTCACTGTAATCATCGGAGGCACTGAGAAAGCAGCAAAGAAACCTTGGCCCTGGAACTGCAGGCCAAGGCGATCCTTCTGGGTAGGCCTCCAGGAGGAGAGCCTGGCACCAGTGGAGTAGTCAGAGAGGCTGTGGCTCTGTGGGCTGGGTGGGTCTGGAGAGGTGTAAGAAAAGAACTGGAGGTTTTTGTGCAAGATTGTACCTTGCTCAAGGGCCAGATGTGGAGATGGAATCTGGTGTCTTTCTAATTCTACTCTGTCTTCCAGTAACTCTCCTCTTCTGAGACTTCGTCCTTGTTTGTAAAAGGGGACAATAAGGCTCACCTGTTAAGGCTGGCTGTAACAGTGTGCTGGAATACCAGGACTGGGCTCAGCTCCCCTTACTGGTGATCAACAAGCAATAGCAGTTTTTTTTGTTTTCTGGTGCCAGTATTAGTACTTGAACTCAGGGCCTGGTGCTCTCACTTGGCCTTTTCTCTCACTTCTAGCTTTTTGCTAATTAATTAGAGTTGAGACTTATGGATTTCTCTGCTAGGTGTGGGCTTTGAACCTTGATTTTCAGATCTCAGCCTCCTTTGTAACTAGGATCACAGAGGTGAGCTATCAGCACCTGGCAAGAAGTAGCAATTTTGACAATATATGTAGTATATTTGGTCATCATATATTCATACATTGCCTCAATATTATAGTGTCTACATTCCAAATACAGAACCTTAAAGGAACTTTGGACCAGCTCCCCCACCCCATATTGAATGTTAATTCATGGGTTTAATCAAAATGAGTCACCAGATAAGCGTTTTCTTTAATACTGAGTCAGCAAGTGTACTTGAACTAGTAGAGGTTTTAAAAAAAAAAGAATCCTGATGTGTGCAGAGTTGGTGGAATGTGTCCTTGAAGGGACTAAAGCAATTTGCAAAAGGACAAGTACAGTTCCTTTGGAAATGACCCTGGTCATAGGAGGCCTAGGCCAAGAGAATGTCATCAGTGGTTATCTCCCGCAGATGCAGTTGACAAGCAGGGGAGTGGGCCTCAGGACTGACCATGAGGACCTTATCCTGGCCAAGGTCAAGTGTAGTCAGCAGACAATAATTATTCTTCCTCCTCCTCTTCTTCTTTTGCCTCTTCTTCTGCCACTGCTGCTCCTCCTCCTCTTCTTCCTCCTCCTCCTCCTCCTCCTCTTCCTCCAGCTTGGACTCTGGGTCTGACACTCTTGCTTGTCTTTTTTTTCCCTTAAATCTAGCACTTGAGCCACATGTGGTTCCACATCCAGATTTTTTTTTCTGGTTAATTGGAGATAAGAGTGTCATGGACTTGTCTACCTGGCTGGTTTCAAACCCCAATCCTCAGATTTCAGCTTCCTGGGTAGCTAGGATTACAAGCGTGAGCCACTGGCACCCAGTTTTTCATTTTTTCTTCATTTACTCCTCCTGGAAATGTGTCCTTTATAATAACCATAGGCAGGAACTGAGCTTCAACAAACTGACTTGTAGGAAAACAGCACTTCCATAGATCTCTTGCTTGGATGGCCCTGCCTAGGCACCAAGCTGTCTGCAACATCCTTGCTCTTTGTCAGTGTCTGCAAACCAGAGTAGTGAAATTCAAAGGACACAACTGCACTGGGAGACATCCAGAAAACAGTGGATGTGGTAGGATTTGTTTCAGCTCCATGTATCTGTTGCATGTGATAATGTCAGCATGAAGATGGCTTGTGTCCCTCCACTCCTCCCTGCTTAAACAAAAAGAAGAAAAAAGAAAAAGAAAAAGAAAACTGTGGACCTTTTAAAGATAGCTTAACCAGTGCATCTCCAAAGTTGGTTTTGGGCCACAGCATTAACTGGAAACATTTTAGAAAGTCATATTCTGGGCCTATCCTAGACCTCTGGATTTAGAAATTCAGAGTCTGGTGACTTGCCATCTGAGGTAAACTAGCTCTCTAGAAAGCAGGTGTACAGTCAGGTCTGAGAACCACTGATTGCATGCACCCAAAACAATGCAAAACAAAACTAAACAAAAAACCAAACCAAACAAAAAAAAAAACAAGAGCCTGCTAAAACAAACAGAATTGGGATTCATGTGGTGAAATTGGCTCCAACAAACAAACATGGGCAACACGGTTGTTTAGTAGTTTCTGCTATGTGTTTAAAGTCACCCCTATCTACTTATGAATTTCCCTTTCCTGTGTTATGTATAAATAAAGAGAGTGTGGAAGCTGGGTGCTGGTGGCTCATGACTGTAATCCTAGCTACTCAGGAGGTTGAGATCTAAGGATTGTAGTTTGAAGCCAGCCAGTGTAAAAAAAAAAAAGTCTGTGAGATTCATCTCCAATTATCCAGAAAAAGCCAGAAGTAGAGCTGTGGCACAAGTGATAGAGTGCCAGCCTTGAGCATAAAAGCTCAATACAGTACCCAGGCTCAGAGTTCAAGCCCCAAGAACAGAAAAAAAAAAAGCAAAGCAAAGAAAAAAAAAGAGGTGTGTATCTGAGTTCTGTTCTAGTTGCCCTGCCTCCCTTCCTCTACCTTAGTGGCTTGAGCATTTGATTCTTTTCAAGTGCTGAGGGTCAGGACACTGGACAGTATCTGATGGCGATGGCTTGTATCTTGCTACCAAGTCTAGAGCCTGGGTTGGTGCTATGATCAACATATAGTTTGTCCCTAAAAATTAAGCAAGAGTTTAATTCCTATTGTGAGGCATTAAGAGAGTTGAGCGTAAATTGACTACGGTGTTTAGTGACAGTCTTTGGAAGTGGATTTGAATTGGGTAAAGCCCCCAAGATCGAATCCTTTATAAATCTTTAGAGCTTTATCAAAAGAGACACAGATATTCCTGTCTCCTTCTGTATGATGTCCTGTGCCATCTCAGACTCTGTCATCAAGAAGGTGATTGCCAGAGATAGGTAGACTTTGAACTTCTAGAATTGCAAGGTAACTAAACCTCCTTTTCCCTCACACTATTTGTCATCGATATGAATTGTACAATGTGGGGAGTTCCATTATGATATTTTCATACATGCATGTAACATACATGAACATGCATTCATCTCCTTCTGTTTCTCTTCCTTCTTCCTGCTTTTGAAGAAATCTTTCTTGCAGTCTTTAAAAAAATGTTTTTCATTATGACCTTTTCATATGTTCCTAAAATATACTTTGATCTCTTCTCTCTCTCTCTCTCTCTTTTTGTCGATTGGGGGGCCTGAACTCTGAGCCTGGGCACTGTACCTAAGCTCTTCCACTGTAGACTAGCCCTCTACCACTTAAGCCTCAGCTCCACTTCCGGCTTTTTCTGCTTATGTGGTGCTGAGGAATCGAATGGAAGGCCTCATGCATGCAAGGCAAGCATTCTACCACTGAGCCACCTTCCCAGCCCCATGATCTCTTTTCTTTGTAAAGTTTCTCTCCCTCTAGTATTTGCTTATAGTAACAAAAAATGGACTAACACAGTTGAGTTAACTTGATGGAAGAAGGTTGGGCTCCACTGGAACTTGGCCCTAAAACCATTCAGGGAATGCCTACTATTTACAGGCCTATGGTCGATGCAGAAACTGTGAGATTTATGACAAGCCTGTGTGACTTGGGGAATGTTATTAGTCTTGTCTGCTTATTTCTTTATCAGATGTGGATATCAGTATACTCACTTTAGGGCTCTGGTTAGGATTAGATAAGACTCCCAAAGCACTCAAGGGTCTTCAAGTCCTGAACAGCCTCAATCACTGGCTGGTGTAAATTATTAATGAAGTCTTTGGGAAGGCTTGACCTTGAGTTTGGCCTTCAGTTTAGCTGCTGAACAAGCGGTCTGCCTGAACTGTATCCCATAGGGTTTACTTTTGATCAAGCTGAGATGAGTAGAAAACAAGTCTTGGAAGATATTCAGGTCCTAAATTGGTTCCCCAAATTCCCCAGTACTCTACCCACACAAACTCTGATAGCCATCTGGCATGCTGATACCTCAGGCCCTGGATGGGGAGGTGATTCCTCCCCTTTCAGTGAGTTGCCTCTCTCATCTTTATACAGAAAGTTCTTGGGAAAGCCACGTTCTAAAAAGGATTCTTTCCTGCCTTTGACTTTTGGCTCTGTTTTTTTTTTTTTTTTGGTAGGCTCCATTGCTCTGTGCCATATGAATATAGGATGCCAGAGTTATAAATGTAGAGATCACTGAGGTGTGTGCTGTTTTCAGCTCAACACACAACTAAGCCCTGTTTTCTAGGTCTTGAATTTGAGTCTGACTTTGTGTGTGTGTGTGTGTGTGTGTGTGCGCGCGCGCGCGCACATCTGTACTGGGGCTTGAACTCAGGGGCTAGGTGCTATCCCTTAGCTTTGTCAATCAAGGCCAGCCCTCTACCACTTGATAGACACAGCTCCACTTCTTGTCTTTTGGTGGTTAATTGAAGTTAAGAGTCTTATAGACTTTACTGGCTGGCTTCAAACCATGACCCTTAGATCTCAGCCTCCTGAATGGTTTGGATTCCAAGGGTGAGCCTCTGGGGCCTAGCTGTGTCTGACTTATTTTAAACATATGTATAGTTTTTACTCAAGAATGTAAATAAACCTCTGTGTGTGTGTGTGTGTGTGTGTTTGTGTGTGTGTGTGTGTATGTGCGTGTGCACAGGCACCAGTTCTGGGGCTTGAACTCAGGAACTTGTACTTTCACTTGGCTTTTTCTGCTCGAGGTTGGCTCTCCACCACTGGAGCCACCTCTATTTCTGACTTTTTTTCTTCTGGTTAATTAGATCAGTGTCTTTCAGATTTGTCTGGTTGGCTGGCTTTGACCTGTGATCATTTGAACCCTGGGTAGCTAGAATTACAGGCAAGAGCCACTAGTGCCTGGCAAAATAAACTATTTTTAACCAACCATTGAATACTGAGAGATTACTTGGGTAATCCCTTCTACCTGGTGCTGGACATGGAATCCAAGGCCTTACACACACCAGGAAACTATTCTTCCACTAAGCCATACTGTAGTATTTTGAGGCTTTTTGAAAGATTCACTGCATGCATACCAAGTGTGTTAGTAGCATTCTCTTCTGTGCCATGTTCTAACAATTCAGAAGCAGGAACAGTGATAATCAAAGGCAGATACTACACAGTCTGCATGCCTTTTTTCTCTCAGTGATTACACACACACACACACACACACACAACACACACACACACACACACACATGTCTAGCTGGGTGCTGGAGGCTCATGTCTCTAATCCTAGCTACTCAGGAGGCTGAGATCTGAGGATCATGGTTCAAAGCCAGCCCAGGCAGAAAAGTCTATGAGGCTCTTATCTCTAATTAGCCATGAAAAATCCTGAAGTGGAGCTGCGGTTCAAGTGGTAGAGCCCCAGCCTAGAGAAAAAAAATTAAGGGACAACACCCAGGCCCTGAGTTTAAGTCCCAGTACCATTACCAAAAAGAAGAAAGCCTATCTAGGTTTCTAAGGAACTCTAAATGGAAATGTAACCTATCCTCTGAATTCTCAGTTGTGAGAGGCATGGCTTACTTTAAATAGCACATGCTTCTGGAAAGTTGGCAAATACAGTTTTTGTGACTGATGCAATATCTCAAAATGTGCTGGGAAGATGTGCTATTTAAAGATAACCATTGTGAATCCTTTCGTGGGATATTAACTTCCTAGTTTCTTTTGATTCACATTGAAGTTTTGTGAGCTGGGTTCATTTAAAGTGTATGTGTATGACAGGGATTTATTTAAACAACCAACCAAGTGCTTGTGGGCTGGGGATGGAGTGTACTGGTAGCAGGTTTGCTTAGCATATGGATGTCTTGAAGTCTATCCCCAGCATTACAAAGATAAAGAACATTTAAAAAATGGTTATATTATTGTGTGACATCTATATAAAGATAACAACATTCTTAATTTTCTCCCTTTCTCACCCCAAACCTGTACTAGGGATTAAACCCAGGCCCTTTCACCTGCTAGGCAAGTGCTCTACCATTTGAACCACACCCCCTCCTTCCCCCTTCTGCTTTTTTTTTTAACTTTTAACTTTGCCTGGGTTGGCCTGAACCTCAGGGATCTGGTGATGCTCCTGCCTCTGCCTGCTTCCTGAGGAGTTGGGATTGGCTGAGGATTACAAGTATGCGCTACCAGGCACTATTTGTTAATTAAATAGAAAATCCCATGGCTCTACTGCTTGAGCCACACACCTTCAGCTCTTTTTGCTTTGGTTACTTTTGAGACAGAGTTTCACTTTTTATACTCCCCACTGTAGCTGGGATGATAGATGGGTGCCACTGCACCATCTCAACTGAGATAGGAGCTGTGAAACCTTTATGCTGTCCTCTAACTACGGTCTTCCCAATCTTAACCTCCCAACCGGGTAGAATTAGGGCCCAGCTGGCACTAATTTACCTGCGTGTTGTTAAGGCTGCGTTAGGGTGTGAGGGGTTGGATGACTATAATTGCAATGGATCTTGTGGCCGAGCTAGCACTCTTCCCATCTGGAATATCTTCCCAACCCTATTTAGAGTGGTTGGTGGTCCTATTGTACAGATGTGGAGAGTAATCCAGAAAAATACTCAGTTCCAGCATTCCAACGAGGAGATGGATCCTAAATCAGTCATTAAAGGACAAGATATCATGGGATATTAACTTCCTAGTTTCTTTTGATTCACATTGAATTTTTGTGAGCTGGTTCATTTGAAGTGGACATGTATGCCGGGGATTTATTTAATAACCAACCAAGCACTTGTGGGCTGTTTAATAATCTCAGTTGCTTCCTTGCTCTCCTTTCTAGAGTTGAACAACCCGAATTCCACAAAATGGGTCTCGGTGTAGATTTTACAGAGAAGGGATGAAAAAAAGCAGAAGCCCAAACTACAACAACAACAAAACCCAGATTGGTCATGCCAAAGTTATTTTAATCATGAGGCAGGAGTGGGGAGACAGAAAAACAGGGTAATAACTGATGGCTGATATCAGACTTCTTCACATTATTTTTTCCTGTGAAAAGCTCAAGGTGAGTGGTTCATCAAGTGGTGGCTCATGCCTGTAATTCTGGCATTCCAGAGGCTGAGGTAGGAGGCTTGTGAGCTTGAGGCTAGCCTGCGCTAGCAGAAAGAACTTCATCTCCAGGCTCATTAACACTGGACTGTTCGGAAGATTTGGCTGCTCTCACTCTAATCCTGATTCCTCTAAAGGGCAGATAAACAACCAAGTTTCAGATTGGGGATAGGAACTTTATCATGAGTGACTCCATTTTGACTTTAAAACTGTCTGAGCAAGAGCTTAGACCAAAGCAATTTCCTGTGATTTTTAACTTTACCTACTACATAAACAAACTCATCCTGGGGCAACTCCCTCAAGGCTTTCACATCTGCTAGGAGAATTAAAATGTAACTCTCGGCCCCCAGTTCCCATGACAGAGTAAAGGAGAATCCTCCAGGTCCTTGTGATCCAGACCCTTTGTATCCCAGAATGGAGACAACTAGGCAGAAGACAGTGCTAAATGGTCCTGGGCCAACTGAGCGGTGGGAGGACACTTGTGTGCTGGGAGACTTGGAAGGCTTGAAATAGGAGGTAGGGTTTGAGCTACGCCTTCAACTGTGCTGGGCACTGGCCCAACTCTTCTTGGAAATGTAATTTTCTTGTCCCACCGCCCAGTTCCTTAGATTGAGATGCATCTGTGTTTTGTATTTGTTATTGCCGTTTTAAATATAGAGACAGAAGAATTTATTCTCTCTCCCTCCCTTTCTTTTTTCCTTCTTTCCTATCCTGCATTTTTTCCTTTTCTCCCTACCCGCCCCCCTTCCCTTCTTCTTTTCCTGCTTGGAGTCAGGAACCATGAATGTATGCTAAGAACCAATCAGTTTGGCATTTTTAAAGCCACCACTCCCTCCCCACTACCCCAGCCCTGCATACTCCTATGGTGCACTGGTGGCTGCTAGCAAAGAAAGAATTATTCCGTGTGTGTGTGTGTGTGTGTGTGTGTGTGTGTGTGTGTGTGTGTAGTGTTTCCCTTGGGAACACTGTGACACCCTCTGACCCCATCTCAGAAAACACTCAAAGAGCACCTGATTCTTAGTCAAGCCCAGAGTCAGGGATCCTTATGTTGCTCCCAGGATTAGGAAGTTGGGACTTCAAGGACATTGTCTGTGGGTAGTGGGTGGCTGGCCAGAGGCCAGACTTAACAAGATTTCAGCAGCAGTTCCAGGCGGCCAGCCAGGGAAGCTTGGCCAGGTTTCACACAGAGCTGGCAAGTGTGTTTTAGTTGCTCTCTTCCCAAAAGGAAAAAAAGAGAGAGAGAAAAAAAGAAAAAAAGGAAACACAGAATCTTGGATTCATATATATACTTTATCTTTATATATATCTGTCCACAGAATATGTCTAGTACCTTGTGGCCTGGGATCAGCCAAGGCTTCATGTTAGGATCATCTAGTCAGAGTGGGGCTGGGGTGGTCTCTGTGGGATCCAGGCATCCATGTGCTAATGAGCACATGAGCCCTCAGGGATTTGGACATCACTCAAAGGTAAAAAGCACTGATTTTGTTCAATCAAAGAGACCTTCTAATTTGAAGGATAAAGTCACAAAGTGGGTATCTGCTTCTTCCCCTGAGCCTGAGGGACAACCTGGTGACACTTCGACCCCAATGTACTCTTCCTTCCAGCTGAAGGATTTGAATTCTCTGTCTGTATTTCCATCATGAAGAGCTTTGCTACATGTTTGGCTCTGTGATCTGAGGTAGGCTGTCAGCAAATAAACATGAATAGGAGGCTGGGCGCTGGTGGCTTATGCCTGTAATTCTAGCTACTCAGGAGGCTGAGATCTGAGGATTGTTGTTCAAAGCCAGCCTGAGCAGAAAAGTCTGTGAGACTCTTATTTCCAATAGAACACTCACAAAACTGGAAGTGCTGCTGTGGCTCAAGTGGTAGAGCACTTGCCTTGAGCTGAAGAGCTGAGGGACAACGCCCAGGCCCAGAGTTCAAGTCCCACAACTGACCAACCTGCCCCCCCCAAACAAAACAAAACAACACAAACATGAACAGGATACTTGGCCTCTGCCCAAATCTGTGTAGCTGGCAGCAAACATTTCAGGCAGAGGAAAGCACAGACTTCAAGAACAGGGAGGGAGGGAGGGAGGGAGGAGG
>NW_012267315.1:2711062-2716937 GCF_000151885.1 Dipodomys ordii
AGGGGACAGGGTCTTGTGACAGGGTTATCTCTGTATCAATTGCTCAGAAGTCATGATTTTATGGTATTAGAGTGAAAACACTTGATTTTGGACACACACACACACACACACACACCTGGTCAGAGAAACAGCACATTTATGCCCATGGGCAAGGTTGGCTAATATTTGCCAAACTAGTTGCGAATTTTCTTCCCACCGTTTATTTTTCCATACTCTTCAGGATTTGCATATCCATCTGCCTAGATTACTTTCTTTTCAATTAAAGTCTCACCTCTCTGTAAGCTCATACCCCTTTCAGAGTGCCTTTTCCTTCCACTGGAAGGCCCACTCCTCCTGACACCTGTTGGCACAGAACAGTTCTCAGTTGGATCATTACAGGGTGACAATGGAGGGAGGGATAGCCAGGCTAATCTGCTATGCTGTGACCTTAGTAATCTGAGAAATACTAGTAGTTTCTCCCCCTGGCCTCTGGGGGGGGGTGCTGTTTATGGGGAAGCCGTTAATATTTTGGTTTCAGTCCTTGTTATTAGTTTCTACGGAATTGCCTTGTCTGGATAAATTAAGCTCTATTTCTGTGTGGACAATATTATAATACCTGCTACAGCCCACCTTGTGTTTTTGGTAACGTTCACATGATTCTCAGGGCTGTTTCTGTTATCTGCATCTATGGTTGGGCTGAATATCTATCTTTTTTCCTTTGGAACTGAGCATGATACCTTTGGTAGAATTGGTGCCCTGGAGGCTGGTTGAATTAAACCAGACCCTCCTCTCAAGCTTGTAAAAGACTCTTGTCAAGAAAAACATTTTGGGAAAGTTTTCCAAGGGGTGGAACTTTTTTGTTTAGTTGTTTTTTTGTGTTGATCCTGGGGTTTGAACTCATGCCCTTGCTCAGCCATTGTTGCTTATAGCTGGAGTTCTACCACTTGAGCCACTCTGCCAGTCCAACACTTTTCTGGTTAATTGGAGAGAAAATCTTGCTGATTTTTCTGCCCAGACTGGCTACAAACCACACTCTTCAGATCTCAGCCTCCTGAGCAGCGAGGTTACAGATGTGACTCACTGACACTTGGTGAATTCTAATGCTTTTAAAGTCCTGAACTATTTTGTGCTGAAAGAGAGATATTCTTTACTTGCTAGACATTAGATAGAGTCTCACTGACTGGATACCACCCTGCCCCAGTCCCCACTCCTGGGTAGTGACTGAAATAACACCAGAAACCCTCAATATGGTGAATAGAACTTCACATGAGATTAGTGATGTTCTTGCAGTACCATTCTGTTCAGAGAATAGCATGGATGCACTTTGAACACACAACACATATGCACCCAAATAAGTACACATGGGCACAATTATCAATTGTGCAGCTCCAAGTGTGCCCCTGTACTTCTTCCCAATTCACTTTCTTCCTGTTCCTCTTTTCTATTTTGTGGGCATTTGTTTCCTGTTCTGTTTTCTAGCACTTCAACAAAATCTCCCGTGTTCATTCATATTGGTACTATTTTCCATGGATCTATGTTTATTAAGCTTTTTGAAGTATAACTTATGGAACTTATATAACATATGGAACTTTGAGGTGACCTTGGGAGATCAGGCAGTTGGGTAGTCCAGACTGTTCAAAGACCTTGTTTCCTCCAGGTAACTGAGGGGCCAGTGGCAGAAGTAAATAACAAGGACCTGGCTTTGAGGCCTGCTGGGAAGGGTCTCTGTGTTGACAGTCTGAGTTCAATTCACCTTTGCAATCAAAAGATTAGTGAACAGGATGTCAACAAATGAACAAACCTGAGGAGTCTACTAATCCTCAGGTTTCCTGAGGATTAACCAGGGCCCTGACCTTTTGGTTTTACACGCAAGGCATGTAATCTGGGCTTGTGTTATAGAGATGGAGGGCAGGCAGAGCTTTCTGGAAAACTAGGATGGTATTTCCTTCACTCTCTAGTCAGTTTTTGAAGCAGCGGTTGGTTTAAAACAGGGGCTTTGTTGGGCACCTGGTATTGAATTTAGATCTTCTTCCTGGCTGTCATTTGCCCTTTGTGGAGCCAGAAGGTATAAGAGGGCTCTCAGCATGACTATGGTGGTAACAGAATGTCCTGCTTATAATAAGAATTCTTTCCTGCCAGGGAGTGGGGGGCGTAGCTTAAGCGATTAGGTGCTTGGCTAGAAAGTATGAGACCTTGATTTCAAACACTGTTCTCACTTCCCCCCACAAAAAGAAAAGAAAAAGGATTCTTTTCTACAGTTCAGGCTGTGGTGCTAGTCAAGGCTACACATGGAGCTATCTAGGGAGTGTAGCTCAGGGCTCATTGTCCAGGAGTGGTAAGGCAATGGTCCCAGGGTTGGGACCATTGGTGTGACGTGGCTGCCTCCTGGGAGGTCACCTTGTACTCTAGAGAGCATGCTTGAGTGCGGATCATACTTGCTTTTGCAGGTAATGATCACCTTTTCTTGCAGGCTGTTAGAATATCAGCATGGGTGACCACAGGGTCCTTCTTGGCAGGAGTTTATCAACCACAGCCACTTAGAACTCTTGCCTACACCTGGCCCATTCTCACTTTGAAGGCATCAAGATTTATGTCTGCAAAACTTGTTTTTGTACAGTTAACTGCTTGGATCAGCATGTCCAGAAGTGCCCGGACAGTGTTGCTTTGATCTGGGAGCGTGATGAGCCTGGAACTGAAGTGAGGATCACCTACAGGTACTGTGTGCTCGCTGGTGGGGTCTCAGCACCCAACAGGGTAACCTGGAATCTGGTGCTTGAATAAACAAGCTCATTCTACTTCTGAGTTAAGGGCCTCTCTTGAGCCATACCTCTAGTCCTTTTACCTTCGTTTGTTTTTCAGATAGGGTCTCTCACTTTTAATTCAATCCAGACTTGAACTATAATTCTCCTACCTTTATCTCTCAAGTATCTGGGATTATAGTCATGTGCCACCACACACTGCTCCATTTGTATTCTTCTAAAAAGAAACTTGAGGAATCTGCCTTGGGAGCTATCCTTTGGTCAAAGATGAAAACCACATGTGGTGGGTGGGCAGAAGCATAAACCAGACACCTGCAGACCCAGCTTTGAGGGGGTCCAGCCCTGCATTCCCTGGAGGACAGATCTCTCTCTGTCATTGTCTCATGAGTGGGAGAGATAGCAGTCGTTGGCAATCTGGGCCCACTAACATGTGGTTAAATGTAAACCATGTGGGAATGTTCCGGACTGCAGCCAGAGTGTGTTAGTGCTATGAGAAACTTCAGTTTCACCATCAAGAAGCAGTCCCCCGAGGCCAGAGACACATTTATGAGTACAGGCTAAGTATTTATTATTTTATCCCTCTAAAACCAAGCAGACAGAATCAAGAGGGGTTTTCAGACATTTGACAGGCTTAGTTTCCTGCGTATTTACATTCTCTGTTAGAGTGAAAAGTGTATGTACAGTATCTGTTTCTCTAGTGAGTATTTGAAGGGCTCAGCCATTTTCCTGGCCATTTTAGGTGTTAGACATGAGCTTTTTCTTCTCCTGTTTTTTTTTAATTTTATTTTTATTTTTTATTTTTTTGTTGGTTGTGCCTGAACTCTGGACCTGGGCACTGTCCCTCAGCTCTTCAGCTCAAGGCTAGTGCTCTACCACTTGAGCCACAGCACCACTTCTGGCTTTTTCTGCTTATGTGATGCTGAGGAATTGAACCAAGGGCCTCAGGCATGCAAGGCAAGCACTCTACTACAAAGCCACCTTCTCAGCTCCGCTTCAGAATTTTTAATTAATTAATTAATTTATAGTGCCTGGATGGAATCTAGGGCCTTGTTGCCTTGTTGATGTCAGGCAAGTGTTCTACTATTGAGCTACACTATACCTTTAGCCTATTTGCCCTTTAAAGAAACCCTATGGGGCTGGGCATGCCTGTAATCTCAGCACTGAACTTCAAGGGCAACCTGTAAGATCCCCATCTCAAATAGAAAGTAAAACAAAAGCAAAGCAAAAGCTGGGAGTGTAGCTTAGAGGTTCAGGCCTACCTAGCATTTATCAGGCCCTAAACTGCATCTCCAGCCCCACAAACAAAACAAAACACAAAAACTAGCCAGATAAGAAAACTTAAAGGACTAAAGGTCTCACAGGCTGGGATGCTGGAAGTGTAGTTTTCTGGAACCAGGATACTTGCAGGTAGCTTAGAAATCTGCAGTCTAATAGCCCCCCAGGAAAGCTCAAGGTAACCTATAGAAATTGTCTTCACCCTCAGCTGTGATCTCAGGCACAGAAGTTTAGCACCTGCAGAGTCTCCTTAGGGCAGGGTAGGCACTAGTGGCCTTTGCCCTGGGGGAATTTTTATTTCTATTAGTATACATTAATTGTACAAAAGGGTTTCACTATATTTCCATAGAGGCAGACAGTGACCTGGGATCACACTTGACCCTTCTATTACGTATTAACCCCATTCCTCTTCCCTTTCTTTTTTTAAAATATAATTTTATTGTTATTATTAAGGTACTGTATGGAGGGGTTACCATTTCATAAGTCAGGTAGCAAGTCCATTTCTTATTTTTGGACAGTGTCACCCATTCCTTCACTTTTCCTCAGATTTCTCCTCCCATCCCTGTTCACAGATTCCTTCCCTTCCCTTTTCTTTTTTCCTTCTTTCCTTCCTTCCTTCTTTCCTTCCTTCCTTCCTTCCTTCCTTCCTTCCTTCCTTCCTTTCTTTCTTTCTTTCTTTCTTTCTTTCTTTCTTTCTTTCTTTCTTTCTTTCCTTCTTTCCTTCTTTCCTTCTTTCTTTCTTCTTTGTCGGTTATGGGGCTTGAACTCTGGGCCTGGGCGCTGTCCCTCAGCTCTTCAGCTCAAGGCTAGCACTCTGCCACTTGAGCCACAGTGCCACTTCTGGTTTTGTGAGTGGTTTATTGGCGATAAGAGTCTCACGGACTTTTCCTGCCTGGGCTGGCTTTGAACCCTGATCCTCAGATCTCAGCCTCCTGAGTAGCTAGGATTACAGGTGTGAGCCACCAGTGCCTGGTTCTTTCCTTCTTTTTTTTCTGACAGTCTTTAATGGGTTTCATTTTGTGTCTTTACATAGATCATGTGCCTGAGCACCTTCTCCTTTCTTAGTACTTTCTGCTTTCTTCCTCTCCCTTCTTGCTGATTCCTACTTCCATCAGATAATGCCTCCTTTATGCTCATGTCCCTTATTTTGTATCATTGTTATTTACTATTATTATTATTAACTATTTTAATAACAATTATTATTAATTAGGTCTATATTCTGCATGTGAGACATGAGATATGATTTTTTTTTGAGCTTGGCTTATTTCATTCACTCTGATGATCCCCAGTTCCATCCATTTTCCTTCCAACAATATGATTTCATTCATTTTTATGGCTAAAAATTAGAGGAATTTGGAGCCTGTTTTTTCCTCCAGACCTGGGAGGCTGGGAACAGGAGAAATAGGAACATGCTGTGTGTTTATTTCTGTATGCTATATCCCAAGGCATGACTTCCTCATCCGAAAAATGGGGTATATAGTTATACCTGAATTGACTCGGCAATAGAGACACAAGGATATAAGTGAATTTGTTGAAGTTTAAATATCATCAAGTAACAATAGTGAAGATTCAGACAGTAGTAACTACCCATTAAGTATTTACCACTCAGTGCTTCCTACTCACTGAATACTTGCTATACACTGAGTACTAACTACCCACTAGGTAATTCCTATCCACCTAGTACTTATTCAGGTCCAGTATGTTGTAAGCATTATGACTGAAATATTTTATTGAAGCATCATAATATTAGACAAGAATAATGCTGCTGCTTCCTCCTCCTCCTCCTCCTCTTCCTCCTCCTCCTCTTCCTCCTCCTCCTCTTCCTTCTCCTCCTCTTCCTCTTCTTCTTCCTCCTCCTCCTC
>NW_012267315.1:2717067-2747032 GCF_000151885.1 Dipodomys ordii
TCTTCTTCTTCTTCTTCTTCTTCTTCTTCTTCTTCTTCTTCTTCTTCTTCTTCTTCTTCTTCTTCTTCTTCTTCTTCTTCTTCTCCTTCTCCTTCTTTCTCCTTCTCCTCTTCCTTCTCTTCCTCCTCCTCTTCCTCCTCCTCCTTCTTCTTCCTCTTTCCAACATCTTATTGTGAAAAATTTGAAATACTACATGTACCCACTTCCTACATTTTACACTGTTGGTTGCTGTGTGATGCTGAGATCCATTCCTTCAGCTTTCCATCCTTCTTATTTTTATTACTTTTTGGTGCATTTTAAAGTAAGTCACAAATACTATTTCACTTTTTCTAAGCACTCTGGCATTCATGTACTTAAGGACAGAGTGTGCTTCCCTCCCCTATTTATGTGAAATTTATTCGTAATGATGTGCACATATTTGCATTTGCTAGGTTTTGACCAATGCAGACATCTGTGTGAAACACACTAGAATTTTATGATGCAGAACAGTCATTGCTTTAGAAAGTTCTTGTGGTTTTTCTTAATTAGTTACTGCTCCCCACAAGCAACTCCTACCCTAATATTCTTTTCTGAGTAGTTGTTCTTTCCTTTTTTTTTAAAAGTACAATCTCACTGATAAGGAGACAGACTCAGAAGGAATAGTTTGTTTAAAAATAAGTACCTGCTGCAGGGGGGGCCCTGGCTGGATCCTATGTCAGCAAGTTCATAGCCATGAGCCCACATCACGTGCCTGAGAATCATCACATGCTTACAGACCACATCAGATGTTGCTGAGGCCTGCAGGATCCTGGGACGAAGCCCTTCAAAAATGGGCCATGTCAGCATCCTTAGACCTGAGCTTGGCTAGTCAGGGACAGTCACCAATGTGTCTCTCAGTCCTGAGTCTACCAAACTCTGTCTTTGTCTCTGTCTCTGCCTCTGTCTCTGTCTCTCTCTCTCTTCTCTTGCTCTCTCCTGTTAGTGCTGGGTGCTGGGTGCTGGGGCTTGAACTCAGGTTTTCATGCTCTCACTTTCTACCACTTGGGCCACACCTCCACTTCCAGCTTTTTTTGCTGGTTAATTGGAGATAAGAGTCTCATGGACTTTTCTGCCTGGATTGGCAGAGAACTTCAATCCTTAGAATTCAGCCTTTTGAGTAGCTAGGATTACAGGCAAGAACCACCAGTGCTGGGCCATCCTGGGAATTATACACAGCTGGAAAGTGCTGTCCAAAGGAGCAGAGTGGGTGGCAGGCTTCTGACTCTGCTTGCCTCAGAGGGCATTGGAGCTTTCACCCCAGTATATAGAGGGCCACAGGGAAGCACAAGGCAGGGCCTAGCCTATGGGGAAGAAGAGCCACTGGGTGGAGGCAGAGGGGTGGGAGTGGGGTGGGGGACCTGCAGCCTGGAGTCACCTCCCTAAGAGCTTTGTTTCTGTTCTGGACGTCAGGTGTCTCCTGACGGGATCACTTATAGAGCTCATGCAAGGAACCCCTTCCTCTGGGTTCTAGTGGTAGGAAGCAGGAAGTCACACTGCAGACAGTATCTAGTTGGGGAAGGCTTTGGTGACTCTTGAGTTTTGCAAGGCAGAGGAGGAAGCATAAGAAGGAAGGCTGAAGGGGCAAGGACAGACAGCATCAGAAGCAGACTTCAGAGAAGCTCTGTACCTATGCCTACTCTCTTTCCTGGCTGTGTATGACCCTTACCTCTCTGACGCTTACTTTTCTTATCTGTCAAATGGAATCACAGTTCTCCTCTACTGACTTGCTGAGTGTTGAGTGTCATGTGGCATGAAGACTTGCATTGGTGTCTGGGACAGGTAGGTCACTGGAGGCCAGGTCAATTGAGGGAAGGTCACCAAAGAGTCCAGATTCTGTGAACAGTAAGAGTAGGATGGTCTTGGGAATGAGAAGGTGTGGGGTGGTGTTTAAAGTTATGAAGACACATACGTGGATTATTTTTTGCCTAGCAAAGTCCTCCATGAAGACCTGGGGTAGGTGAAGAAGGCTCACTAGCTGACCAAAGGAAGGTTGCAGGAGTGGGTGACCCAGCCCTGCTGATCAAGAAGTAATAGGAGGGCAGGTTGACCTCCAAAGCTGGCATGTTCAGGGGACTCCGGAATGGAATGAGAGGTCAGCACCTCCTGTACTGAACACGAAGTCCAGGCCCAGCTTCCCCACCTAAGGGAGGTGGAGCCCTGTAGACCTCTTGAGTAACTCTGATTGAGAAACGATCTGAAGCCCATATGCGACCACTGGAATCTAATAGAAATCAAGGCATTTGTAACACACCGGTTTCTAAGACTTCGGATCTAAAAAAAAATTTTTTTAAATCTTCTTTTGTGTGACCCCTGTTGTGTTCTCCTTTTGAGCAAGTCAAAGTCTTTGGAATTTCATATTTTAAAGTGGACAGACTTTGGGACTACAGCAGTAAGGAGTGAGAGTTGATTTTTCTATTGTAGGAAGCCTCTAAGAAAGCCTTATGGAGACTTCTCTGGGGCAGAGAATAGAACCTCTGGCTGAGGTTCTATTTGAGAAGCACACATTAAGTAAATGCCTTCCTTAGAGCTGGATTCCTGCTTCTTTGAACCTCCTTTTGTCAAGTAGGGGCCAATGGGGTGGTCAAGTAGAAAGAAGGTGGGAGGGAGGACCATGAAGAAAGGGGCAGGGCTAATATTTCCTAGAGGAGTGACCGACCTTTGACAACTGCACTATAAACTAGGCAGCAGGTCAGGGCTTTGATTTTTCTTCCTGCTTCTTCAGGCTCTTGCTGTAGAATGTGCTAGGAATCTAGCTGTGTCCTTCTCTTCCCCCAAACAGGACAGTGGGACCAGCATGCAGGTTCCAGTACTTTGAACCTTTTCAGTTGCCTAGAAACGTGCCTCTCCCTGGTACAGGGCCCCGTTTCCTCCCTAGGGGCTGCATTTTAAATTCCATTACCCACTCTAATCTTCTCACTAGTGTGATACAGCTCATCAATGCAGCAGAGTGCCCAGTGTAATCGGGAGGGTGAGTATGGTCCATGGAGACCCTGTCCACCCAGACTTTTGACCTGCTGAAGTCATTTGGCATCTCCTGTGTGTCCAGTCTCTGGCCTTTGTCACCTTTATCCTGTATCCTTCCAACCCTTTCACCTACATCGCTGCTTCTGGGCAGGAGCTGATGTGGATGATCTTAATTCATGACTGAGACTCCTACAGAGCTCTAGGAACTGAGGTGTTAACAGGAAAGGCCGGAAATAGGGTTGGAGTTCAGCTGTGGCTCTGGCAGCTGCATGGAGAAATTGGAGCCTCCGGTCTCATGGAGTGAGGTGAAGCTGTAAATGTGGTCCCTGCAGTTCAGACATCAGGAAACATCAGTACAGTGGCCTGTGGAGATGGTGTGTCTTCACTGAAAGGCGGTCTTCAGGTCTTGGGGGGATTGGGGCCTTGGAAAACAAGCAGCATACAGGAGGCCTTGATAGATGGGTGCCAGGGACTCGTGGCTGGCTGTAGAAGGTGGGCGAAGGCTGTGGAGTTCTCGGGGAGCACATCACGGGGGTACTTACTGGCATAGTGCCAGGGCAGAGCTGAGGCATAGTACTGGATCCTTCTCAGAACTGGCCCCACTGTTTGGCAGTGGCTCCGGCCCCCCCCTCCCTGCCCCCCTCCTTACCCTGTTCCTTTCCCCTATTCTTCGTGGCTGTCTGCATGCTATCTGCACATGGTAACAAGAATTGGGATGGGGAGGAGCCTGAGAAAGCCAGTCAAGCTTATCCCCAGAGGCCTGGAGAGAGGGTTCTCAGCTGTTGGCACATGTTTCCTTGGCAGAAGATTCATTTGCTTTTTGTTTGGACCAACAAAGCCTATTGTCCCTTCTGCTTCTGCCTTAGAGGGTTCTGCTAGGAACCCAGCTGTGTTTCCCTCTTCCCCCAGTTAGGATAGTGGGCCGAGCATGCTGGCTCCAGGGCACTGAACCTTTTTTTTTTTTTTATCTTTATTTGTCCGGTCGTGGGGCCTGAACTCTGGGCCTGGGCGCTGTCCCTCAGCTTTTCAGCTCAAGGCTAGCGCTCTACCACTTGAGCGTCACTTCCAGGTTTTTTTTCTTTTTGCTTATGTGGTGCTGAGGAATCGAACCCAGGGCCTTATGCATGCAAGGCAAGCGCTCTACTACTGAGTCACCTTCCCAGCCTGGCACTGAACCTTTTTAACTGCCTAGAAATGTGCCTCTTCCTGGCTCAGGGCCTTGTCTCCTCTGTAGGGACTACATTTTTAATTCCATTACTGACCTCTAATCCTTTCATTAGGGGGACAAAGCTTCTAGGGTGGCTTTGGGGGATAAAAACACTGACCAAGATAGAAGGCAATGTAGATTTGGAATTTAGCCATGTGTCTCTCTGGTAGGGATCTTGGGCTGGGGTAGCTCTCAATGGTAAAGAATTTGCCTGGCATGCCTCTGAGGCCCTGAAATGGGTCACAAGAAAACAAAACATTGGCAAATCCCAGCCCCCTAAAAATACAAAGCAGTGATTTCCAGCCATAGGAGGACTTCCAGAGCCCCAATCAATCCCCTTATTATTATCATTTCCTCCCCCCGCCCCCAGTACTATACTTATACTCAAGAGCTTTTTTTTTTTTTTTAATCAAGGCTGGCAACTCCACCACTTGAGTTACACCTCCAGCTTGGCTTTTTAGAAATAGAATCTTGAGACTTTTCTGCCCTGGCTGAGATCCTTGGGAATCTGCCAAGTAGTACTGCTGTGTAATCCTGTGCGCTTTGGGAGCTGTAGCTGCAAAAAGAAGAGTCACTGTGGCTCTTTAAAGCAGAGAAACAGTTTTCACAGGGAGCTGTGGGAAGTGGAGCAGCAGCCCTTACCTCTGGCACAATCAAAAGGAACTCAGGAGACCCCATAGGTGCTGCTGTATTTACTTCCAATTCAGTTGTCTCTTGGCACCCTCAGAGCCCTGGAGATTGTGCAAGAAAAACATAACAAAATAATCGCATCCCTCAAACCCCCTCCTGGGAGCAGTTACCTGATGCAAAGCTTCTCAAGTGGAATAGGCACCCTGGGAGGCCAGAACTGATGCTGTGAGAGAGCGTGCAGTGGTGGTCACATGTAGGTCCTCTAGCAGGTGTGTGAGGGTGGGAGGCACCTTCTTGTCCAGTTGATGCCCAGGCAGTTGACTGGTAACAGGGTGAGGACCCAACCTGGGGTTTCCATGCTGGGAATGGGATGGGCCGACTGATCACTGCATCTCCAGCTGGGGAGTGGAATCTCATTCCTGTGGCTAGAGACTTTCCGAGGTCCACAGCTGTTCAAGGCTGGCAGCAGCCTGTAGGTTGCAATCTTTACCCTGGAAGTATTGAATTCTACTGATGGTAGGCGCAGGCTAACCATGCCATGCTGTCCTAAAGAACATTGTTATAATTTTGACATTATAAACTCAATTACTCTTTCTGGACTTGAGACTAAGTTATCTGATGATTTTCTGATCTTTGGTTTTATGAGGGGGTTGTTAAGTGTGTGTGTGTATGTGTGAGTGCACGTGTATGTGTGTGCACACTCCCACCATTACTGGGGCTTGGACTCATGACCAGAATACTGTCCTTTAGCTTTTTCACTCAAGGCTCTATCCTCTACCACTTAAGACACAGCTCCACTTTCATTTTATTTTTTTGGTTGGAGATAAGAGTCTCATGGGACTTTCTTGGCCAGGTTGGCCTTGAGCTGTGATCCTTAGATCTTAGCCTGTTGACCGACATGAGCCACCAGCGCCTGGCTTTTGGACATGTGAGCCATGTGAAGTTTTGGGCAGGTTTTTATGAGTGCAAATGGGGATGCTTTTGTGGATTTGCAAGGGGAGGTGGGGCAGTGATCTGGTGTGAATTCCGTGTTCTTGGGTGAGTGCTTGCGGCAGGGATTAGCTGCAGGATCCTATGCTCCCTCATAGGACTACCTGAGCAGAGTATCAGCACATGCTTAGCCCAGAGCTGACCTTGAATTTGTGATCCTCCTGCCTCTCTAGGTTTCAAGTAGCTGGTATTACAGGACTAAAATCATTATGCCTTGCTACAATGTTTGTTTTTATGAATTAAAAAAAAAGGAATGGTAAGGACATTTTCAGCAGGAAGTGATAGAGGCCACTGGCAGTTTTAGGGAATGTGGCTGGTAGGAGAGGGGAGGAAGCTGCCCCAGGGGCAGGGCAAGTTTTCTTAATGCTTCCCAAGGCTCCTCCCAGCTCCTCCTTTAGTGAAAGTTGTAGTTTTTGGGTTTTTTTGCTGTTTTATTTTATTTTATTTTTTTTTGGGTCAGTCATGAGGCTTGAACTCTGTCCCTCTTCAGCTCTTCAGCTCAAGGTGAGTGCTCTACCTTTTAAGCCACAGAGCCACTTCCAGTTTTCTGGTGGTTAATTGGAGATAAGAGGCTCACAGACTTTCCTGCTTTGAATCGTGATCCTCAGATCTCAGCCTCCCGAGTAGCTAGGATTATAGGCATAAGCCACCTGCACCCGGCTTCTGCTCTTTCTTTATTACCCTCATGGCTCAGTTTCCTAACGGTATTTAGTGTATTCAAGGCTGCAAGTTTTTGGGGACATGTATCTGCTCGCAGTCATTAGTTTTGTAATAAAGAATCCCAATTCAAAGGGCTGGGAAGGTGGCTCAGTGGTAGAGTGCTTGTCTTGCATGCATGAGGCCCTGGGTTCAATTCCTCAGCACTACATAAGCAGAAAAAGCCGGGAGTGACGCTGTGGCTCAAGTGGTAGAGCCCTGGCCTTGAGCTGAAGAGCTGAGGGACAGCATCTAGGCCCAGAGTTAAGGCCCCACGACTGACCAAAATAAAAAAAAGAAGAATCCCAATTCAATCTCTCAAAATGGCCTCTTTGTATCTCACAATTGAATTCCTATATAACGCCTCCATTTTTCTCCAAGTGCTAGTTTGGATTATTGTATGGATTCCCTGTAAAGCTTAGACATTGAATGACTTCCATCTTGTGTCTTGTTGAGAACTGTCTTTGTGATCTCAGCCTTCCCACGTTTGGTCCTTACTGTTGCAGTTGACTAGACATACACAGAGCCATATCAAGAGGCCCAACAGGTGGCACAGGGGACATGGAACCCTGTAGTGGGACCTGTAAGACATGACTTTTTGCTTGTATTTTTGTTTTTAACCAAAATTTTAAAATGACATCCATTTCCTAACTCCTCCAGGGAAAGGATTTTCTTGTGTAGTTTTTGGGAGGTATAAAGAAGTCTCTCTAGCCAGGGAGAGAATGTTCTGCCAGAGCCCAGCTGTTTTCAGGGCTGGCTTCCAAGCTGGGAGTCTACCAGCCTGCAGGAGCCCCTGGAACCCTTACCGTGTTTGCACCTGACTCTTGTAGGGAGAGAAGCTGTGCTTTGTGACTGCAAATGGCAGAACTTCTTTTCCCAGAGGCAAGACTCAGGCCAGGGTTCAGTGCTGATGTCTAAGAGGAAATCAGGCATCATTAAACATAGAACTCTTCTGGCAGCTCCATAGCATGCTGGGCTCACGTTTGGGAAGGGGAAAAAATCTTAGGGTAAGATTTAATATGGACTTATCTGGGGAGACACTCTGGAGCAGTGGTCCTGAATGCGAAACTCCAGTTCCACTCTTACTCTTTGCTCTGGCCTCTATTTTTATGACAAGAAGAGAGATTCAACTTAACTTGCACAAGTGAGCTGGAATTTTAGCATTTTCATTGCTAATTTCCCTGTTGGACAAGAGTCAATCTCAGCTCTACTCTCCTGGCTTTCCTTGCCCAATAGTAGCTTTTCACATTTTTTTTTTTTTTGGTCAGTTGTGGGGCTTGAACTCTATGCCTCAGTGCTGTCTCTGAGCTAGCGCTCTACCACTTGAGCCACAGCGCTACTTCTAGTTTTTTCTGTTTGTGTGGTACTGAGGAATCGAACCCAGAGCCTTTTGCATGCGAGGCAAGCCATGGAGCCTCCTTCCTTATCCTCCTTAAAATACATTTTTTTTTTTTTTGCTAGTCCTGGAGCTTGAAGGCAGGACCTGACCAAAGTCCCTGAGCTTCTTTTGCTCAAGGCTACCACTTTACCACTTGAGCCACAGTACCACTTCTGGCTTTTTTCTGTGTATGTGGTCCTGAGGAAGGGAACCCAGGGCTTCATGCATGCTAGGCAAGCACTCTACCGCTAAGCCACATTCCCAGACCCGCTTTTCATATTTAAGCATGGCTTCTGTTCTTAATATTCACAGCAGCTCCTTTTTGCTTAGAGTCATGGTCACAAAATCAAATAATGATGTGTGGGGAGTCTGTATGCTTGGTGTATGAGGATGTTCAGTTGACTTACTGTTTGTCTTCTTCCAGAAGTGGTAAATAGTAGAGAGAGCAAGATTCATCACCATTGAATCAGGTTCAGTGAGGTGTGGTGGTGGCTCACACTTGCTACTCACAAGATTGAGATTAGGAGGATCACCTTTTAAGGCCAAACTGAGCAGAAAAGTTTAGGAGATACTTACATCAACCAATAAAAATAACTTGAGTGCAGGGGCAGGTGTCTGACATCCCAGCTACATGGGAAGCCAAAAAGGAGGCTGTCTGTCTAGGCTAGGCTGAGCAGAAAGCAAGACCTTATTAAAATGAAAGCAAGTGTCAGTGGCTCACAGTGGCTCAAGTCTATAATCCTAGATAGCTACTTAGGAGACTGAGATCTGAGGATTAAAGTTTGGAGCCAGGTTGGGCAGAAAAATCAGAGAGACCCTTATCTCCATTTAACTAGCAACAAGATGTAGTGCTAGTTGTAGTGCCAGCCATGATTTTTTAAAAAGCCAAGTAAAAGTGCAAGGTCCAGAATTAAAGCCCCAGTACTGGCATGTATATGCATATACCATATATATACCATATATATGCACATAATATGTATATATACACTATATATGTGTATATATATATGGTAGCAAAAAGGGCTAGAAGTGTGGTTCAAGTGGTAGAGCACCTGCCAAGCACATGCGAAGCCCTGAGTTCATACCCCAGGACTGACAAAAAAAATCAAGTTTAGTGGTTCCATAATATCATGGGAGAGGAATCTGCTGGGAGGGAAGGTATTTGCTCTCTGGCTCTGGCTCTGGGAGCTACAGGAGCTCAAGTGCCTTTCCCTGAAAGCCCATTCTTTTCTCATTGCCTCTATCTTGCAGAAACTGCACATGGTAGACAGTCTAGGAGACTCGTTTCAAATTCTGTACCTATGCTTTGAGTTGGCTTTTCGCAGGCTTGGAGGACAGAAGGAACTATACTCATAAAGTGCTTCCCGTCTGTCACAGGTGCAGGAGAATGCAAGTGTCCTAGGTTCCAGTGCCCTGGGCCAGCTGGGCTTTCATTTCAAGCTCTCCTACTAGGCTCATTTGTTGAACAAATATTTATTGAGCATCTTTTATGACATAGGATTAGTTCTAGACACTGGAAAGAGTACAATGAAGGAAATTCATATCTCTATACAAGTACATCTTGCACTTTATTGGGTCATGTGGACAATAAAAATGGTTGGTCTGTCAGCTAGTGTTTATTTCATGAGCCAGAGTAGTTATAGGTAATGAACATGAATCATGTATTCTTTAAAACATTTTAATTTGTTATTATAAACACCTCTGTATGAGGGGTTGCGTTACATAAGTCAGGTAATGAATACATTTCTCTTTGGACAATGTCATCCCTTCCCTCTCCCATCTTTTTCCTCCTGTCTCAATCCACAAGTTATATAGTTCATTTTCAACATAGTGTTTAGTACGCACCATGCTACATTTGTTTAACCTTTGTCCCTCCATTTCTGTGCTTCCCTTTACTGTCCCAAAGACATATAAATTAACAAACAAGACACAAAGAAAAGAAAATGAAGACAAAAACAAGATAAAAATCTCTTTTCATTTCCTGGAGTTCATTTCTTATATGATCAGATGCACATAGGCACCCAACACAAAGGCTTCTCTCCTAATAGTATACTCCTTTGGTTTCAATGTGTGTGAATGCCTAGAGACCTGTTATGTCCCATTGTTGTTTTTGGCGTGGGGCTTGAACTTGGAGCTCTTTATGCTCAAGGCTAGTGCACTACCACTTTGAACCACAGCACCACTTTTGGAGCTTAATTGGAGATAATGGTCTCATGGACTTTTCTGCCTGGGCTGGCTTTGAACTGTGATCCTCAGATCTAGCCTCCTGAGTAGCTAGGATTACAGGTGTGAGCTATCAGCACCGGGATCCCATTATATTTTTAAATCTAGCTTCCACCTATGAGGGAAACATGCTCTGTTTGCCTCTCTGAGGTTGGCTTTCCTCACTTAACATGATTTTTCTAGGTCCACTTATTTCCTGGCAAATGACACAATATTATTCTTTCTAATGGCTGTGTCAAATTCCATTATGTATAGGTGCCATAACCAGGGACAGCATGACAACGGTATACTGGGGCTGAAGAACTGAGAAAGGAGAAAGGATAGAAAAGAGGGCACCAGGGGATCTAGTGCTTACTGGCATCTGAACCCCAAGTTCCCCTTAACAAGCTAATTTATTTAGTTCATTACAGAGGAGGTGACTACAGGTGTGTTCAAAGACTGGTGTATCAATCTATCTTTGTGGTTACAATCATTAGCACAAGGCATAGCTTGTATACATAGTCATAATTGACTCCCTTATCATTAGGAAGCAGAGGGAAGCAATAAACATTCTAACTGTAACACAGACTTTTCATCTTATCTTCTAGGTCTTAAAATTTTGGTGCCAAACAGCTCTAACTTAAACACAATTAGGGTAGTAACTTAATCCTCTGATTTGCCTTGACTGTTTGATCTTTCCAGAGTCCAGTTCTCAGCCTTCTGAGTGTTGTTGAAAGAGGCTTCCAATCTCTTAACCCTTTCTAGGTCTCACAGCTGGGCTCCAGAGTTCCCTGCACCACATTATTTTTGGACCCACTTATCTATTATAGGGCATCTGGGCTGTTTCCACAACTTAGCTATTGTGAATAGTGCAGCAGTGAACATGGATGTGTGTGCAAGTGTCTTTACATAAATCATGCATTATTAATTTATTTTTCTACTATAATACACAGACATCTTACTTCTTTGGACTGGCATTAGGAAATGGCTAGAAGGGAAAGATGCTTTCAATATCAACCATGAAATATACAATAACAAACCTGTCCAGTTTTGATTGGGAGATAGATGAATAAATATGTAACAGGCCATTTCTTCTCTTTCCTCTGAGTTGTTTCTAGCTATTTCCTGTTTAGAGCTTATCTTCCATCCAGAGGCTAGAGGCAGGAGGTGCCTTTATACTGGGTGACTTCAGGCAGGTGTCAGCTGGATTATGTGTTAACACAAATCATTTCCAGTTGGTGTTATGAGTTGTATGTAGAACTCTTTTTTCCTTTCCCCAAGGCAAGTCAGCAAAATGTTGTTTGTGTTAGAACTCAAGGTCAATGTATGTATTTGTATAACATCCTTTGCCTGTGGGCTGGAATGTTGTAGCAGATTCTGGAACCCCAAAGAGGCTGTACCATCTGACCTTCAAAGGTCCCTTTGACCTCAACACTTACAGTCTTGGCAGAATGAACAGAAGGAGACTGACCTGAACACAGTGCAATTTTTGTTACTGTTGTTGTTGTTCTAAGGAATACATGGAGGCCTTTGTGGAAGGCCTGCCCCAGAACCTGTTCCAATTTCTGTGTTCATGTTGAGGTATTCATTCTCTAGGGAACAGATAGTCTTAGCCTAGTCTTTGAACCTCCTTTGAGCTGCAATTCAGCTGTCTAGCTCCTGTGGCTGAACAAAATTGGTTTCTATAAGGAAAACCCACTCATTTTATTCTGGCTCATTCCTCCTCCCTACAGACAACCAATCTTGAAATCCTTCTTTGCCTTTAGACTGTAATGTAAGCCCAGAGGCTGAATGCCCTTCACACTTCATAATGTGCCATTGCTTCCCTATTTAGCCTCCTGGGGGGACACTGTCCCTCTTGTTTCCTTTGTTGTGCCAACATCTTCACCCACCACCAGGGAGCATTTTTAACACCTTAGGAATTCACCCAGCTGATTTTAGTCACTGTAGAAAATGATTTCAAGCTGGGCAGTGGTGACTCACAACTATAATCCTAGCTACTCAGGAGGCTGAGATCTGAAGACTTAGGTTTGAAGTCAGCCCAGGCAGGAAAGTCCTCAAGACTCTTATCTTCAATTAATCACATAGAAGCTGGAAGTAGAGTTATGGCCCA
Source organism: Dipodomys ordii (assembly GCF_000151885.1). Taxonomy (NCBI): domain Eukaryota; kingdom Metazoa; phylum Chordata; class Mammalia; order Rodentia; family Heteromyidae; genus Dipodomys; species Dipodomys ordii. The sequence goes on from NW_012267315.1 coordinate 2,729,266, forward strand.
AGTGGTAGAGTGCTACCCTTGGGTGAAAAAATGGAGAGAGAGTATCCAAACCCTGGCTATAAACCCTAATACTGGCAAATGTGCACATGCGTGCACACAAGCATGTGCACACACACATACACACACACACACAATTTTGTGAGTTTCTATCTGTTGGAAAAGATAATACTTCCAGAACATTCAGCTCCTGGGTGGGTCCTGCTTTTCATTACTACTTGGAATATTTATACAATGCAGATAACAATTACTCTTTCTTGGACAATCACATGACTACACAGTTGTTGTAGGACACTAGCCCAGATGTTTCTATGTAGACAGTCCATAGCACTTCCTTGATTTTACATTGCCACCTTAGGGCTGCAGAATGAAGGCTGAAATTTAACACTGCTGAATGGTGGGCACTCACATCTCCTTCTCCCCCAACAATGCCCAGAGGCTTAACCCTTCCCATCTATGATAAAGGAGCAGATGGAAAGGATCCTGACTTTCTTGTTTGTGTTAGTATAGCTGTTTCCTTAGCATTGTAGGATGTCATCAACAGCCTCCTTCCCAGAGCAGTAGCAATATTTTTGGGACTCAAATTTTATGGATTTTGCTCTTGAGGGCCACTGTAACTTAGGCAAGGTGTGGGCGAAGCACCACTGAATGCCTTCTTTGTCCTTTTGAAAGCCTTAAGGAAGAGAGACAAAAATCCTTAAAAAGGCACTGGAGCCAGCATGGGCAGGAGTTGCCAGTAGTGGGGTGAATGGTAGGCTGGACTTGGGATTTGTTTTCAACGGGTCTCCTTTGCAATATGGCTTTGGGGGGAAACAAAGGGCTTGTTGAGCTCCCTGCATGAGAAGGGGCTGTTCATTTCCATTACCCTGTGGCTTCCCAGCTTAGTTGAACTTGACCTTTCTTGGAAGCCCTTTTGGTAACATTGCTTTGAGCAGAGGGGAGATGTGCTTGTTAGGGGCCCCCCAGGAGCTCAAAGGACTGCCCTTCCAGCCTATATGCACAGGCCTGTCTCGACTGACGCAGGTTTTCTTGTTGCAATGCAGGGAACAGGAATGTGGTCAGTGGTGGCCTTCTCGACCCAGGGGTAAGAGGCCTTGGCTTCCCATCTTAGCCTGTCCTTCTCTGTTAGTCTCCTTTACTGCAAACAATTAATTAAAATCAAGTGATATACAGTAAAAATGGGGAGACGATGGATGATTGTAACGGTGAAGTCCAAGTTCAGTGAGATTTGAGGATGATGAACTGGACTCCGCTCTCGCCTTTGCTTTTCTCCCTTTCTGACTCCACATGGGACACTGGGGCAGCTCTGGAGCATACTGGGTTTTCTAGGGGTGGAGTTTCATAAACTCTGGTTGGACTGGCCTGGATCAATTCCAAGCCAATCCCATTTGCCTGAGGATGTGTTGTGTTCTGATTGGCTGGCCCAAAATTGCAGGAAGCCTAGGAGGGATGGGGCATTCTGCCACTTCTATAAAGGTGAAGGAAGCTGGGAGCATAGCACGTCTTTGTCTCTGGTGTCTGTTTAGCGCCTCATCAAGTCACCACCTACCTATTCTGCCTCTGGGCTCTAGGCAGGGTGGGCACCTGCATGCCACTTGCTTTAGAGCTGGGGTCAGTTGACCAGGGCCTTGGTTCATTGACTGGTGAGAAGATATCTTGGTGTTCCTGGCCTCAAAAGTGGATCCACCCTTTCCCCTGCAATTTCATTTCCTTAGATATTTTTTTTTCTCAGAAATTTCTAGTATACTATCTACTTTCTAGACTTGTGTGGTCTCTGAGAAACTGCTTGAAATGTACACAATGTCCATGAAAATACAAATGTTGAAAACAGCTGTTTCTGGAAACGAACTTGCTCTGTAACAAGTACCTAAATGTCTGCTATTTATCCAGCACTGGGCTGAGTATACAACATTTACCGTTTGTGAATTGCATCACTACCAACAATCCCAGTGCTTTGGCCCTCCTCCATCTTTTCTTTCTTGTGTTGTAGGGAACTGCTGGAGACCACATGCCGCCTGGCCAACACGCTGAAGAGACATGGAGTCAACCGTGGGGACCGTGTGGCCATCTACATGCCTGTCTCCCCTCTGGCTGTGGCAGCGATGCTGGCCTGTGCCAGGATCGGAGCTGTTCACACCGTCGTCTTTGCTGGGTTCAGTGCTGAGTCTTTGGCTGGGCGAATCAATGATGGTAATCACTAGGAAGTCCCCTGGTTCTGGTTCCTGGAGGCCAGGACATCAGGATGGAGACTACTAGAAGGGAGCTAGATATAAATAAAAGGTCTCACAGACAGACGGTACATACTACTAGGAATGAGGACATGGGTGAATGAGTGTCTGTTTGGGAAGCTAAGATCTGAGTGTGTTGGTTTTGGCAAGCTAGAGAAAGGAGAAGGGAGGTTCAGGTGGAAAAAAGAGCAGAGACACAGGTCACGTGGTTGGAGGAGTACAGCTTGTGTGTGGGCCAGGTGGGGCTGGCAGGGCTGCAGGGCAGGGAAGAGCACCGAGGCTGCTTGACAGTGGAGATGTAGGGGAAGCTGTCTCAAGTGGAAGGAACAAAGGGAGAACTGTCCAGAGGTGTGGAGACAGGTGACGGGGCATGTACAATCACTTGAAAGTTTTCTGACAGCAGGCGGGTCAGGTTTCTGAAAAGAGCCACACAATAGTGTCTCCTCGCTGCTGCTGGCTGTGTAGATGGTAGGCCAGTGTCTATGCAATGTGATCCCTGCTCTTTCCAACTTCCCAAGGAAGATGCTAGGTGCCGGGAGTGGTGGAGAGTTCTTGTGCCTTGTGTTTTCTTAATTTCTTTTGCAGATAGTTCATTGCTAGTGCATAGAAATACAGATAAATTGTGTGTGTGTGTGTGTGTTAGGAACACAGGACCTTGTGCATGCTAGGCAACTACTACTACCACTGAGCTGCATCCAGCTCTGGGTTTCCCCTCTCCTCTTCTCCCCTTCCCTTCTCTTCCCTCCTTTTCTCTTAACTTCCCTCTCTTGTTCTTTTGGAAGAATTTGAGAAGGATTGGTGTTAATTCTTCCATAGTCATTCTTTACTCACCAGTGAAGCTATTTGGTTCTGGTCTTTTCTACGTTTGGAGGTGACTCCTCTCTCTCTCTCTCTTTCTCTCTTTCTCATGTGCTCAAGCATCCTTCTATTTACAGCTTTTGTTGGTAGTTAGTGATAAGAGTATCACAGACTTTCCTGCCCAGATTGGCTTTGAACTGTGATCCTCAGAAGATCTCAGACTCCTAAGTAGCTAGGATTACAGACATGAGCCACCGGTACTTGGCTTGACTATTCTCTTTTTAATGAGGAAACAAGCACAAAGAAGTGACTTACCCTGAGTCATTCAGCTGGTAAGTAGATGAGCTAAGATTTTTGTCCACCAGCAATTGTGCTTTTAGGATTATACCAGGCTGCCCCCCTTTTTTTGCTGCTATAGCCGTGATTACCAAGTATATTTACTAAGGTTCTTTGAGATGAGCGATAATAGTTGATTCTAGGTGACGACAGATTCAGTAGCTGGGTTCTGGGGCAGCTCTTAGAACCTCACAACTCCTGAACCACCAGGCCAACTCTGTGGCCTCAGCAGGGGGCTTTTCTCTGGGATTTTGCCTCTAAGAACCTTCTCCTTCAGCTCATCTGGGCTGTGGCTCTAGGAAGAAGTATACACAAGAAATCCCAGTTCTTCTGCCCTTAGCTCTGGGAAAGGCCTTGGCACAGAGTGATTTAAAAGTTTCAGGGATACAGGGAGGCCTTCCAGGTAGTACTACCGCTGGATATTTGCTGCAGACTTTTCCATAGGGGTTGACTGTAGAGCCCAGCACAGCTACAACATCTGTGGATTATTTCACATCAAGGTAAAAAGCCAGGTGAACATTCCCTTTAAGGTAAGGGTGAACAAGCCTCTCCTGGGCACCTACCAGATGATGCCCTGTTCCCTCAATAGAGAAGATTCTTGGCCTGTGTAACTCACCCTGGACTGGGCCTGGCAACCTAAAATCTCCTGGGACTTGGTCTGTGGGTATTGCTTTGCCATTGTAGTTGCTGTGGACACTGTGTAAGCCCAACAGCAGGCAAGGCTCCTGGGCAAGTGAGAGAGAGGAAAGGAAGTCTGGTTGTAAACTTTATGATGAGACGGAAGAGTTGAACTTGAAGGCACTTTGCTTCCGGCTCCTTTCTGCTCATCCTTGAGCCAGGTTGCGGGGCTGGTACTCTGTATGGCACACTGAGGTTTCAATGTAGGCAGATCCTCAGTTTTTTAGTTGATTTTTTTTTCTTACTCAAGATTGGACTTTGTCTTTCATATACTTAGAATGTGTGGCTGCAAGACAGGCTCTGAGGGCTGAAAGGGGAGGGAGTTGATCAGGCATGTTGCTGTTGTCTCTCTATTAGCTAAGTGCAAGGTGGTGATCACCTTCAACCAAGGACTCCGGGGAGGGCGTGTGGTGGAGCTCAAGAAAATAGTGGATGAAGCAGTGAAAATTTGCCCAACCATCCAGCATGTCCTGGTGGCTCACAGGACAGACAACAAGGTCCACATGGGAGACCTGGACATCCCCCTTGAGCAGGTGGGTTTACTTCATTTTCTGTGGATGGAAGGGTATTATTAAGATATTGGGTCTGGGGCTCGTCCAGGTATGGTTCCCAATCTGGACTCCTTAGGGGGTGCCCAGGGTTCCTTGATGATAGTCCTTCCTTCCCCTCTTCATCATTGTTGTCATCCTCCCTTCCTCTTCCTCCTCCTTTTCCTCTTCCTCCTCTCATCCTTTCTCTTTTTTTTTCTCCTTAGGATTTAACCCTTCGCCAAGCATACTCTACCATTGAGCTATATACCTTCCATCTTTTTATTTTGTGTATTCTCTGCATCCAAAATTGAACCAGGGCAGTCTAGAGAAAGTGGAGAACTCTGAATGTGATCTGCTGAGTCCCATGGCAGCTGGGCCATGGTGACCCAGGGAAGCTGAGGGCAGCGGGGAGAGGCTAAATGCCCTAAACTGGTTGTGTGATTCTTCTCCCTTCTAGGAGATGGCCAAGGAGGCCCCTGTGTGCAGTCCAGAGAGCATGAGCAGTGAGGACATGCTCTTTCTGCTATACACCTCAGGAAGTACTGGAATGCCTAAGGGGCTGGTCCATACCCAGGCAGGCTACCTGTTGTATGCTGCCCTGACCCACAAGGTAGGGAGGGGCCAGTGCCAGGAAGTGGGCTGAAATTGCATGGGGGCTCTGAGCAGGTTGAGGAGGGGCTGAAATTGGACCTGAACACTTCCTGTGAGCAAAATGCCAATTGAGGTGCTGTGCTGGTGTTTAATTGTAGCGTGTTTATAAGCAGGGTGGCTGTGAGTTGTGCTGTGGCAGCAAATTGTGTGTATGCATGAGAAAATATGAGTTCTCCATCTAAGCCTTGGTGTAGTCCTGTAGCCCCTCTGCTCTGCCCCATCTTCTGTGGGCTGAGGCCTGAGGGATGATGGGCCCTTGATGGTTCTGACTTTCCATGGTAATGGGTAGTGCTATTCAGCGGGCTCTGACCTTTCATTCTGATAGCTGGTGTTACTCTCTGATGCTCTCAGTCACTTCTGCCTTCATGCATTGCTTACTCCTTAAAAATGTAAGAAATTGGGCTGGGAAGGTGGCTCAGTGGTAGAGCGCTTGCCTTGCATGCCTGAGGCCCTGGGTTTGATTCCTCACAAAAAAGAAAAACGCTGGAAGTGGTGCTGTGGCTCAAGTGGTAGAGCGCTAGCCTTGAGCTGAAGAGCTGAGGGACAGTGCCCAGGCCCAGAGTTCAGGCCCCACGACTGGACCAAAAAATGTATTAAATTGTCTCTCGCAATAGCTTTGTATTGTACAAAGAAAAAATTTACACAACAGAAACCCAGGATGAGGGTTGAGTTCAGTGGTAGGATGTATACTTAGCATGTACAAGTCCAAATTCTGTCCCTAGCATCACAAATATATCACAACCACAACCACTACCACTACCACTACCATCATCATCTAAAACTGCATTAGTATTAAGATAAATACATTTCCTATTATATATGTTATATATATATATATATATATATACATACATATATATATTTCCCCCTCCACTTAAATGTTTATCTTTTGCTGGGAGCTGGTGGCTTACACCTGTAATCCTACTTACTCAGAAGGCTATCTGAGGAACTCAGTTCAAAGCCAGCTGGAACAGAAATATCTGAGAGATTCTTATCTCCACTTAACCAGCCAAAAGCCAGAAAGGAAGGTGAGGTATGCCTCAAGTGGTAGAGTGTCAACCTTAAGCAAAAAAGTAAGTGTGAGGCCCTGAGTTCAAGCCCCTGTATCAGCACACATAGTCACACACAAAAGCTCCTCTATTTATTATCTTAAAACAATTTTGTGAGTCCCTAAAATGTGGTATCATAAAATAAAAAATTACTATAATAAAAAACTGGACTTTAGTATGTAGAAATTGCATTGCAGTAGATCACCCTTTAAGGATATTAAGCAAATGATTGAGAAAGGTATTATTCAAAAAATGCATAGATCAGGGGCTGGGAAGGTGGCTCAGTGGTAGAGTGCTTGCCTTGCATGCATGAGGCCCTGGGTTTGATTCCTCAGCACCACATAAGCAGAAAAAAAAAGCCAGAAGTGGTGCTATGGCTCAAGTGGTAGTGTGCTAGCCTTGAGTGCCCAGGCCCAGAGTTCAGGCCCCACGACTGGACCCCCCCCAAAAAATGCATAGATCAGTATTTATTTAGAGATGGGTAAGTGAGGGATATTGGTTTAATATCCCATCTCTGATTACCTTGAGGAATAGCTGACACTTTGCAGGCTGGTTAGAGTTTCTGGTGTTACCAGTGGACTGAATTCTCTTTTGTAAAAGGCTGATATGTCTGTTGCTAGCATCAGCAAAGGGAACTGTGTGGTTCTGTTGATCTGGAAACCCAGGTGATCAGGCTCATTCTCCTATCTGGCATCTCCTTTCCCTGACTTGGTTCCCTGTACCATTAGGCCAGGCTTCCTCAGATGGGCTGCTCTAGGAGTCAGAGCTTTAACAGTGCCTGCAAGATCTTCACTGAGTTGAGTTCCATGGCCTAAATTTTGACTTTGTCATGGTGTAGGGGGTTGGATGGAAAATGCTGACTGGCCAGGATGACCACATAAGTCTTTAGCCCCTGACTATGGTGGTGGAGTTAGGTGGTTACCCTGTGTTGGACAGCTTTCCATCACTGTGACAAAATACCTAAGAAAATCAACTTCAAGGAGGAAAGATTTATATTGACTCAGTTTCAGATCATGGTCACTTGGCTTGGTTGTTTCTGAGTCTGTGGTCAAGTGGCACACTGGCACTATGGAAAAGCAAAGCCACTCACCTCATGGTGGCCAGAGAGAGAAAGGGAGACAAGGGCCAGGGACAAGATATTGCCCCTAAAGGTTGGCCCCCAGTGACCCACTTCTTCCAACTAGGTCCTGCCTTCTACAATGTCTACTAGTCTACCCAGTTATGAACTCATTGATGGATGGATTCCATCAATGAGGTCAGAGCCCTTAATGATATTTATTTCTTATTTCTTAACTGGCAGCCAGACATTTAGCACATGGCCTTTGGATGACATTGTAGATCCGAACTATAAGATCCCCAAGAGGGCATTCCAGGGGGAAGGAGAGGCAGGGACAGGGGAAGAACTACGTGTATCTATCTGTACATGTGCATTGCCATCATGCCCAGCACTAAGCCTGTTGACAGTAAGACAGAAAGACAGACTGGGCAGACTTGTGTCCTTATTGATGTTCTTGCCTCTGGCTGCTGGCTGACCTTCCTTTAGTGATGGAACCTTTCTTGACCTCAGTATTTTCTCATCTGAAAAGCCTCATCTCTCTTTAGTTCCTGAGGGGATGTTGCAAAGATTGACAGACTGTTAGTAAAAGAATTTGGAAAATGTAATTGCTGAGACCAAATGCCAAGAAAGTTCCAGGCTGGATCTGTTTCCTTTAATTTATGTAAAATTACAAGGAAGCTGTCATTTGTGTTTAAAGTATTACCAGGATACGAAAACAAAAGAGAGTAGGGTGATCAGAATTGGAGCAATTTTTGAATTTCTGTTCAGTATTTGATTTTCTTTTCCTTTTTTTTAAAAAAAATTTGTAATGCTAGTACTGGAGCTTGAATAGTGGGCCTTATGCTCTTCTTAGCTTTTCCACTCAAGGCTAATACTCTATCATTTGAGACACACATTGAGATTTAGGTGGCTGATTGGAGATAAGAGTCTCATGGACTTTTCTGCCTGTGCTTTGAACATGATCCTTAGATCTTAGCCTATTGAGTAGCTAGGATTACAGGCAGGAGCCACTGGGGCCCAGATGATTTTCTTTTTTTGATCATCAGGAACAGGAACTTTGAGGCATTTGTCTTGAATAAAACTAAACAGAAGTAGGAATGAGAAGGGAGGTGTGTGTCTTCTTATTTACTTGGTGTTGAAGACCTGATCCATACCAAATCAGCAGTGTTCAGAACTTGGAGTACAGGGCCTGGAATGTCCATGGGAACACAGGCAATGAACTAACTGCTGCACTCAATGGAAGCAACAAAGGATAAAGGCCTGCCTAGATAAAAGTGTGGCTCCCATCCAGGTGTATTCTCCAGCTCTGTTCCTGGAACGGCCGCTTTCGTTAGTTTTTTTGTAGCTCCTAAAACTGCCCGAGTCTCTGTTTCTTCAGTGTTAAGATGGCTTTGTGTCCCCACACTGAGGGCTGCCCTGCTGCTCAGGTGACAATGTGTATCAAGTCTTTGGCACGAAGGTTGTTGATGCTTTTGTCAATGTTGCTATGATGGTTGTGATCTCAGGTATAAGTGTGTGTTATGTGTATGTGAATGTTCGTGCATGCACATGTGTAGGCACATGTGTGAAGGGGCATGGATGTGTTTGTATGTTGATATGTATGGGTACATGCACATGTGCATATGTTTGCTCCCATATGTGCATGTATATTTCTTTGTGCACATGCAAATGGTCTTGAGCTGTTAGGGAAGAAGGAGGTAGATCCTGAAGGGTAGTTGTGAGTGATTGGGGGCCGTGCAGTATGGTCAGGGTACATCCTGGCTACTGGATCTTTTGGAGAATGGTCAGCCCCAGGCATCTGGATTCTCTCCAAGAACTGTGGTAAGAGAAGTCTCCAACCCTGTGAAAGATTTGGCAATTTGGGACCAAGCTGTATTCAGCTAGTTGCCTTTCAACTAGTGAGTGCTGATGGACTTTGGGTGATAGTGTGTTGATTATTGAATCAGTGAAAGTGCTTTCCTCCTGGAGGATCTTTCCTTGCCTGGAGAAATAGCTCCCTTCCACAGGAGACTTCTGACTTAGCCTGTTAAGTAAGTATTACAGGTATGAGCCACTGATTTAAAAAGTTGAATGCCAGGTGCTGGTGGCTCATGCCTCTAATCCTAGCTATACAGGAAGCTAAGGTCTAAGGATCATGGCTCAAAAGCCATCCTGAATAAGAAAGTCAGTGAGACTCTTATCTCCAATTAGCCACCAGAAAAGCAGAAGTGGAGTTATGGTTCAAAGTGGTAGAGCACTAGTCTTGAACAGAAGAATTCAGGGAGAGCAAACAGGCCCTGAGTTCAATTCCCACCACCACCGACAAAAAAAGTTGAGCATAAGATCATGCAGAAAGGCATGTACAAGACATTATGTTGATTTTTTTTTGTCGGTGTGTGGTTGAACTCTGGGCTTGAGTGCTGTCCCTGCGCTCTTCAGCTCAAGGTGAGCGCTCTACTGCTTGAGCCACAGCACCACTTCCAAGACACTATGTTGAAAACAAACTTTACAACTTTGCAGCGGAGAGGAAAGGGATGGTAGGGGAAAAACAAAGGAGGGGGTAACAATGCTGGATAGAAAATGGACTCATTGCCTTGCTCATGTAAGTGTAACCCCTCTGTATGGTATCTTTACATTAAAATGTATATTAAGAAAAATATTTTAAACAAATACTCTGTGTATTAGCAAAAAATAAATAAAAAAGATTATGCAGAAATGTACCATATATTCTTCCTTTCTTTCTTCTTCTTTTTGGGGCTCATGCATGCTTAGCAGATGCTGTACTACTGAGCCATATCACAAGTCCAGGCACTCACATCTTAAACACACAACTAAAGGAAGTTTTACTTTCGGATGCACACCCCTTTCAGGACATGGGGCATCTCCCACTCTGAAAGACTCCCGTGTGCCATCCCAGGTGGTCTCCAGGGCAACCTTCATTGTCTAGATTGGTATTTGTCTGACTTTGAGCTTCTTCCTGCAACACATACTTGAATTATATGTAGCCTCTTTTCCCCATGGTTATACTCAAGGGTCACTCTGCAGTTACCTGCCTCAGTAATCCTCTCTTCTGTTGTGTGCTGTGTGAAGCATCTTCAATGTCCTCTCTTAGCCTGCTGCTTGTGTCTGTGGGTGGCTGGAGCTCACTGTGCATGTGTGACACAGTGATGTCATGGTGATAGTTTGGGAAATGTGGCAGGGTAGAGAGAATAAACTCCTGATTGTCCCCTCCTTGTCCGCAGCTTGTGTTTGACTACCAACCAGGTGATGTCTTCGGCTGTGTCGCTGACATTGGGTGGATCACAGGCCACAGCTATGTGGTGTATGGTCCCCTCTGTAATGGAGCCACAAGTGTCCTTTTTGAGAGTACCCCAGTTTACCCTGATGCTGGTGAGGACTGAGGACCCTGTTTGGGGCCTGCGCTGGGTTGTATGGGAGGGAGTCGGGGGCTGGAGAAAAGGTTTACAGAAGATCGGAGACTGGCTTTTGGTTTAGGTATGGTTCTTGTGATCTTGTTGGCAAGAGGCCAAAGGAACATTGTAGCTTCTGTGCTTTGAGACCTACCCAGGGGACTGGAGCCCAGAACTGCACCCAGGAAGATCACATGAACCATCGGAAGGAATCTGACTAGAAGTCAGCCAAAATCTTATCTCCAAATCACTCACTCCAGCATTCTTCACCCTCTAGCCTTAGCTACCTGCCTTAGGCCATCACTTTAGCGTTGTTCCTCTCACCTCTATGGCCACCTTACCTGATCAGACCTGGCCTTTCCTTGAAGTCCAGGCCAGCTGCCTACTTCCTCTAATCTCCCTAAGCCTGCCACCATAACTCCTCAGTTCCTGGGCTCACATCCATCAAACTGAGATCATTTTGAGAATGTGATCATGTCTGGCACACTTTTGCCAGTGGTTCCAAATATTTGTGGGCATCTTCATGTAATGCAGTTGTAGTGACTCTGCCTGCAAGCTCATGCTTGGACATTCCAGCAGGGCTGGATGCAGTTAAGGGAGAGAGTGTGGAGACAATTCTAGGGACATAGGGTTATATGCAGGTGTGATCTTACTTGTGTCATTTCAGGTAATGGTGTGTGTTGAGGGGTTTTACAGGGCTCGGGTGTATGTGTAGGCATATGGTCTTGTGTCCTGCATGTGCTGGGCAGTGGCTGCATTGTCACCAGGGGAAGGCCAGAAATCCTTTAGGGGACATTTAATTAGGACAGAGTCAAAGTTCTATGTCATATTTTGAAATCCACAGTAATAAAACTTAGAACAAATTCCTGGATAGCTCCTGCGGGATAACCTGTGTGGATGTGGATTGTCTTTGATGGGCTCTCTTCTCCTGACTGTGGACTTGGATCCTGCTGTAGGTCGGTACTGGGAAACAGTGCAGAGGTTACAGATCAGTCAGTTCTATGGTGCCCCCACGGCCATCAGACTGCTGCTGAGATACGGCGATTCCTGGGTAAAGAAGTATGATCGCTCCTCCCTGCGCACTTTGGGGTCAGGTGAGCACTGCCCTGTAGCAGGAGAGAGTGTGTCTGTACCCACTGACCTGGGGGCTCTTCCAGCTGGGGGTTGGACAGGAGTCCTGAGCGAGTAAGCTGTAAGGAAAGTGTTTCACTGTTTAAGCCACAGTGAGTCTAAATCTAGTGAGTGTTGCTGCATGACAGCCCTGCAGAATCTAAAGACAGAGCAAGTATTTTATTTTATTTAGTTTTTTAACTGATGCTGAGATAGTAAAATCACAGATATCAAGTGCTCAGCTTGAAAGATCGAAGGATGTGCTTCTTTTTTTTTTTTGGGTCAGTCATGGGCTTGGGTGCTGTCTATGAGCTTTTTCACTCAAGGCTAGTGCTCTGTCACTTGGAGCCACAGCACCTCTTTTGTCTTTTGGGTGGTTAATTGGAGATAAGAGTCTCAGACTTTTCTGCCCAGGGCTGGCTTTGAGCCATGATTCTTAGATCTCAGCCCCTTGAGTAGCTAAGATTAAAAGCCTGTAATCCTAGCTACTCAGGAGGCTGAGATCCGAGGATTGTGGTTCGAAGTCAGCCCTTGCAGAAAGAGAACATGGGACTCTTTTCTTCAATTAACTACCTGGGACAGTACCCAGGCCTGGAGTTCAAGCCCCAGTCCTGATCACTATTGGATCTTTTCTAACTAGGCATTAATTTTTGTGTTTTGTATAATGAGATCACATTGTATGTGTGGTAACTGTGGTGTGCTTATTTTCATAGTTATGTAGTTCCATTGCCTGGATGGAATATATCTTAATGTAGCCACTCAACTCTTGAGAAATTTATAGTTCTGCAGTTAGGAACAGAGCTGCTTGGGACTATTATTGTATATGGCAATTTTTGTGGCCATCTACATTATTCTATGAAGAGTATGTCAGGAGTTAATTTTTTTGGGTATTAGAGTAAATATCTTGTTCTAGTAATTTGTCTAAAGTAGTTGTAGAGGGTGTTTATACCATTTTTTGGGAGCCAAGGCTGGCAATAATTTACCACTTGAGCCACGGCCCCCACATCCAGCTTTTTTTTTTTTTTTTGAGATAAAAGTCTGACAGATTTTCCTGCCTGGGTGAGGCTGTAAGATTACAGGTATGAGACATCCAGCTGGGGTGTTTATACTTTTAAATACTAAGAAATGTTCTAATGGCTTTTCAAAATATACTCCTCAAGAGTATGGGACATCCAGTTTCTTTCCTCCTTCCTCCTATTTGTTTTTGTTTTTGTTTTTTTTGCTTTTTGACCACTTGTTGATGAAAGTACCTTACTGCAATTTGTATCTCTCTCATGACCATAAACATGATGAACTCACAGCTTTGACAGGTCTCTATGTATGTCCTTTAGAAAACAAATTATGGAGCTGTTTTTCTCTAACACTATATTCTTCTTGGCTTCAGGTTTATTTGAGTTCCTTTAATTTGTGGTTTCAGTGGGAGAGCCTATCAACCAGGAGGCCTGGGACTGGCTCCACAGGGTGGTGGGGGACAGCAGATGCACACTGGTGGACACCTGGTGGCAGACAGGTGAGCATATTTCCATCTCTGAGGAGGAATCAGAACATGGCTTAGAACTGATGTCCAGCCCCATACTGAGACTGGGGGTTGTGTGTGTGTGTGTGTGTGTGTGTGTGTGTGAGCTGAGGGCAACCTTGGAGCTCCCAGCTGTGAGTGTGATAATGAATGCTCTGCTGAGTCCCTTTCGTGTTTGGGTGCTGTGTGAGAAAGCTCAGACAGCCTGGCTGCCCCTTCCCAGCTGTATGACTATGTAGGATGACTTCTTGGCTTGTAAAGTGAGAGTGTTTGCCATGGCCTTTGGCTGAGGATGAAATAAGGTGACCTGACTGAAGTCTAAGGTCTAAAGCTAAGTTCTGAGGAGTCACCTTACTCTGTTGGGGTCCTTCATTTCCTCCCCACCTTGTTCTTCTCTCTTCTTTTCCTTCTCTTTTCCTCGGTTCATTTTTCTTTTTCCCTCCCTCCCTCCTTTCTTTCTTTCTCTCTCTCTTTTTCTTTCTCTCTCTTTTTCTTTCTTTCTTGCTGCTTGCTTTTCTTTCTTTTCTATCTTTCTCTTTTCTTTTTTCTTTCTTTCTTCTCTCTTCCTTTCTCTTATTTATTTCTCTATCATCATTATTATTATTTTATGATTATTATTGTTTTTACAGAGCTGGCAGTTAAACCCTGGGCTTCCTGCACGCTGCTCTTATCACGAGCCACACCTTCCTTTCTGCATACAACTACATCTAATGATCCAATTTAAATATCAGTGTGAAAAGGGAAAAGGAAGCTTTTCTGTGGCATTTTATTTTGATCTGTGCATTCCCTTCTTGAGTATATCTGCCTTATTGGATGGCCATGTAGGCTGACAGAGGCAATTGCCAGAGAATTGACGTGGGACAGGCCTGATGGCCATCTCTTTTCACTGTTGGGTCTGTATTAAATGTGCAATGGTCTAGAGAAATTATGTTCCGCTGCAAGTGGGTGGATTGTGGCTTTTTCTATTTCAAACAAGAGTCTGACCAGTGAGCCTATAGTCAGCAGAGGGAGATGCTTGTACTCACTCAGCTGCTGATGCAGAGCTTCTGGGCCTGAACCCTTTTCCTCCCACATCTGAAACAGAGGGGACTGGAACCCTGAGACAAAGGTCTTATGCCATTGGCTCTATGTCTCTGCTCCAGATATTACACTCACCTTTTTCTCTGACAGATGCAGGGAATTTGTTATGTATCCTTTCAGGGCACAGTCTAGACATGCCTGTCATTGGCTCCCAGGTCAATCTGCTTTCTTCTCCTCCTCCCCACAGAAACAGGTGGCATCTGCATTGCACCTCGGCCCTCAGAAGAAGGGGCGGAGATTGTCCCAGGCATGGCGATGAGGCCCTTTTTTGGCATTATCCCTGTTCTCATGGATGAGAAGGTGTGTGGGGCCCTGCAGAGGCTGTCCATGCTTACCTGGCAAGACTCCCTTCCCCCTCCCCCACTGTGCACCTGCAGGGCCTGATCTCTGAGGAAAGGCCAGGTCCTCCCGTATTCACTGTACTGTCCTCTCAGAAGGATACAACCAATGACATCACTGTGTGGTCTAAGCCCAGGCTCTCCTCAGATGACCTTGGGGGGAAAGCTCTGGACAGTTCCATTTGGACCCCATTTGCCATTTTTTTCTGTCTCAGGACAAGCAGTTAGGAGGATGATGGTTCTTGTCAGCAATTCGCTTGTCGCCTAGAACCCAACTGCTCTCATGTGTGTCTCCCTGGGTCTGCAGGGCAATGTTGTGGAGGGAGGTGATGTTTCTGGAGCCCTGTGCATCTCCCAGGCCTGGCCAGGCATGGCCAGGACCATCTATGGAGACCACCAGAGGTTCATAGATGCCTACTTCAAGGCATATCCAGGTGAGTGGCTGAACAGGGTTCTCATGCCTTTTCTATAAGTTACTAGAAAGTGATTCCCATAGACTAGGGGAACATGTTAAGGTGATGGTAACTGACTACAATCCAACATGGTGGTCAAGAAGAGGTGTGTTGGAGGCTTGGGTTTGATTCCAGCCTCCTCTCTGTTCCCCACTTACTTCCTATCCCTACACACAAGAGCCAGTTCCAACACAGAGGCCTCTGTGCAGCTGGGTGAATGTGAGTGTACAGCCATTAGCAAGCGTCTGTCCCGTGGTGGCCATCTTGTTCATTGGAAAGTGGGAGTGCAGAAGAAACCATTTGGGAAGCTGTGTTGAAAGCCAGGAGCTTTCTTACAATTTTTCATTCTTTTTTTTTTTTTTTTTTTTGGGTCCAGTCGTGGGGCCTGAACTCTGGGCCTGGGCACTGTCCCTCAGCTCTTCAGCTCAAGGCTAGCACTCTACCACTTGAGCCACAGCGCCACTTCCGGCTTTATTTGTTTTTGCTTATGTGGTGCTGAGGAATTGAACCCAGGGCCTCATGCATGCAAGGCAAGCGCTCTACCACTGAGCCACCTTCCCAGCCCTTTTTCATTCATTTTTGTCCTGGTTTACTATTGTGTCATGTGAGTGGAAAATTTTGTATAAATGCTATCATCTCTTGACTTATGGAACCAGTAATTTTCAGTCTCAAGTTTGCAACTGTGACTCAGTTTGGGAAGGCTTTTTTTTAAAAATTTTTTTTTTATGCTGGTCATGATGTTTAAACCAGGGCCTGCGCACTGTCCCTGAGATTCTTTTTCTCAAGGCTACACTCTACCACTTGAGCCACAGCACCACCTCTGGCCTTTTCTGAATATTGAGATGAGAGTTTCATGGACTTTACTTCCCCAGGCTGACTTTGATCCATGATCCTGAGATCTCAGCCTCCTAAGTAGCTAGGATTACAAGCATAAGCCACTAGTGCCTGTCTTGGGAAGGCTTTTTGCATGAACGACCTGTCTGTATTCAGATCCCTGAACTCTCCTGACAGCTTCAATGTTCTGCTGATTCAGCGCCACTTGCAGATTTACCAGAATGTAGCCCAGGTCACCCTTTGGAGAAATGCCTGCATAAAGAGCTGCTGCGAGAACCAGCAGGCCATGAACATAGCCAGGCTGCCTTCAGAGTTAGTCTGTAGCATAAAGCCGGGACAGAGCACTTGCTGCATTCCCCATGGAAGATTGGGAGTCCCCCCTGTTTGCTACTGGGGCTGAATCATTCCTGCTGTGGTACAGGCTATTATTTCACTGGAGATGGGGCTCACCGAACTGAGAGTGGCTATTATCAGATCACTGGGCGCATGGATGACGTCATCAACATCAGTGGCCATCGCCTGGGGACTGCAGAGATAGAGGATGCGATGGTGAGCTCAGTCTGGGCTTCTCCTTTGTCTTATACCTCCATGGTGTCTCTGTTGACCTTAGAATTGGTGTGGGAATGTGTACCCTGAGTTTTGTCCAGGTCCGAGGGCTGCCACATCTTGCCTTTTTGTTCCCTGCTGTACACAGGCTGACCACCCTGCAGTCCCAGAAACCGCTGTCATTGGCTATCCCCATGCCATCAAGGGAGAAGGTGAGCATCCACAGGGCCCTGTCTGCCTACTGGCCTCACACCCAGCAAGGGGCCCCATAGAGGGAATGGTCTCGGGGGTGGGGTGGGGGGGGCTCTGGGCCAAGATACTGCTTTTGTTCTCCCTAAAGTGGAGATTTGGGCCACAGGCTAGAGTCATTGCTGAAATGATTAGCCTTTGGTGACCGTAGGACACTGATGGAGAAGCAGCCATGACCTGGTTGAGCCATGAGCTCTGTCCTTGCCGTACTTGGCTGGGGCACTGTCCAAGCCCCATTACTGAAAATTATTTTAAAAACAACAACATGGCTGAACAAGTTTACACTCCCACCAACAATGCAGTAAGGTTCCCTTCTGACCACATCCCCTCCAGCATCTGTTGTTATTAGAGTTCTTGATTGTAGCCATTCTAACTGGGGTGAGGTGGAATCTCAATGTTGTTTTGATTTTCATTTCTTTTATGGCTAGAGAGGTTGAACATTTCTTCATGTGTCTATTGCCCATCCTTCTTTCCTCTTCAGAGAAGTTTCTCTTTAAGTCTTTAGCCCACTTATTTATTGGGCAGTTGTTTCTTTGAAGATTTGTTGTTGGGGGATTTAAGTTTTTGAGTTCCAGGTATATTTTAGATATGAGACCCTTGTCCGATGTATGGCTAGTGAAGATCTTCTCCCAATCCATGGGCTTTCTATTGATCTCACTAGCTATCTCCTTTGCCATGCAGAAGTTCTGCAATTTCATGCAATCCCATTTGTCCAACCTTTCTTTGACTTGTTGTGTTTCTGGGTCTCTATTAAGAACATTTCAGCCTGTGCCAAGGAGACCTATGGTTGGTTTCTCCTATTCCTTTCTGTAATGTTTTCAGAGTGTCTGTTTTGACTTTGAGGTCTTTGATCCATTTGGAGTTGATTCTGGTGCAGGGTGATATATAAGGATCTAGCTTTAGTTTTCTACAAGTAGTTAACCAATTTT
>NW_012267315.1:2747532-2768835 GCF_000151885.1 Dipodomys ordii
TTCAGTTATATTCCATTGGTCCTGAGGTCTGTTCTTGTGCCAGTACCAAGCTGTTTTGATTACTATGGCTTTGTAGTAGAGTTTGAAATTTGGTGTTGATATTCCTCCAGCATTATTCTTTCTGTTAAGGATTGTTTTGCTATTCAAGGCCTTTTATTGTTCCATATGAACCAGTATGGAGTCAAAGACTCCACATAGAGCTCCCCTATGATCCAGCAATCCCATTTTGGGCATTTATCCAAATGATCACAAACAAGAATATACTAAAGCTAGCAGCACAACTGTGTTTATTGCAGCATTATTTACCATAGCTAAGATTTGGAACCAACCCAGATGCCCCTCAGTAGATGAATAGATCAAGAAAATGTTATATATATATATATATATATATATATATATATATAATACACACACACACATACACACACAATGAAATTCTATGCCTCCATCAGAAAGAATGACATTGCCTCATTTGTTAGGAAATGGAAAGACTTGAAAGAAAATTATATTAAGTGAAGTAAGCCAGGCCCAAAGAAACATAGGTCCCATGGTTTCCCTTATTTGCAATAACTAGTATATGTCAAAGTCAAAAGCTATGTACATATGACCATGTAAAATGATGCTAAGTGAAAAGAATCCCAAGATAAGGACACAAGTGTTTTTTTTCTTCCTTGCTATTGTTTCTAATGTATTTATAATGTGAGTTTTTTGTTTGTTTGTATGTTCCTTCCCCACGGTATAACCCCTGTTTTCACTGTATTTGATTCTCATGCCCTGCATCTTGTATATACACTTTTCTAATTTGGGGAGGGGAAGGGGAAAAACAAAATGCTTAAATAGGGATGCAGTTTGACCCATCGTAACAATGGATGCACATGCCACTATGTTGAAAAACGAACTTTACAATTTAGGTGGGGGGAGGGTTGGGGGTGAGTGTAGTTGTGGAGGTACGAGGGGAGGGATGGGATGGTAGGGGAAAAACAAAGGAGGAGGCAACAATGCTTGATAAGAAATGTACTCATTACCTTGCTCATGTAACTGTAACCCCTCTGTACAGTATTTTTACAATAAAAATGTATAAAAAAGAATAAAATAAATCAAATTACAAAACAGCAACAACAACAAAACCCAGCCCTGTTCACCTGCTTAGTCACGGCATTGTGCCAGCTCTGTAACTGCCATGTTTGAATGTTGGGGTATGCTTTGGAGAATGCTATTTGCTGAACTGGGACTCCAGAGAAATCTGACTCGTGAGTCCCACTGCACAGTAACATGCTGGGCAGAAGGGGTACAAGTGATCAAAATAGTCTTCTTTACTGAGGACGCACTTCATCCCAAAGCCAGCCAATTCCCAGGTGTCTGTGTCTGGGAAGGTCAGGAACACCCAAGTATCATAATGCCAGGTTCACAGTGGTCATGCTAGCCTGGCCTGGTGTGGCCTAGACATACCCTGACCCTGTGTGAGGACACTGATGCTCAGACTGACCTGTGTTGCCTTGTCCTGTGGCTTGGATTGAGTGATCTTCTTTCTTTTAGGGAAACTCAGTGTCACAACTTGTCCCAAATATCACCCCTTCTCTTGCCATACTCATGTGACACCATTTCACTATTTGTATACTTCATTTTATTATTATTAATTATCTTGATTCTGGGGATTAGACTCAAGGCATTGTGCATGTGAAACATGTATTCTACCACTGAGCTACATCCTCTCTAACCCCTCAAATAATCCCTTTAAGTTGAAGCGCTATGAAATTTAAAATTCATGTTATTATTTTAAACAGTATTTTCAGTTTCTGTCAAATAGATGCCACCAAAAGGCTGCTATGGCTTGTGCCTGGGAGACTGGGATGTGACAGCTTTGAGGAGCAGAGCCAGCAGAGCTGTTGTCTGGATATAATTAGTATGGGAAGGAGCGGAGATATGAACAGTTATTCCCAGATGACTCAGGGTAACCTTGAATCCAATTGGAAGCCACCTCACATGGCAGGAGTTTGGACTCCACTTTTGTGGAAACCTATACAATTTATATGTCCACAGTCATCAGACCATGGTCCTCAGCAGGCTGTGTTCCCAGTGTGGAAGTTCCATGGCTGAGTCAGTGTTCCAGCTCTTAGCCTAGATCCTTGATAGAGCAAAGAATTGCTTAAAGGGGGCCTGTGATACCAGGTATCTTTCATCTTGTCCTAGAAGCTTAGAAGGCCTTGAATAACCCCTTACAAAATAAGAGCAAGATCAAATAAGGCCCATTGCATAGTGAACTTTAAGAGAGGGAATCAGTACCTTTCACAGGGCAATGTGGGTCCAGAAGCTAAGTACTGGGGCTGTACTGTGCAGGGAACAATGCTGTCTAGGTTGTTCTACCTGTACATGAGCTTCTCCAGGTTATCCTTTCTGGCTTCTAGTGTCCTGACTCATCAGATGCTTCTTGACTCATCATCAGCTCTCAACAGCTTTCTTTATCTCCTTCAAGGCCTGCCAGGCTGCTGGGAGAGAATTTACATATCACAGATAGGATGCCAGGCATATTCCTGGTTTCTAACGAATTTGGGCATTTGTTTATTAGGCATCTAAACACTGGAAAATAAGTCATCGGAACATGGTCATGTTTATGTGCCCTATGTTTTGTACTTGATCTGAGTGAAAGGAGTCCCTATATCTAATTTTTTTGGAGGGGGTGGGAAGGATTTAATTGACCCATAGTTTTAGAAATTTTAGTCAGTAACCCTTGGATCTGTTAATTCTGGGCCTATATTGAGGCTGAAAACCATGGTGGCAGAGCATGCAGAAAAGGAGGATGTTGATCTCATAAACAGGAAGCAGAGAAAAAACACAGGAAGGGGCCAGGCAAGACAAGCCTTCAAGGTCATATCCCTCTACCCCACTGTGACCACCTTCCTCTAAGTAGGTCCACTTCCCAGTTTCCAGAAGTTCTTCAAGTTCCATGATACCTGGGAGCCAAATATACAACACAGGAGCCTGTGGGAGACATTTCATACTCAATCCATAACATTCCATCCCGGTCTCCAGAGGTTCATGGCCATCTCATAATAAAAAATGCGTTTCATCCACCTCTAAGTGTTTCAAAATTTTATCCATTCCAGCACTGTTAAAAAAACTCAACAAGTTAAAATTCTTCCTTGAAACGCATGGCAAACTCTTAGCTGTGAGCAACCTGTAAAATCAGGAAGTTGAACACTTCTAAAATATAAAGGCACAGGGTAAATCCATTCCAAAAGGGAGGAATGAAGCACAGAAAGGAGAGATGAGACTAAAGCAAGAACAAATCCAACAAGGCAGATATTCAATCCTGAAGCTTCCAGCCATGTTCAATATCTGGTACATGTGGTGTCATGATGTGAATACTAATGTGTTTGAGCAACCTCTGCCTATATGGCCTGCCAGATGCAGATCACATGGTCTTTTTCCTGGGCCTGGTTGTATTCAATATATGATATTCTTTGGCAGGTATTTCACATTCCTGGCATCTCCAATCTCTTCTGGTCTCCACTGTAGCTTAGGCATCACCCAGAAAGCTTCATGTGTTGCCCTCTTGGGGGATGCTTGAAGAGATCCACATGTTGTCTGTCCTCCCAAGACCTTCCTTTGAAATCTGGGAGAAAGCCTACATGACTCTTGGACTCTTGCTTCTTGCATGCCTGCAAAACAAGCATTGATTTGTCAAGCTGCCAAATCAAACAGTAGCTGAGTTCTCTTGAATCATATTCACGATTGGCCTCTGAAGACTTGGGTGGCTGATCATCGTGAAATAAATCCTGGAGAAACCATGTCCGAGGATCAGTGGGCACAGTGTGTTCCAGTGGTGCTTTCTTCTTTAAGAGCCTTTCAAACGGCTTTTATTCTTTCATACTCTGGAGTCTGCAGTGGATGTGATCTGGCTAATTTCTGAGATTTTCCCCTCAAGGCATCATTTCTATTTTCCCCATTCAAGTCCTCAGCTTCTTTTTAATGATGTCCACCTCTTCAGAAACCATGATTTTCTTAGGTCCAATTTTACAGAATTTTAAAAAACTAAACTGCAAGTTTTATGGATCTTTATTCTCTGCCTTTCTCCTCTTTGGTTCTTAAAGTTGGTTCAAAGCAGCCAGCAGTATTCTTCAGCCTAGATACTGAACTACCTTAAAATTTCCTCTACCAGATTAATTAGTCCATGGGATTTTAACTTAGCTGTCCTCAGAGTTTCAGAACAAGAACAAAAATGTAGCCAAGTTCTTTGCTAAAACGTAAGAGAAATGGCATCTAGCCCAATTCCCAAAAGAATCCTTATTCCCCTCTGAGATCTTGTGAACAGTCTTTATTGTCTGGCTTTATTGGCATTTTGGTCTTTTGCACCACTACCAGAATTTTCATTAAACTCTGGCTACAGAATTCCTAAGCTTCTCTAACCCATATCACTAAATGTTTTCAAATTCCTCCTGCAAAGCCAGTTCTAAAGACTTAGGAACCACAGCTTTAGTCATAGCAATGCTCCCTCTTCTGTGGTGCCAATAGTGTGTATTAGATGCTTTTCTTATTACTATCACAAAATGCCTTTTGGAAACAACACACAGAAGAAAGGATTTTATTTGTTTATTTATTTACGTATTGGCTCTTGGTTTCAGGGATCTTAGTCCACAGTCCTTAGCTCAGTTGATTCTGAGCCTGTAGAGCATCATAGTGGCAAGATCATGGGAAGGAGGAAGCTGCTTATCTCATGGTGGACAGGAAGCAAAGGAAAAAAAAGGTCTGAAAAACTGGACCCCACAAGGATCCATCCAAACAGGCTTTCAGTTCCCCCCATTTCTGACATCCTGGATCAGGTGCACCTTTGCCTGGCTCTTAATCTGTTCTTCTATGTGTTTTCCTTTATCTGTCTCAGAAGTCAGTAGTTGCAACCTACTTCCAATGCTACCTCAACTACCAAGATACAAAAGTTGTTCCCCCCCCCCCACCAAAGATGTGACAAACTGGTGGTGTAGATGGAGGGATGGACCTCACAAAGACCAGGTGCCATAATTACATTCACAGAGTCAGAAAGCACTGCATAGAGTATAATGTAGCTGAACTGGGTTTTGAGGGGGAGAATACTAGCTTTCCAGATGGAGATGGGGGTGCCTTTCCAGCAAAAGTGGCAAGTCACTAAGATCATAGCTTGTTTAAGAGATATTCAGTCATTTTGTGTGTGTGTGGTGGGGGGAGGATCCTGGAGCTTGAACTCTGGGCCTGAGCATTGTCTCTGAGCTATTTTTGCTCAAGGCTAGCACTCTGCCATTTGAGCCACAACTCCACTTCTGGCCTTTTGATAGTAAATTGGAGATAAGATTCTCATGACTTTCCTGCCTGGGCTTGCTTTGAACAGATATCTTCAAATCTCTTGAGTAGCTAGGATTATAGGTATAAGCCACTGGCACCGAACTTATAGATACATTTATCTATAAGTTGATCACTTATTATATTCCAGGCATAGTTTTAGATGGTAGAGTCACAGAGGTGGATGTGAAAGACAAAAATACTTGCCCTAGTAAAGCCACCAAGTTGGGAGAGGGGAGATAAACACTGAATAGTAACATAGTCAATAAGGAAATTGCAGTGTGTCAGGTGAGATGCTCCAGGGGAGATGAAACTAGATGAGAGAAGTTGGTTCATGTCTAACCAGGCACATGAACAAGGAGAGTTGTATCTAGTGAATGAAGGTCAGTGAGAAGGCACGAGCTGCTAGATAATGGTGCAAGGTCAAGTGACTGCTTATAGGTCAAATGGTAAGATTAGACCTGTGCATGCCAGTGGAGCCGCTGCATGCTGTTCTGAAATTAGCCAGGATTTGACACATGTAATCTAGTTACAATATGGGTTGTCCAGGGCTGCCGCCCTGCATTGATGGAGCCATTTCCTGTCTACTCCTGTCTACAGTTGGCTGGAGATGTGGCTTATGTAGTGGAGAACTGCACATTTCACTTTAACTTGAACAGTCATTATGGCCAGTGTCCACCATGTGTTTTGGCCATGTAGCTATGAGGCTAGTGCCCACCTGTTGTGTCTGTACATAATCCTGTCAGCTCTGGTCACAGGTTCTTTTATAGCTGAAGAAACAGAGTGTAAGTTACATGTCCCAGGTCACATAGAGCTGTCAGCGCTGGAGCTCTGGTGCCCAGCTCTCAGCTTTAGGACACCCACCCTGGGATTCTTGCAGAGCTGTGGCATGCAGTAGACATGCATCTTTAGCGCTGCTAATGAGAGCAGCTGCCACCCTGTCACCCATATAAGATTTAAAACTGTTTTGGATTTGTGGCAGGTTGTGGACAACACTACTGTGGGAGGTGACTTGTGAACCCATACTCCTAAATCTTTCCTTTCCTTCCAGCTGCATTTGCCTTCATTGTATTGAAAGATGATGCAGGTGATGTAGATGTAGTGGTAAATGAACTCAAGTCGGCAGTGGCCACCAAGATTGCCAAATATGCTGTTCCTGACCAGATTCTGGTGAGTGGATCCTCCTCATCCAAGTTGGTATAGCGCTTCCCTTTTATATTTTTGTACCAGTACTGGAGTTTGAATTTAAGCTCCCAGGCTCTGACTCAGCTTTGTTGCTCAAGGCTGGTACTGTACTGCTTGAGGCTCAGCTCTTCTTCTGGCTTTTTGCTGGTTAATTGGAGATAAGAGCCTCTCCAATGTGGCTGACTGAGCTGGTTTTGAACTATGATCCTCAGATCTCAGCCTCTTGAATAGCTAGGATTACATGCATGAACCCTAGCATCCAGTAACACTGCCCCTTTTTAAGTCTACTTCTGTGCTTTCAACAATTATTGAGCAATGATGATGTTTTACAAGCATGTTATTCCTTTCTGATAAGCATCAAACCTGACATTAGTTGTTTGTTTTTTCTTGGATAGGTGGGTGAGGATGTGAGATAAGGGGCAATAGCACCCAAAATTTGCTGCACTCACCTGTTCTGGGCAAGATTACATGCTCTTGTTCTTTGTTGTATGGAGCCTGACTACAATCATAGGACTGGGTGTGAAGAGAATTCAGAATTTAAATTCTAATTTTCTTTTTGTGTTAGTCAACTTCCTGTTCCCATAACAAAGCACCTAAGATAATCAGATTAAAAAGAGGAAAGGTTAGCTGGGTACTAGGGGCTCATGCCTGTAATTTTAACTATTCAAGAAGGCTAAGATCTGAGGATTGAGGTTCTAAGCCTGCTTGGGTAGAAAAGCCAGTGAGACTTTCATCTCAAATTAAGAAACAAAAAGTCAGAAGTGGAGTTGTGGCTCAAGTGGTAGAGCACTAGCCTTGAACAGAAAAGTTCGGGGACAGCATTCAGGCCCTGAGTGTGTACGTACGTGTACGTACACACATGCACATGTTCACACACACAAAATAAAAAAGCAAAGGTTAATTTTGGCTCACATTTTCAAAAGTTTCAGTCTGTGATTGGTTGATTGTTCTTTTGGGGCTCTGGTGGCACAATACATCATGGTAAGGAGTGTAAAGCTGCTATCATGGGGGCTGGGAACCCAATATCCTCTTTAAGAGCACACCTCTAATGACCTAACTTTCTTCCAGTAGGCCTCGCCTCACCTACTAAAGGTTTCACTACCTCCCAGTAGTGTCAAGGCTTCAACATGGGTGTTTTAGGGGACATCTGAGACCAAAATTGTACCAGTACTGAACCAGAGCCATGTACCTAGTGCTAGGCAAATGCTCTACAACTAAGCCCAACCCCAGCCAATGTGAAAAATTTACATAGACATGTAGGAAGCACCCAAGTTCTCCAGTCTTATGTGGTTTCTGAACACATTTCTGGTTGCCGGTCAAGGAGAATCACCCATATGAGGAAGTCATTTTCTTGGGGGAGAGTTGAGCCTCCTCTTCAGTCCCTTTGGGTGTTTCTTCACTGACATTTCCCTGACAGAGAATCCTAGGTATTAAATGCTTGGTATTATTAAACTATTATTTAAACTACTGCCCTAGTTTGCAAGTTGGAGTGAACTGTTTCCAGAGACAGAGTTACCATTAATGATCACATACAACTGAAGCCCAAGATTCAGTACCCAGCACCAGAAAACAATAGCAAAAACAACGAACAACTCAATCACAAGTCTTAATGTATTGTCATTTGCATTGATGGCTGTGGCAGGGTTTTGTTTGACTAGTTTTTAACTTCCTAAGACAAAAACAACTAAGTACTAGTTAGGGGGTGGAGATGATGTGCCAGATGAAGTGCTTGGCTCCACTGCTTCTTAGAAGCCCTCTTGTGGGTAGCTGACAGGACAAAAAGGTTAGACAATCATGGCACAGCAGTGTCTGCCCAGTAGGGCTTCAGCAAAGCCCTGCCCCACAGTGGATCTTTCCCCCCACCCCAATTTGGGTTGATTTTCCTCAGTTTACAGGCAGAAAAAGCCAGAAATCATGGACCCCCTTCTCTGGGATAGGCCCCATATGAGAGTTGGACACAGCTGAGTCCCCTGTGAGGGTCTCAACCCAAGTAGAGAGCCCTTATCTCAGTGTAGTCAGATGCCAGCCTGGGTGCTGGGTGCTGCCTCTGACCCTAATGCTATACCTTCCTTGCCAGGTGGTGAAACGTCTTCCAAAAACCCGGTCTGGAAAAGTCATGCGGCGGCTACTGAGGAAGATCATCACCAGCAAAGTCCAGGATCTGGGGGATACCACCACCCTGGAGGACCCCAGTGTTATCACAGAAATTCTGAGCACCTTCCAGAAGTTCAAAGACAAGCAGGCTGCTGCCAAGTGAGGAGGTGGAGACCGCCTTGGTGTTCTGACCAAGACTTAAGAGCCCAGGCCCCTTAACTGTCCTCTCAGAATGTAGCCCCAAAGGTGGCATATGCCTGTCCCATTACATCCGTACCAATGTGAAGTTGGGCTGAAGCCCTTCCTTCCTTCTGGGTACCCTAGAAGTGTAACCTGTAGGGAGGTAGTTAGACAGGGTAGGGTTGTTCTTCTTTGTACTGGATTTAATTTCCAGGAATGAAGTCATTGTCCTCAGAAGCCCTGTGTCATCTTGAGGACAGTACCAGGAGACCCAAAGCTGGTAGAGCTCACACAATTTAGGACTAGAAGCCATTCAGGTTTTCTCAAGGTCTTTCTAGATACAAATGGCAGATATTTTATTTTTTATACTTTTCTATTTGGAGAGAAGAATGTACATGTACTTAAGTATAATGTGATGGATTTACCTACCTACACTCTCCATAAAACTCAGAGCTGGGGCAATCTCTTTCTGCCTCCACTGGCTGGGAAGTGTGTTGATCAGGGGGTACACTTTTCATTATTGTTCAATATATTTAGAAATGTGAATCCAAAATGCTTGTGCTTCCAGGTGAACATAGCTGCCCTAAGAACTTGCCAACCTGCCATGTGCTTCACTTCCTGTCTCCATTCCCCCTGCACTTGGCCTGTGTTGTAGTGGAAGTACCACTAACTGCTAAGCCACAGGTGATATGGCCATCTTTAGTTCTAAAGCTACTCCAGTTGCATTTCTCCAAGCTGTGATCTGGAAAGACATTCTTTTCCCTGAGATGCCTCTTGGTAGGAAGTTAATGTATTCCAATATGTGGGATTACCTTTGGAAGTTAGGAAAAACTCAGGTGACTTTTCAGAGCTCATTTGACCTTAACTGGGTTCATGGAGACTCTGCCTGCCTGTTCTTTTGTGATTGAACCACTGTGCTCTAATGATGAGACTTGGAGCTCCCTCCCACCCAAGTCTCTTGCCCTCTTCCTCAGTGTGCCTTAAGTCATCTGAACATTAGTAAGATGACATGAATCATGAGGTCACTAAGTGCTTATTTCATAGCTAAGCGCAGCAAAGCACGTGAAGGCTGAGGAGGTGGTGACAGGTGAAAGTTTCCCAGTGAGCAGGGCCTTCAGGTACCCCCCAGTGCCTTGTAGCTTTGTAGGTGTTTGCCTGGGGTGTCCAGGGTACTGCACTCCTGTTGGTCTCAGCTGTTCTGACTTCTTGGGGGAATAAGGTGAGTATGCTGTGGCCCCAGGAGGTGGTGGTGGTGTAACAGACAAATATACTGACTAATTTTCTACCATTCACAATAGAGACACAAGCACTGGATTTGGGGGCTGCAGTGATGATGTCATTTATGAAATAGCTTAGATTTCCACATTGCTGATATAAACCTTCAGAATGATCTATAGGGGTGTTTAAATAAAGCTTTATTTTATTCACTTGGTTTATGAAAATGTTTTGGTTGATGCTATTCTTCTTCTTCTTATCCCTCCCCCGCCCCCCCTTGCTGGCTATGGAATTTGGGGCCTCAGGCATGCTAGGTACAAGTTCTATTACTAAACCACACCCTGGCTGTTCTTTTCTGCTGACTGTAATCCTAAAGGACAACACTGAAAGAGGCCTTTCACTTCAGAGATAACACAAGAAACCCTGTGCTCTACCAGGGAGGAATTAAACATTAACTGCTCACTAATTTGTCCTTTGACACATTTACCAATCTCTGGATTCCTGCACTGTCCAATTCGGTCACATATGGCTATTTAGCAAGAAATTAAATGAAATAATAAAAATTAAATCCTTCATTTATTGCTCCAAATATTCAGGAGCCACATGTAGCCAGGGGCTACATGATCAAGCGACATGGTCTGTCATACCAGGGGATTGTGGGCAGAGCTGGTACAGATCCTGGGCAGAGTAGTTGGAAGCAAGGACGCAAACAGCAGCAAGGGTGGCCTGCAGCGGGCGCATGCTGCAAAGGTAAGCAGCATAGCATACACCAAGGATGGTCCTGCTCTAGATGTGGATGCGTGAGTCTTTCTGCCTCCTCCACTGAACACAGCCACAGGAGGTGGCATCGCAGAGTTCCAGCCACATATGTGGCTCCTTTGTAGGGGAGCTTTGGTGGGATGATAGCCTGTCGCTGTGTATGTTCTTTCTTATTGTTGAGCTTTGGGAAGCTCTAGAATTGGTTATTTTAGATGGAAAGATGCCTAAATCTAGTCAAGATGTCTTCCCAAAGATAATGATTCCCTCATTCTCTTTTTTCCCCTCCCTCCCTCCCTTCCTTCTTTCCTTGTTATGGGAAGCTTGCTCTTGAGTTTTAGTGACCTCGAATATGAATTTCCTCTCATTTTGCATAGGAATTTTCTGCACAACAGGATTAAATATATATGAGTCCATGAACTTTTTGTTGTTGTTGTTGGTGGTCATGGAACTTGAACTTGGGGCCTGGGTGCTGTCCCTGAGCTTTTTCACTCAAGGCTAGGTCTCTATTACTTTGAGCCACAGCACCACTTCCAGTTTTCTGGTGGTTAATTGAAGATAAGCATGTCATGGACTTTCCTGCCTAGGCTGGCTTTCAAACTTTGATCTTCAGATCCCTGCCTGAGTAGCTAGTATTATAGGTGTGACTGGTGCCCAGCTTTTTTCCTTTTGATGATGAAGACTGAACCAAATCCTCATATATATTAAGCACCTGTTGTACCACTGAGCTACACCTCAGCCCCTACCAGTTGTTTTTTAAATATGGTATCAAATATGCAGAAACAATTTCTGCAATGTAACAAATACTCATCCTTCATCTTATCAAAATACATACACTGAAACCCTAGCTCTCAATATGAGGGCATCAGGAGGCGGATGGGGCCTTTGGAGGTGATGAGGGCATGAGGGTGGAACCTTCATGAATGGGATTAGGGAGTGTTCTTATAAAAAGTCAGAGGGCCTGCTTCCTCCACTCTGCACCTTGTCCTGGGAGTGCACAACAGAAATATGGACATCTGCAAACCCAGAGTTAATTCCTTACCTGACACCTAATCCGATAATGCCCTGGCTTTAGTTTTAGTTTCCTTAACTCAGAGAAACAATGGTTGCTGTGGAAGCCACCCAGTATATGACATTTTATTACAGCAGGGCAAACTAAGGCAACTTTTGCACTTCATATAGTAAGGAGGTAGTGGGGATGGAACCTCTGGATTAAACACTGCTAACAGAACTCTAGGGGCAGTGTGGTTCCCTCTAAAAGTGAAGGCACCGTGAAAAACAATCAGGTTATCTACTTGCCCACATTGATATTTATATTCTGTGGGACCTGCAACAACATTCCTTTGGTTACTATAGAAATAATTAACAAACAGAGTGGCTCTGGGGTTTCTGGGCAAAGCTCCATCTTTCTTGTTTCCAGGATTCCTTGTCTGTATTTATTTGGTGTTGATGCAATACCTTTCTTCCTTTCCACAAAGAAATTACTGCAGTCCAAATGACTGGCCATTCAGTTCCCTCTCTCCATTCTCTGGGTTAGCAGAGGTACACAGGCTTTTCTGAAGTGTATTCTGGATTTTTCTACCAACTTTCTTTATCTCATTGGTTACTTAGGAAGATATAAAATTCCAAATGCATAATTATTTTCCAGATTTTTTGGAGACAAGGTCTTGATTAAATATATAAAAATATATATTATATATAGAGATAGATATAGATATAATCAGGCTGCTTTGAACTTGAGACTTTTTTAACCTTTTTTATTTAAAGATGATGGAGAGAGGAGTTACAGTTACAGAAGTCACGCAATAACTACATTTCTCTTTGAACCATGTTACTCCTTCCCTCATTCTCCTCCAGTTTTTCCATCCTGTCCCCACCAACAAGTTGTATGGTTCATTTTCCAGTGTCTAGTGAGTACCACTGCTGCATTTGTTCACCCTTTCTGTGCTTTCCATTACACTCCCAAAGACAAATAAGCTAGCAAAGTAGACAAAAGGAAAAGACAACAAAAAGAGCAGCAACAACAAAAATATCATGTTTCCATTAAAAAATACTATATGAGCATATGCATATAGCTATTGGGCCTGTGTGCTCTGTTCCTGTGAATATCCTCATATGGTCTCACTGTGTGAATGTCTAGAGACATGTATAATTTATCTTGTCCCAGGTGTGTGTGTGTGTGTGTGTGTGTGTGTTTTAAATTTTTTTTATCAGTTGTGGGGACTGAACTCTGGGCCTGGGCGCTGTCCCTCACCTCTTCAGCTCAAGGCTAGCACTCTACCACTTGAGCCACAGCGCCATTTCTGGCTTTTTTTCTGCTTATATGGAGCTGAGGAATCGAACCCAGGGCCTCATGCATGTGAGGCAAGCACTCTATCACTGAGCCACCTTCCCAGCCCCATGTGTGTGTATTTTAACCATCCAGTGTGTTAACTTGTAGATTTATAGGCACATTCTAGTTACCACAAATGAGGGAAACCATGCAACCTATGTTTCTTTGAGTCTGGCTTACTTCACTTAATATTTTTTCCCCCGTCTATTTCCTTATAAATAGTATAATATCATTCTTTCTGATGGAAGAGTAGAATTCCATTATGTATATATACCACATTTTCTTGATTCATTCATCTACTGAGGAGCATCTGGGTTGATTCCCTATCTTGGCTATGGTAAACAATGCTGTAATAAACATAGTGTGCTGCTAGCTTTAGTGTGGATTTGTTTGTGTTCTATTGGAAAAATGCCTAGGGAACTTGAAACTTTTGTCTCAGCTTTCCAAGAGGCTGGGACTCTAGGAACACACCATGCTTTATAATGATGCTATTTGGGATGGAAAAGAAGTACATTCTACAGTCACTACATAGAACATTCTACACACATCTACTAGCTGATGTTTGTTGATCATGCTGTTCAAGTCTGTGTCTTTTCTTACTTCTACCAGCGGTTTCTGAATGAAACGTTAAAATCTCCCATGCTGGATGGGTAAGGATTTGTCTGTCTCCTTCCAGTAATCTAATGTTTTTTCATAGAAACGATTTGTATTTATTGTATGTTTATCTAACATAACTATTTACATATTTGTCTGATAGAGTTGTTGTATGTTATATGTCATTTAAAATTATTATTAAACTATCTGGGAGAACTATCTCCCTGTTGCTAGGCTACATCCCAGAATTTTGGAGATGGGACAGGCTTTCCAGATGACTAATAGACAACGAAAGTTGGTCACCAGTCTCAAAGTTCAGCGGCAGTTCAGTTACCAGCTGAATTTTTGCTGCCTGGCACATGAATTTTCTTTTCCCTTCCCATAGGGAAGGCCAAGGCCACACAGCCTTTGTTGCACATTCTAACCACAGTGCTGACCCTGGACTCTGGAGGAAACAAACTGGAAAAGCCTAAGTGGAGCGTAACAAAGGGAAGAAGGCAGTCCTTGTCCGCTTAGTGTTATCCTTTCTGGCTGTGAATGTTAGAGAGCTGGACAGGAAACTGTGACATTGAAAAAAATGCAGCTACTTTAAAATCAGTCAATGGGTTCAGCAGGCCTTCCGTTCTACAAGTTTATAAACACTTTTGCCCCACACTTGCTTCCTTATGAGGACTTAAAAACCCAGCAGCACCTCCAGGCATTGTGACGCTGTTCAGAGTTTGCTTTTTGTGCTTGTAGCTCATACTGATAAGCACTGCAAACATCACCAGCCAATAACCCTGTTGCAAATTACCTTGTTGCTTCCTCACTCACAATCCTTCCTCATACTCAGGCTACAGCAACTTGTTAACAACTTACCCCAGAGGGAGGAAAGGGAAAACAGCTGGATGTTAGCTACCCTACCACATTATTAATAAACTTGTAAGGACGAAAGGAGTTTAGAGAACTTGGAATAATCAACATTGGCAGCTCCTCTTGCAATGGACTAGAATTTTCTTGGTAAGCATCACCAGTTCGGTAACCTTGGGTTTTCTTTCTCTGTCCCTGTAGATTATGTTCTGTAATATAGTTTTCTGAGTAAACTCATGTTGGGTAATTTCTTTCCTAAAGAAAGATAATCAGACTCCACATAGAGCTCCCCTATGACCCAGCAATCCCACTTTTGGGCATTTACCCAAATGTTTACAAACAAGACCACACTAAAGCTACCAGCACGACTATGTTTATTGCAGTATTGCTTACCATAGCTAAGATATGGAACCAACCCAGATGCCCCTCAGTAGATGAATGGATCAAGAAAATGTGGTATATATACACAATGGATTTCTATGCCTCCATCAGAAAGAATGACATTGCCCCATATTTTAGGAAATGGAAAGACTTGGAAAAAATTATATTAAGTGAAGTAAGCCAGGCCCAAAGAAACATAGGTCCCATGGTTTCCCTTATCTGCAATAACTAGTATATGTCTGAGTCAAGCAGAAAAAGTCAGATAAGTTGGTGTTAGGGGAATGTTAGGGGAATGAACCCCAAGATAAGTATTCAAATGTTTTTTTTTCTTTCATGCAATTGTTTCTAACACATTTATGAGATGATTTCTATGTTGCTTTGTATGTCCCTCCCCCATGGTATAACCCCTGCTTTCACTGTATCTGATGTTGGTATAATTTGTGGAGGGGAAGGGCAAAAACAAATTGTTTAGGGATACAGGTGGACCCATTGCAACAATGAGATGTACAAGTCGTTATGTTGAAAAATGAACTTTACAACTTTGGTGTGTGTGTGTGTGAGTATCAGGTAGGGGGAGTATGAGAAGGGATGGGAAGGGGAAACAAAGAGGAGGCAACAATGCTTGAGCAGAAATGTACTTATTATCTTGCCCATGTAATTGTAACTCCTCTGTATGGTATTCTCACAATTAAAAAAAATGTCAAAAAAAAAAAAGAAAAAAAGAAAAAAAAGAAACTATGTTGGCCTTCCTACCACTTGAACATGTTGTGGGAAATAGATGCATCTCTGGACTTCTTTGGTTCCTTCCAGAATCTATTTTTTCCAGATTGTTTTTCCATTGATACAGAAAAGTTCCAAATTGTGTTTACTATTATTTATTGATAGTTTTAAGCATGGGAAAATGGATCAAAGGGATTTCAAACTTCATTTGTGTGAATAATGTTCATTCATTATCTAAATTCTAAAAACCTAAATTACTATAGGCACTGTTTCTTTAGTAAAAAGAAGAGCATGCGGGTCAGAGATAGTCTTCATGTAGGAGTCTTGGAGGATCTGACTATATAGTGGACTGACTTTGAGTAGTAGGTTGCCATGATGGGTCTTTTCAACACTTCTTGTTTGGCAGTAGAAGTCTGGTGAAACAAACACATTTGTCTCTGACTGACTCAGGAAGTCCAAGGCTGATATTGAGTGTGTAAGATAATAATTGTCCTCCTACCATTTCCTTCTAAGTAATTTTACTTATATTTGGGATTTTGGAACGAGTAGCAGCTTACATGTAACAGTCTCCTGTGGAGCGATTTAAGAGGGAAACTTCAGTATCTGTGTTACAATATAGTGGTGTCATAACAGTTCTTTATATTTTCTTTATATTTCTTTATATTTTACAATATAAGATAAATAACAATGGTTTTCTTAGCAAATCTAGCTAAATTATGTATCACTAGCATTATGATAATAGTGTGTCAAAGTTTACAGATCACTTTATTTTCAAAAGAAAATCAAAATAATCAGAATATTGATATTTTTGAAATGTATATTATAAGGCATGTATATTTCCAGAAGCAATGTTACCTGCATTTCCAGTTTCCTATTTTTGTCATGTAGCTTATTAATTTTGCATTTTGTTCAAATTATAGCTTACTATATATTACTTGTGCTACAAGAAATGGAGTACAGGGCTGGGAAGGTGGCTCAGTGGTAGAGCGCTTGCCTGCATGCATGAGGCCCTGGGTTGATTCTTCAGCACCACATAAGCAGAAAAGAAAAAAGCTGGAATTGGCGCTGTGGCTCAAGTGGTAGAGTGCTAGCCTTGAGGTGAAGAGCTGAGGGACAGTGCCCAGGCCCAGAGTTCAAGCCCCACGACCCGACCTCCCCTCCACCCCCCCAAAGGACCTCCCCCCACCCCCCAAAAAGGAAAAAGAAATGCAGTACAAATTTTTTTTTTAAAAAGAAAGATAATCACCCAAACCCATACATCTCTTCATTAATGAGGATCAAGAAAACACAGAACTCTTCCAAGTATGAGAGAATTTTTTCTTTGGGGAAAAAAGGCAGGACAATACATACATCTCTTCATTAATGAGGATCAAGAAAACACAGAACTCTTCCAAGTATGAGAGAATTTTTTCTTTGGGGAAAAAAGGCAGGACAATAATAATCAAAACAGAAGTGATATGCTGCTTTCAAGAAATAGTTTTCAGAGCCAGGTGCTGGTGGCTCATGCCTGTAATCCTAGTTACTCAGGAGGCTGAGATCTGAGGATTGTGGTTCAAAGCCAGCCCCAGGCAGGAAAGTCTGACACTTTTTTTTGGGAGGGGGGTCTGGTCGTGGGGCCTGAACTCTGGGCCTGGGTGCTGTCCCTCAGCTCTTCACCTCAAGGCTAGCACTCTACCACTGAGCCACCTTCCCAGCCCTTGTGACACTCTTATCTCCAACTAACCACCAGAAAACTGGAAGTGGTGCAGTGGCTCAAGTGGTAGAGCGCTCGCCTTGAGCTAAGAGTGAAGGGGCAGTGCCCAAGCCCAGAGTTCAAGCCCCATGACCCAACAAAAAAAAAGAAAAAAGAAAAAAAAAGAAATAGTTTTCAGGTATATTAATAAGTGATCTCTGCCAGCCACAAAATGTCAACATTAAGAGAACAATGGGGTTGGTGAGTTTAGCTTTTAACCAGGTAACCAATATGAATAGCCTGTGCTAACAGTGACTGATGAAATTCTTTTCTAGTAAGCATGTTTTCCTTACAAGACTGAGTTGACTTTTTTTCTTAAAAATCTCCCCTGAATAGGAAATAAAAGCAATGTTCCCAGTTTCCTAGGTTTTAAACCCTCACATTTCCCACTATCTGCTTCTCAGTGGAGCAGACATGCAACCCTATCTGCAACACATTGTTTGCCATGATCCTGTCTGCAGCATGGGCCATGGACTACAGGATCGTGTCTTCTATCACAAAACGTCACCTCTGGTTTGACTACCTCCTTGTCAATGGACATCCCAGGAGTCTGGACAGAGGCTGTGGTTACTTGGTGTAGAATATCTGAAATGGGTAGCTATGGCCATATCGAGGAAGAAGGTGCAGGATGCCAGACAAGACACACTCAGGAGCAGCCTGAACTGCTATACAAATAACAGTTCTATGGGACTGCTAGGGATTATTTACCTCAGTTAAAAAGTACCTGGAGGGAGGTGGGTGCTGGCGACAGGTCAGCAGTCTATGGACTTTTTCTGTTCTCAGGCTGTTCACTCAAGATATGTGTTCCAAGCATACTACAGGCATAGAAAAGGCAGGTTCCGTCTCATTTGTCTATCAGAAAAGCAAAAATCTTCCTAGAGAACAACAGAATTCCTAGATCTGTTCTATTTTATGCCAAGAATCCTGCCTGTGGCCATCTTAGCTTCACAAGCTAGAAAAGTGACTTTCTCTTTTAGGGCGCCACAGTGGAATGGGGAGAGCCAAACAGCAGGATTTGTCAAGGAAGTGGGATGCAGACACAAGGCAACTCAAAGCACAGGAGTGTATATGGTGGAGAGTGACCTGGCGCCTGTTTTTCTAGGTCCTCTTTCAGTTCCATGTACTGAAAGGGCCCAAGTGTGTGCTGTCTGTGCCCAAGTTCTTTAGCAACAAAATCCCTTTATTCCATACTAATAAAGATCATTTCCAATAAATACTTCCTTCAACTTTCCAAGGTGATTTTTCTTCTTTTTTTTTTTTTTCAGAGAACATGCTTTATTGAGTAGATGCTGAGAGCACATTCTACCACATGTGGGGAAGGGTTTAGCATGTAAAAGGCCTTACCCCTTAAGAAAACCCTCAGTAAAGTTGCTTTTGGATACTCTGAACAGTGACACTGAAACTGGAGGGGAGCCTCCACTGAACATGCTTAACACCAGCTCCCCTCAACCCACAGTGAATATAAGTAGTGTACAGAGATGACAAGAGAAAGGCACAAATGACCAGAGTTGGGACTGTGGTGAGGGCGCCACATGAAGACAGCAGTACTGGGACCAAGTTGGGAAGGGCAACATGTTAAGACATCAAAAGCTGCCCCAAGATAACAGATTATAACCGGCTAGGGAGAAATTAGAGGGAACATCTTTTCCTTGAACACCACCAAAAATAGGAGACCAGAGACTAGGAGAATGGTGGTACATCCCACAAAGGAAACGGAGGAGGAGTTCTTGGAGGGGCAGAAGCATTTAGCCTAGAGGAAGGTGAGGCACTGTTGAAAAGATGAGCAAACGGTGGCAGGGTGGCCATTCTGCCTTGCTGAGTCATGGGCTGAGAGCACTTTCCACTTCTCCAGGACGCTCTGGACAAAAATCAGTGCAACTTATGAGGAAAAAGTAGGTATCTTATACCAGACTGGTACAGATTGGTGAAAAGGTTCTGTAGTATTATTAACCAATGAACATGTAGTATGAAAGAACTTGAAACTATTTTGGCACCTGCAAACATAAAAAGGGCCAGTGAATAAGACATTTACTGCTAGACATTTCCTGGTGAAGCAAGAATTACCAATCCCCTTCCACCAAGACATTGCCCACAGAACATAAATCAAAATGCAAAATCTCCACTTCTTATTCCTCTCCCCATCTCATTCAGATGGAGTAGGTGCTATTTTAAAGATTAATCCCTGGGAAACATCAGAATTACTTGGCTCTGATCAGCCCGATGGTGATCAAAAATGTCTTTCCATAAAAATAGCAGAAAGAAGTTTTAAGATAAAATCCAAAGTGAATGGACCCCTCAAACACACGTACTCACAAATGCTGCCTCTTCCCTACCATTCCACAAAATATGTGTGTAAGGAGTAACTAGAAGGGTCCCTGTGGTGGTAGCCGTGTCTGGAGATCTGGTAACCAGATGGGAAGAAGCTTGAGTACAAAGTTCAGAGGACAAGATACACCTCATGGGGCTAAAGGACATGAGGAGGGAACCAGTGACTGGACAAGTACAGTACCATAACAGAACTCCTTGGGTCAGTGCTATGAGGGATCTGCACTTGAGTCTAATACAGATCTCTCCAGGCAACCTCACTGAGGCCGAAACAATAGTTCCTCAGAACCAGCGTCTGCAGTGTACACAAAAGGCGGAGCCAGGACAGTCCTGAGGGGGATGGCCTTCCCAAAGGATACTGTACTTGCCAATCACAAGAACAACAGAAATGACAGACAGATCCCTAGGGTACGGATTCCTACTGCTGGGGTTTGCTGGCTCAGAATGATAGATCACTTTAAGTGCCTTTCGGAGGGGTCCATTTTAAGCAGCTTGGATCCATAGTTGGACCTTTTGGCCTCTGGCTATCCATTCATCAATCAGGTCCTGTCTCTTTAAAACCAGATGTTTTCCTTTCCAATATTTAAGCATCTGAAGGGCTTGCAGAGTGCTAACGATGTCCACAGGATTCACAGCTGTCAAGGTGATTTTTTTTCTAAGACATGGTCTGGCAATATTGTCCAGACTGGCTTGAACTCCCGGGTTTGTGACCACAGACCTTACTTAGACTCTGCAGTATCTGGGATTATTGGTGCATGCCACCATCACTGGCCCTCCATCTTAAGCTGGTTTTGTGGATGTTGTTGTCTGGTAAGTAAATATCTAAGATGCTTTGAGGTAAGCAGCTCTTTATGTTCTCTATCTTCACTTTCTGTTGTTCATTTGAATTGAAACTGAAGCTTCCCACCATGAAACAATTTACCTCTTCTAAATAGATTCCTCTTCCTGTTTTCCTTGGCTTGTGGGCAGGGAGGAGAATTCAGCATACTACTTGCATTTCTTTGACCCTTTCAGACAATTCTTCCTTGGTCATTCAGTAACCTGCAAGTCTATTTGTGGTCATACCTGGGTTGTTTATTAGTTCCAGGGCACCCTACTCTTCTCTTCTTGCTTGCCTCTTGTTCTTCCTATTCCCCAATCCACCTCCTAATCTTATCCAAGGCTTGATGCACAGATTACTTTCCCCAAGTCTCTGGTCACTCCTACCTGTTGGCACTTGCTCTTCCTCAAGAAAACACAGGACATGTTGTTGACAAGTTTTCCTGTGTCAGCCTTTATAATGGCTATAATGAATGCATCTTATCTCCACTCCCAGATTATAATGCTCACCTTAATCCTCCCCACCCTTTTTAAAAATAGTATTTGGCTTTCAGGAGATATTTGTGCAAAATATTTGAGGGCCAGGCATGATATCACATATCTGAACCCCAACTAAGAGGAAAGTAGAGACAGAAGAAGAGTGGTTCAAGACTAGTTCAGGGCAAAAAGTGAGACCCAAGAAGAAAAAATAACTACTGCAAAAAAAGGGCTGGGTGTGTGGGTTAAATGGTAGAACATTTGCCTAGCAAGTTTAAGGATCCTGAGTTAAAACATCACACACACACACACACACACACACACACACACACAC
>NW_012267315.1:2769258-2773860 GCF_000151885.1 Dipodomys ordii
CACACACACACACACACACACACACACACACACACACACACATACACACACACACACACACACACACACACACACACCGGACTAGAAGTCCAGGTTGTTTCTAGATTTAGTTTTGAAGCACATTGTTGGCTGTCCACCCAACATCATGTGCTGTTTCCATGCTGGCAGAACTCTGGTTTTGTTGAGGTAAACACTCTCCATATAGGCCAGTGTTTTAGTGGAAGTGAGCTCCACTCTTAGTTCCAGGGTGGATAGTGCTCCAACTCAGTGTTTTTCAGCTAAGGGCTATTGTTCCTTAGGGGACATCTGAAAATTTCTGGGAACATTTATGATTAGCAAAATGTGTAAGTTTTTCATCATTATAACAAATTGAGATATTTGACTTATAAAGAGAAATGATTTGATTTGGATCTAAGTTTTAGAGGCCTCAGTCAATTGTGGTGGGAATGTATAGTGGAGCAAACTGCTCACTTCATGGCAGGAAAGTGAGAAAAGCAGAAGAGGAAGGGGCTTGAGTCTCACAATCCCCTTTAAGGGTATATTCCCAATGACCTAAAGACCTCCCACTAGGCCACCTTTTAAAGGTTCAAGAACCTCCCAACAGAACTACATGCTGGGGATCAAGCCTTTGCCCCAAAAGCCTTTGAGGTTCTAGATTCAAAGTATAGGACACAACTAGGTGGGATGCTACTGGCATCTAGTAAGTAGAAATCAAGGATGCTGCTAATATCCTATAATGCATATGACAGGTCTCCTTCCACTAGTCTAAAAGGCTAACAGTGCACCATTTGAGAAATGTAATGTAATTAGTCACAGTGGTCCAATTTGTATGAAATTACCTGGCACAATGACAGAATGAAGTTGATGTGATTGGTAGCTAGGCTGAAGAGTGGCACAGTGGGACTGAGAACTAAAAACACAATAAACTAAAAACACAATAAAAAGGACTTCACCATGACTTAGAAACAGAAAAACTGCGTTGTATAGCATAAGCCATCTGTGTTCAAACTATTTTAATACCAGTTCATTCAGATTCATGTGCTCCAAGATAAGACAGAGTTCTGCTTCCAGTAACTCCACTTGGAATCATGTGTTTTAGAGATAAAATAATGTCTCAGTTTATGGATTCTGACTAATCCTTCCCAAGACCATCCCCAAACCTCATGAAGAGCCAGACTTCTGTAACTCTTCTTGTGGAGATTCTTACAGATTCTCTGATGAATTCTTTTGCTGCAGTAAATTCAATGAACCCATTATTTTTTGAATGGTTATGTTCCTGTCTATTTTTGGTAGATAAATTTTCACACTGGTTATGGATAACTTCAATGCATGAGCTTATGAATACTCTTTGGAAATGTTTAAAGTGCCTTAGAAACAAGAGAGTCTGTTTGGGAATTTGGGAAGAAATTTTCAGCAATGATACTGGAAGTAGGTCCTGAATGACAAAAGCAGATCTAGCCATTGGTGAAGGAAATGTATTAGAAGAAAAAAGAACTAAATGGACAAAGGCAGGGAGGCATACAATCAGAAATGGCAAGCAATTATGTTTCTGAAATGGAATTTAGGGCATGAAGGACAATCCTGAAAGGCAGGAGAGGCCGGAACACACATTATCCCTGATACAAAATCTGTCCCAGCTGTATTCAATGATTTGAAAACAAATGTTTCTAAGGCCTGAATCACATCCTAGGGACCTCTATAGAACTGGATTTGCATAGTAATTCTCCACTTCATCTCTAGCTAGTTCTTTAACACCGATGAATGGAGAACACTCACATGGAATTAGTGCCACCTAGCTCTGAAAAAGGTAATGACGTGTTTAGATCTGAAAACCCTTTATGTGCAATAGGGAAATTCTTAAATGTGTTTTGAACATGCTTTCCCCAGTTCATTATGTAACATGTAACAGGACTTTGTGTCCACTGTCTAGGATTTCCCCTTCCTTGTCTTTTCCTCTTAATCCCATTTATCCTTCTATCTGTGTCAAGTACTTTCACAAGATCAATTTTCCTCCTGTAAAGCAATTGTAACATTAAAACACAAACAGCCTGATTAAACGTGTCTATTATTCCATTAGATTAACTTCTCTCTTCCTCTCTCCCTCCCTTCCCCCCCTTCTTTCTCTGAGCTCCTTTTACTCTAGTACTTTACCACTCAAGCCACAGCACCACTTACAGCTTTTTCTGTAATTAATTGGAGCTCTATGTGGAGTCTTATTTTTGGGGGGGGGGGAGGGGTCCGGTCATGGGGCTTGCACTCTGGGCCTGGGCGCTGTCCTTCTTCAGCTCAAGGTTAGCACTCTACAAGTTAAGCCAAAGCGCCACTTCCGGCTTTTTTCTTTTTGCTTATGGGGTGCTGAGGAATAGAACCCAGGGCCTCATGCATGCAAGGCAAGCACTCTTACCACTAAGCCACCTTCCCAGCCCCTCTGTAATTAATTGGAGAGGAGTCTCATGGACTTTCCTGCCTGGGCTGGCTTCGAAATGCGATCATCAAATCTCAGCCTCCTAGTAGCTAGGATTACAGGTGTAAGCTGTCAGCGCCTGGTTAATTTAATTTCTGTAAGAAAGGGATCTTGTCTGTGACTTGCTCACCACCTATAAATACTCTTGGCTCACAATGCTGTGGATAAACCAAGGGACACTTGGTTCTTGTTTCTTTAAACTTTATTATTAAGGATAAGTTCTATTTGCATCTACCCCTACTGAGAGGGTAACTTTCTTAGAAACGTTACCAAGTGTCCATTGTAACCTTCACTTAAAGATCTAGTAAGCAATCTGATCGTGTAAAGGGAAAACTTTTCTAGACTGCTTTCCTCTTTACCATATGCCTTTCAGAAAAGACTTTTCAGTTTTTGGGTTTTTTTTTTTTAACTACTAGTGCCATTTAATAAACAGTGCCACCCTTTCTCCGGACAAAATCGCGCCCCTGGACCGCCCATGTTCAGTGACTGGTTATTGCTGTGGCCTCACCTCGGAAATAAAGAGAAATGGAGCCGTAACGCATTGAGGTTGGCCAAGGTTCAGCCACTAGCATTCTGGACCCCAGAGACAGGGTTCCCTCGCGCTCGCTGTGCTCGTGGGGGCACCGCCGCCGGTTCAAACGCGCCCTCAGGGGTCCCGGCACCCC
The DNA here is from genome assembly GCF_000151885.1 of Dipodomys ordii. NCBI lineage: Eukaryota > Metazoa > Chordata > Mammalia > Rodentia > Heteromyidae > Dipodomys > Dipodomys ordii. Next base: position 2,772,388 of record NW_012267315.1, read on the forward strand.
TGAGTAGGCCGGCCGGGGCAGTGGCCGGAAGAGGCGGGGCCGGACCCACGGATTGGCCGGTGGAATCACGTCATTTTCGCGCGCCGCGGAGGGGCGGGGCAGTCCCGGAGTCTGAGCCCGCGCAGTTGAGGGCGGCGAGTGTGGTGGGTGCTGCGGCCGCACTATGAGCGAGGCAGACGGGCTGAGGCATCGCCGGCCGCTGCGGCCGCAGGTGGTCACGGACGATGGCCAGGCTCCGGAGGTCAAGGACGGCAGGTAGGCGGGCCCACCAGCCCCCGGCGCTGGGGTCGGGGCCGCGGAGGCGGGGGCGACCCTCCGGAGGAAAAGCAACTGCAGTGACAGCGTCGCGACGCCCGAGGTTGTTGCCAGAGCTGGCTTTAAAGAACGATTTTTAATCATCTTTTAAATAGTTTTACAAAGGCATTGGCATTTTACAAAGCGGCAGATGAGCACATGCAGTGCACCTTGATCAATGTCACCCCTGTCAAGATTCTCACCGTCTCTCCCAGTCCGCCCCGCTCCAAGAATTGAATGTACACCCTACAACATTAAGAAAACGGAGGGAAAGGGCCGGTGTGTTTGTTTTTATTCCCTATGCGACACTGGCTTTACAGAGAGAGAGAGAGAGAGAGAGAGAGAGAGAGAGAGAGAGAGGAACCAGGCCTTACCAAGCAGATGCACCTGTCAGGTGCTTCAGACTACAGGTACAGGACTCCCAATCCGCGGTGTTTCCACCAATTCTAGGGGAGGGGAAGTGGAGAAGAGGGGGGTCCTTTTCTGCCTCTCATTCCCACCCTAGCTCCCAGAGCTGTTTCGTCTTTGCCTTTTCTTGGCTCCCTTCACCCCTCTGCTCTGTCCTTGTTGGCTTACCCAATACTCTATCCGGAATACTGCGTCTTTCATGTCCCTGTTCATACTCTCCTGAAGGGAGGTCCACAAAGATGCTAGAGGTTCCCTCTTAAGCTACAGCGAAGAGCTGCCTGTCACACTTGCTCTTTGGCACCTGCCACCTTCCCACGGCGTGCCGTCCTCACCCAGAAGCTACACTGGAGGTTATTTATTCATTATTCGTTATTAACTGTGGCAAATACTAGTCAAGCGCTCTACAAGTGAGCTCTATCCCCAGCCCTTTATGGGGACTGCGTCTCACTGTGGACTTGTGAGTAATCGAACTTTGAGACTCTCCAGTACTGGGATCACAAGCGTCCACTGCTACTCGGTCTTGTATGTAGTTTTTATGAAAGTTCAGCTTTACAGGTTTTCTTATAAGGTCGGAGAAGCAAATGCCGGATAGTTGATGCCCGATAAATCTCAAGCTTCTGGCCATTGCTGCCTTTCTCAGTCCTCAGAAGTTAAATATGCTGTGTTTTTGTTAGCCAAATACTGAAGCCTTGATCTAGAATTAGAGTTTAAGCTACTTAAAAATTAAGGTACTTTCTGGTTTCATCTCTTGAGTTTTTTTTTTTTTTTTTT
>NW_012267315.1:2777160-2828782 GCF_000151885.1 Dipodomys ordii
TTTGTCGGTCGTGGGGCTTGAACTCTGGGCCTGGGTGCTGTCCCTGCACTCTTCAGCTCAAGGTGAGTGCTCTACCACTTGATCCATAGCACCACTTCCAGTTTTCTGAGTGGTTTATTAGAGATACGAGTCTCATGGACTTTCCTGCCTGGGCTGGCTTTGAACCATGATCCTCAGATCTCAGCCTCCTGATTAGCTAGAATTACAGGCATGAGCCACCGGTGCCCAGCTAGAGGGGCTTGTCTTATTCATGTAACAAGCTTGCTTTGTTTCAAGTGCTCAGTAACCACACAGGTCTAGCATCTGCTCTGTTTTCATTGTCTACGAAGTTCTGAATTGAATAGTGCTGCTCAAGGAATTTTGTTTTAAGATACTATTTGAACCTTCCAGTAGACGCTGGGTGCTGCTCAAGTGGGTAAGTGTTGATGGACACACCCCGAGGAGGGAGTTGAATAAAATTAGTGTCAGCCAACTGCACATCAAGGACAAATGATGGAAAAAGAAACTCTTAGGCCTACACTGAACTTTCCAATCCAAAAAATCCAGGTCTTGCTTAAAAGCTGCCCGCGGGCTAGGCGGCCTCTGAATCCTTCTCTAGCTTGTTGTCTGATGTAACTATAACAGGTGTAACTGCTAGACCCCAACAAGGATTGGTGATGTGTAGGACACAGGTTGTTGGCTTTGGCCACTTTTTTGTCTATAAGCACTGCTACTATCAGTCCTGCATGAACCTTTTCCTTTGGACCTAATTTAACCCTTTCCTTATATGTGAAGGGCAATCATTACTCATCTGTTGCTCAAGTTTCATAAGCTCTGAATCAAATTATCCAATTAAGACATTTTATTTTTGTTTTGCTGGTATTGGAATTTGAACTCAGGACTGTGTGTTCTTGCTTACCTTTTTTGCTCAAGACTGGTCCTTTATCAGTTGAAGTCTCATGGACTTTCTTGCCCTGGCTTGCTTTGAACTGCAACTCTCAGCTTCCTGACTAACTAGGATTATAGGTATGAGCCACTGGCACCTGGCCAAAGCAAGATTTTTCGGATGTGGAATGCACTAGTTGGTAATGTAGTTTAGTGGTAAAACTTGCATTGCATGGATAAGGTCCTTAGTTCTATCCCCAGCACATCCTTGCTCCAAAAAAAATGTAATGTGCTGTGTGGTAAAGAGATTTCTTATGAGTATGAGGCAAGAATTATGTTTTGTTAGGCATTTTACCTGGCCTGGGCCAGGAGACTGATTCTGAAGCCTATATGAGCAAAGAGAAGGAAGTTAGGGACAGAATTTGGAAGATTATTGGAAGGAAGATGACACACATTAGCAAAGGAGAAACATTAAAGGGAAAAAGTAGTTCCTCTATGTCTGTCCTGCTCTGGAGGAGTTAGCAGCTAGAGCCCAGGTCACACCTTCAACACTTTACTTAGGAACCTCTTCACCTAAGTGTCCAGTTTCATAATGGTTTCATAATTGAAAGTTTGGCTTTCAAGCAGGTCATGACTCAGCCTCATTTTCTGCCACTATATAATAACAATCTGCTTCCTACATTCTGCTTTTTTCCTTTTCTTCTCTATGTTGCCAATAACATGTTACTTGACATCTTTGTAAATCCTTATCAGAGCACCTTTTACATCTAAATATCTTTCTGTGAACTGTTGGTTATGATGAGTTAAGCATGTTTTAAAATGACATGTTTTTTTTTTTTGTGGTACTGGGGACTGAATGAAGACCTTATGCTTTCTAGACAACATGTGTCTCTTCTACCTTGCTCCTCATTTCTTCCTGAGACTTCTGTAGCAGAATTTAACATTTGTATTTCTATTAGCAATCTTTTCAAGGGAACAGATTTTTTTTCCTCTCCTGTTCCTCAAAATTCTCCCATCCTTCACTGGTAGCCTGATTCCAAAACTACTTCCACATTTTAGAGTATTTCTTGCAGGGACATTTTACTTGCAGGTCCCAGAAATTAGTTTATTCAAAATCTATATTCATAGTGGCTTAGGTTTATAATCTCAGCTTTGAGAGCGGAGGCAGGGAGGTACACAAATTTGAGGCTAGTCTGGGCTACACAGCGAGACCCTATTGAAAAAAGAAAAGAAAACTACATGATATAACAAATTCTCACATACTTTGTAGCATAAACAGTACAAATTTATTATCTTTCAGTTGTGTAGGTCACAAGTCCTGTACAGGGCTGGCTGTGCTTAAGTCAAGATGTCAGCAGGGCTTGGCTTCTTCCTGGGAGCTCCAGGGAAGAATCCATTTCCTGACTACTCAGGGTACTGGCTGAACACCAAGGCTCTTCAGTTGCGCCATCCGAAGTGTCTACAAAGGGGCACTGTATGAGAGCCACTCCTAGCCCACTTCCTTTGTTTTTATTCTCCTTGTCATTCCTTTCTACCTACTGTAGTAGGGATGGCAGAGTCACTTCCATTTTCTGCTTTACTCATTTATTAAAGTCACACATGTTTAAAACTGGGCAGGATGTTGAGGCTTTTCTCCACCCACCCTTTATACAATGGGAACCTGTGGGAGCATTTGGAGTGAAGAAACTGGCCTGAAGTTGCTTGGCTGGTTGTTGGGAAAGTCAGGAGTGGTACAGTTCTCTACATTTCTATACTATACCTGAAACAGACTTAAATAGCTGAAGACTGACTTGTAAGGAATCAAAACACTGACCTTAAATAATGTCTATTTCATTTAAGTGTAAATCTTGGTTTTTTAAAAAAAGTCAATATTTTAATTTTTTTTTGATAACAAAACTAGTTCTAGCTAGGTGTGGTGGCTCACCTTTGTAATCCCAGCAGTCAGGAGGCTGAGCAGTAGAATTGAGAGTTCAGGGTAAGCATGGACTCTATAGCAATACCCTGTCTCAAAAAAAAAACTCGGAAAAATAAATGTGAAGAAGAAAAGCAAAATATACATAAGAAGCTTGTGATTTTATTTTCTTTAAATTTAATCTTAATGACAAGTGTTTAATAAATTAAAATACAATTTATGTAAATAGACGATCCTATGAGGTTTATACAGTAGCATAGGCTCAATGTTCTCATTTGTTTGCCAGATGAGAAATAATATATGCAAAGATTGATGAAGACACATTATAGTCACTACAAGTCATTTGTTTGAAAACTTTACCCAAGATTCCTGATAGCTTTCAGGTCTTCTCAAGGCTTTCGGAATTATGATTTGGAGTTTTTATTTTGTAGAATCTATATGACGACCTATGAGTATCTGTCAGATACTCAGAGATGGGAGTTTGTTTTGATTCCTAGAAGTGACACCTGTAAAGTGATTCATGAATTGGAGGCTCAGGGAATTGTTGTTTGGCTTTCTTTTGCTTCATGAAAAATATTTTCCTTTATGCTTGTCTCTCCCTACCTCTCCTTGCCCCCTACCCCGCCTCTTCCTCTCTCTTGAGGTGCTAAAGGATGGAATCTAGGACCTCTCTCATACTAGGAAAGCATTAAATCACAGAGCATCGCCCCCTCCCCCCCTACCCCTCACTTCTCTTTTATCCATGAAAATCTTAGGACACATAGCACTGAGTGTCATTGCTTTGAATCCATGCAGCAGGGTCTTCTCTGTATGTGAGTGTGCATCCCTACCATCCTTAGAACTCTTTTCTTCTGTTGCATTTTGGGTTTATCAGTTTGTTGAATTTGCCTTCTAAAACTATGATTCAAGGTCTGGAAAAATATCGGTAAGAGTATCTCATGCCACTGTAAGATTTAAAAACCAAAATAGAAAACAAATGAATTCGAAGTCCTGTTTGTCAATCTTGGCAAAAAATGCTGAAGCAAAGCCACAAGGGTTGAGTGTCCCTGCTTTAGGGGAAAGGTCTTTTAGGCCAGCTGCACCTGTTGCTATGAATCTCTACTGATTGCCTTTGTGTATTTTATTTCTGGCAGCTCCTTTAGTGGCAGAGTTTTCCGAATGACCTTCTTGATGCTGGCTGTATCTCTCACTGTTCCCCTCTTTGGAGCCATGATGCTTCTAGAATCTCCCATAGATCCCCAGCCTCTCAGGTAAGCTGCCTCTCAAACTGCCTCTCAGTCTCTTTGGGAGTGATTGCTTGATGAAATATATTAATTAGGCTGATGTCATTTTTAGGAAAGAAAACCTGGGGAAAAGTTAAGTTATGAAAAATAGAGATATGCTATTTCTTGAATAAAACTTCATGCTGACTTAGATATTACTTAAAGTATATGCATGGAATTATTCCTGTCATTCTTTCAAAACTGTGCAAATCAAGTACAAAAATCAAGAGAGAGTTGAAATGGTAAAAGCACATACAAATGAAGTTAAAGCTATCTTGTTTAAGTTTGGAAAGAAACTAATTTTTAAGAAAACTCAGTATTATTATTCTGGTTTGGCCAAGTTACCTTTTACTGGTGGAGATCTATGAGGAATATAGTCCATTGTAACTTGTAGATATGTGTGATGTTTGTGAATGTGGTAGTACAGAGCAAAGCTGTTATTGGTGTAATGATGTGGAGGTTGTGTTGCTTGCAAGGGGTTGTATAGTTTGGTTCAGAAAGTTCCCAGTTCCCTTTGAAAATGTTGATGGGGTGAGGTTGTCTGAAGTTCATCTCAAATGAATTTGTCCATGTAAGACTTTAAAAACTTCAGACTAATACCATGTCTAATCATAAAGAAAATCTGTGACTGGTGTTGCCTTCAAGGCTACAGAGCGGCCCAAAGCCTGTCCCACAAAGGTGCCTTCCTTTTCTGTTGTGGAAGATGGGAGGAATGTCCTAGACCTGGTCAGTGACATCTGGTTGAGATGTGAGCAGGGTATCAGGGCTGTTGGTAGCTGTGGTTGGCATGCGTATAACAAAGCTGGCATTACTGCAGAGATACGCACCTGTGGAGAAGTGAGGCAGCATGAGACCACCGTCTGGGTTGTGCAAAGCTTTCTCTGAGCACTCCCCAGACCTGGCTTTCTGGGGTATTAGGCCACTCTTCCTACTATAGGAGGTGATGGTGTAAAGTACGCTACTTTTCCTCTTCTCTTGCAATGCTCCTGTGGGTCCTGCTTGGATTTAATTTTTATGTGCTTCTAGTAACTCTTTTTAAAAAGTTAACTAATAAGTTTTTGAGACAAGGTCTTGGTATATAGTCCAGGCTGACCTTGAACTCTTGATTCTCCCGCCTCAGCCTTCTGAGTTTGGAATAATACACATGTGCCTCCATGCCCATATTCTGTTAGCTCTTGACATTCCTGATTATCCCTAAAGGTTGTCCTCTGTTCTTTAGTGAATTGGGTTTTGAGTTTTAATTTCACCCAGGTAGCAAGAGCTCTCAACTACTACTATAAATACTCTTCTTGTTGGACTTTAAAATCGTAGCAGGTCCCAGATGCTCTCAGGGAGTAGGTAACTGCTGAAGTCTTGGTATTAGCTATATTTATACAGTATATTCATATTTATTTTGTGTGGTGGCCTTCTCTGATACTTTTGTACTGCTTTTTTTTCCTTTTATATTTCTGGCAACTACTGGAATGTGCTGTTTATCAAACAATGGGGAGTTATGCAGTTACTAGGCCCTTAATAAACCTTTTCATTTACATTTTTATATACAAATTCCTATAATTGCATTATTTTACAGCTTCAAAGAGCCCCCTTTTTTGCTTGGTGTTCTGCAACCAAATACGAAGTTGCGACAGGCGGAAAGGCTATTTGAAAATCAACTCATTGGGCCAGAGTCTATAGCAAATATTGGGGGTAAGTAACCCCCAATTATGGAATGTGACTTAGGTGCTTTCCAGACCCAGATCACTCATGGGATGCATTCTGTGGGAGCAGCTTCAGTGGAAGGCTGCTGCCAAGTGGGGGAGCCCTGGACATGCTTCTCAGCTGCAGACATCCAAGGGGAGTAAGTGGCTCCTTCTGCCTGTCTCACAGTCCAGGTTGTGTGCCATTTCCATGTGGGGACATTTTCAGTTTTTCCTTTTTTAATACTAGGGCTTGAGTCCAGGGCCCCATCTGCGTCCCCAATCCTTTTGTTTTTAAGACAGTTTCATGACCACTTTGCCTTGGCTATCTTCAAACTTGTGATCTGCTATCTTCACCTCCTGAGTAGCTGGCAACATAGGTATATGCTACCATGCCTGGCTTGGAGTTCATTTCCACAGAACGATATTTGTGTGCTCAAACTGTTTTAAAGAGTCTAAAGACACAATGCAAACATTGATTGTTTAATTCATACATAATAGAATAATGTTTCTTTGCTCAGTTTAGGTTTCATTCTGAAGATGAGTGGGTCTCAGTATTTCTATGCCCATGCATGAGAACTAAAATTAGGTCTGACTCCAATGCTATCATGTCTAGCAGCCTGGAAGTAGGCATTTTCTGTCTGTTAAGATGAGAATTAAACTTAGTATTGAAAAGACACAGTTAAAGAAAAGATGAGAAAACCTTAGTTGGAATAAGGATTTCTGAGCAGCTTTTATGAAATGCCTCTCTAGTCACTTTGAAGTCCAGTGTGGAAACTGGGCAGTGACTGGGGACATATGTGTCTAATGTACTTCTATTTCTCAGCTGATCAGCTGTGTTTGAGCAAGTTCTCTTGCCCAGCTCTTGCTATATTTTGACCCCATACCCAAAGACAGGTTTATTTCTGCAGTTATTGCTTTGTAGATGATGAAGTCAATTTGTTTCAAGAATCATAAGTGTGATAGAACTTTATATTCATTCTAAAAGACACTGACATTTGTTAATTTCATAAATTCGGATAAAAAGTCAAATATTGCAATTTAAAACTAGGATTTACACAAGTTCAAGTGCAAGCCAGGTGGTCTTCCTTTCCTCTCAAGGACAGGGCTTATCTTACCTTTTCCCTTTCTCCATGTGAGACACTGGCTATCTACCAGGTGAGGGTTGGTTAGGTCCAGTAAGGACTTCTCTACTTATATCTCTGTGGATGTAAATTACAGAGAGGCCTCCAGGGACTGGCTGCTGCAATCTTATTTGGAAGTTGTTCTGGGGACAGCTGGCAGGTGTTGACAGCCTTGGGAGAATGCTGGAGGAGTGGACCCACCAATTAGCATACTTTTTTTTTTAATCAGTCGTGGGGCTTGAGCTCTGGGTGTGGGTGCTGTCCCTGAGCTCTTCAGCGTAAGGCAAGTGTTATACCACTTGAGCCATAGCGCCATTTCCAGTTTTCTGGTGGTTAATTGGAGATGAGTGTCACGGACATTCCTGCCGGGGCTGGCCTTGAGTCAGGATCTTCAGATAGCCTCCTGAGTAGCTAGGATTATAGGCATGAGCCACCGGTGCTTGGCTTTTGTTTTGTTTTTAAGTAGAACATTTTTTTTTTTTTGGGTCCGGTCGTGGGGCCTGAACTCTGGGCCTGGGCACTGTCCCTCAGCTCTTCAGCTCAAGGCTAGCACCCTACCACTTGAGCCACAACGCCACTTCCGGCTTTTTTTCTTTTTGCTTATGTGGTGCTGAGGAATTGAACCCAGGGCCTCATGCATGCAAGGCAAGTGCTCTACCACTGAGCCACCTTCCCAGCCCAAAGTAGAGCATTTTTAAGAGCAGTTTTAGGTTCCCACAAAAATTGGGCAGATATACAAAGATTTCCCAAAAATAATTAAAAAAATTTTTTTTATCATGAGCTGGGATGTATTGTGGGTTTTGTCACATGCCTTTTCTAAACATATACCCTTCTCAATGGTTATCATCTCCCGTGAGGGATACCTTATTTTCCCCAGTTGCTGAACCTATTTGAACAATTTTTAACCAGTTTTACACATTAAATTATTTTAACACCTGAAGTCTGTGGATTACATTAGGGCTTGCTCTCGGTGGTGTATAACTACTCTTGGTGGTGTTTATTCTGTGGATTTAGATAAATGTGAAATATCATGTATTCACCATTGTAGTATCATACAGGATATCTTTACCTCCCTTAAAATCCTCTGTTCTCCTTCCTCCTTTAACCCTTAGCAACAACTGATCTTTTTATTGTGGCCATAATTTTGTCCTTTCCACAATGTTATCTTTTCATGTTGATTTCTTTCACTTAGTAATATGCATTAAAGATTACTTCTTGTCTTTCTGTGGTTTTTATAGCTCATTTCTTTTGTTAACACTGAATGGTACTGCATTGACTGCATATTCCATAAGTTATTCATCTGTTTACCTACTGAGAAACATTTACTTGTTATAAATTTGGCAGTTATGAATAGGATTTGGTATAACTGTTGGTACATAGGTTTTTGTGTGAATATATGCTAGCTCACTTGTGTAAATGCCATGGAGAATGAAGGATGATTGTAAGGTAAGAAAAGTTTAGCTTTACAAAGAAGAAGGAGGAGGGGGAGGAGAAGACCATGACGAAGAAGAAGAAAGTTTCAGACTATCTTTCAAAGTAACTGTATTATTTGGCAATCATGTTAGCTATGAATGAGAATTCCTCACAGTCCTGTCTCTTGTCCCCATTTGTTCTTGTCAGTATTTTAGGTTTTGGATCTCCTCATAGGAGATATCCTCATATCTTATAGTTGTTTTAGTTTCTCTCCTGACATGATGATTAGCACCTTTCATACATTTATTTGCCATTTTTGATCTTCAGTGAGATGTTCTTGGCCCATTTTGGTAATTGAACTGTTTACTTTCTAATTGTAGACTTTTAAGTTTTCTTTATATATTTGTTTGACAGTCATTTAGACATGTCTTTTGCAAATATTTTTTCTCATGCTCATGGTAGTGTTTTTCACAAAGCTGAAGTTTTAATGAAGTCCAGCTGGTTAATTATTTCTTCATGGTTCATGCCTTTGGTGTTGTATCTACAAAGTCATCATCTTACCCAAGGCTACCTAGATTTTCTCCTGTTACCTTCTAGTTTTGCATTTTATATTTAGATTCTTGATCAATGTGGAGTTAATTTTTGTCAAAGGTATAAAATGTATGTCTTCACTTTTTGTATGTACCATTTGTGAGAAACTTTCATTTTCTCCACTGTGTTGCTTTTACTCTTGGGTCAAGGACTAGTTGACCATTTATGTGGGTCTGTTTCTGAGCTCTTTGTTGTGTTCTTTTGACCTTTCTGTGTGTCTGTCCTTTAGCTAGTAAGACATTTTCTGGATTACTGTAGCTTTATATTGAGTCATGAAGTTGGGAGTTGTAAGTCCTCTGAATTCATTCTTTTTTGTTTTTGTGCTGGTCCTGAGGCCTGAATTTAGGATCTGGGCTCTGTCCCTGATCTTTTTTGCTCAAGGCTAGCACTTGAGCCATAGTTCCACTTCTGGCGTTTTGGTGATTAATTGGAGATAAGAGTCTCATGGACTTTCTTACCTGGGCTGGCTTGGAACCACAATCTTCTGACCTCAGCCTCCTGTGTTGCTAGGATTACTGATGTGAGCCACAAGCACTTGGCTTGAATTTATTCTTTTGAGTCATTTTCTTCCCCATGTAAACTTTAAGATAACTTTGTTGGTATATACAAAATGACTTGCTTGAGGGCTGGGATGTAGCTTAGTGGCAAAGCGCTTGCCTAGCAAGTGCAACATCCTGGGTTCGATCCCCAGGACCAAAAAAGAAAAGACAAAAAAAATACAGCTAAAAAACCCCCCCAAACAAACAAAAAAAACCCCAACAAAATGACTTGCTTGAATATTGATTGGAATTGCATTGAATTTATAGACTAATTTGGGAAGGGGTGCCTTCTTGGCAATATGTAGCCTTCCTGTCCAAAAACATGGAGTATCTTCCAAAGGATTTAGTTCTTTGATTTCTTTAATCAGAGCTTTGTAGTTTCCTCATAAAGAACTTGTGCTTATTTTGTTTTATTTATGACTAAGTATATCATTTTTTTTGGAGTGCTAATATAAACAGTATTATGTTTTTGCTTCAGGTGTCCTTGTTCATTGCTGGTATATTGGAATGTAATTAACTTCTGTCTATTAACCTTGTTTTCTGTAATATTGCTATAATTGTATATTAATTTCAGGAGTATATTTTGTTGATTTATTGGATTTTCTACATCAACATGTTATCTATGAGCAAAAACAGTTATTTTTCTTCCTTCCAATGTCTGTGCCTTTTACTTCCTTTTTTTTTGGTCTTGCATTAGCTGGAATTTCCAGGAGAATGTTAAAAGGAACTATTGAGAGGGGATAGCCTTACTGTGTTCCTAATCTTAGCAGGGAAGCTTTGCCTTTCTTGAAGATAATGATAGCTCTGAGGTTTCTGAAGATGTTCTCTGTCAGGTTGAAAGTTCTCAAGTATTCCTAGCTTGCCGAGAGGTTTAGCATGCTGGGTGTTGCATTTTGTTAGATACCTTTCTGTATCTATTGATAGGATCATGTAGTTTTTCATTTTTAGTCTATTACTGTGATAGATTATATTAATTGACTTGTGAACGTTGAACCAACCTGCATACCCAAGATAAATCCTACTGGTTGGGATGTATAGTTCTGTTTGTACTTGTTGGATTTGATTTACTAATATTTTGTTGAGGGTTTTTGCATTTTCATGAGAGATCCTGGTATGTAGTTTTCTTATTATGTGTTTGTTTGGTTTTATTATTAAGATAATGCTATATTGAGTTAGGAAATGTTCTTTCTGCTTCTGTCTTTTAAGAGGAATTTTAAAGAATTGGATATAATTTCTTAAGTGTTTGCTAGAATCAACCAGTGAACCCACCTAAGCCTGCTTTTGTCTTGCAGAATTTGATTCAATTTCTTCAGTACGTACAGGGGTATTCATCTTTTTCTCATTGTATAGTTTTGGCAGATTGTGGCTTTCAAGGAATCATTACGTTTAATCTACTTTGTAGACATAGCACTGCAAAGTAGTTCTTTTATTCCTTTTGTATTTTGGGATGTTTAATAATATTACTTCTTCTGTTTCTGATGTTAATAATTTGTATTCCCGCTCCCCAACCCCTGCATTTTTCTTAGCTTGCCTAAACATTTGTTAGTTTTGTTTGTATTTTCAAGAACAGGTTTGGGTTTCATTAATTTCTTAATCTTTCTTGATATGCTGTTTTTAATTTCATTGGTATCTTTTTTCCTTCCTTCCCTACCTCTCTTCTTCCCTTTCTCCCTTTTCCCTCTCTCCTTCCATCCTTTTCTCTCCCCCTCACACTTGGCTGTGCTAGGCAAACACTACCATTGAGCCACAGTTCTAGCTCCAAAATATATCATTTTATGATTTCATTTATTCAGTTATATTTCTTCTTTTATTTTTTTGCCGTGATTGCCCTAAAGTTTGCAATGCACGTTTAAAAATTGATGGAAATTTGGATATTGTCCTTGCTTCTAGGCTATGCTAATCTGAATATGTCTCAGTTTAATTTTAGTAAATGTGCTGCTAAAGTGAACACTTAATCCAAAGTGAACACTTTAACTTTATCCTGGAGGATTCTTACACTTTTTCCCTTTAGTAGGAGATAATGGGAGTCAGCAGTGAGGTGAATGGAAACTCGTGTCTTAGCATTGTCAGCCTGAGCATCCGAGGACTGGAGAACAGCCCTAAGATTTTTATTGACGGCTTGTTTCTGCTGACTTGTGCCCAAGTCAGGTTTGATCGACATGCTAGTTCTCTGGGCCCCACACTTTTGTCACTTCTAAGTTTCAAGGATTTAAAAAATTTCCTAGATATCACCTTTCCTTCATCCTCAGAACTGCTATTTTCTCTCTGGAGATGAAAAATAACCAAGCTACCTGCTTTGTAGAAGAAGGTGGTATGTGTGGTCACAGCTCTTTCAGCTAACCTCTTACTAACCTTTTTCCTTTTTAAACAGATGTGATGTTTACTGGTACAGCAGATGGCCGGGTTGTGAAACTTGAAAATGGGGAAATTGAGGTCATCGCCCGCTTTGGTTCAGGACCATGTAGTAAGTTGGCAACAAACCATTTTGAAGGTGCTTTGTTCTGCAACTGCTTTACCCTCGAAGTCAGTTTCACTCTTAGAGATGAAGAATCCCTTACAGCAGACAGAGTATGTTGTGGTGTTTCCCCAAGCTCTACCTTTGCTAGGTGGCCACCGGACCTCACAATAACTTGCCCTTCTGCAATCCTAGTTTCCCATCTGGGCAGCAACCATGGCACCTGCTTGGCATAATACCCCTTCAGCATTCCTCTTGGGTTCTCAGTTACTTGTTGGGTAACTTCAGGGGTTAATAGGTGTTCTTAGAGTGCTGCTGTAAGAAAGCAGGTGGTTTAACAAAATGTTATTCCTACATCAGGAATTTCATTGTCATTCAGAGTTCAAATACCTGTCAGGTGTGATTGTACACTCTTGTATTCCTAGCACTTGGGAGACGATTGCAAGTTCTAGGCCAGCATGGACTACCTTATGAGACTCTGTGTCAAAAAAACACTGAACCCCACCCCCACAACAAAATAAAACCCCAAAGCCCAAAAGAGCAACAACAAAATTCAAATATCCTTAAATTATTCAGATTTCAGAAACCATAGAGTAGAAGAATCTCACTATTTAAAAATTTGTACTCCTAGCCAGAGACCAGTGATTCATGCCTGGAATCCTAGTTACTTAGGAGCCTGAGATCTGAGGATTGCATTTCATAGCCAACCCAGGCAGAAAAGTTTGTGAGACTCTTATCTCTAATTAACTACCAAAAAGCTGAAAGTGGAGTAGTGGCTGAAGTGGTGGCACACTAGCTTTGATCAGATTAGGTCAGGGTCAGTGCCAGTCTCTTGAGTTCAAGCCCCAGAACTGGCACACCCCTCCCCCCCCAATAAAAAATACTATAAAGATTTCTTATTTGTTGTGATATGTATTTTTAATTTAATTTTTTTTGTAGTGCTAGGCATTGAATCTAAGGCCCTGTGCATGCCAGGCAACCACTGTATTATAGAGCCACATTCCAAGTCTTAATTATGTTTTTTTGTTTGTTTTGATTTTGGTGCCAACACTGGGTTTTGAGCTCAGGACTTGGGCACTGTCCCTGAGCTTTTTCATTCAAAGCTAACACTCTAGCACTTGAGTCACAGCTCTACTTGTCTTTTTGGTGCTTAATTGGAGGTGAGAATCTCATGGACTTTTCCTGCTCCAACTGGCTTCAAAGCACGATCCTCAGATCTTAGTCTCCTGAGTAACTAGGATTTCTAGCCATAAACCACTGGCACCCACTTGAATTATCATTATTAATAGCTGGAATATTTTTATAAAAATTATGCATTTTCATTGTGAAATGGAAGCAACACAAACATACAAAAAGCTAAGTAAAATTACCTTGGAGAGTTGTTAGATATAATTGACATCTTAGTGAAAAACTTCAGCTTTTCTGTTTATGGAAATCCACATAGTTTTATGTGACGGAATCATGTTTTTAATTTGGCCCTTTAACCTGCCCTTTTCCCACAACAGCATCCCACAGAAAGCTCCTGAAACAGGCCCCATAATGAGCACCTTTCATTCATGGACACCTACAATACTACTTAGCAGGGTTATTGTGAATGGGCACTCAGCTGTTTTCGTGAGTGCCTCATTGAGCACCCTCAGTGAGTACTCTGTAATAGCAACTGCAATCAGAACCGTTCAGTCCCCTACACTGGGAACTTTGCAGTGAGCCCTTATGGAGGCAGACTCAGCACTAATGTCATGGTCTTTTTTGCTCTGTATGGCGATGGATGAAAATCTTGGACACTGAGGAAGGCACAGGTGGAATCTTGGAGCCACCTCTAATTCCTGTTTTTTGTCTTCCCAGAAACCCGAGATGATGAACCTGCTTGTGGGAGACCCTTGGGCATCCGGGCAGGGCCCAATGGAACTCTTTTTGTGGCTGATGCATATAAGGGACTTTTTGAAGTAAATCCCAGGAAACGTATGTGACAATAACTTGCTTTATCTGATGATTTCAGACCTTCTATGTTTAAAGGACCTGCTGTATGTACATATATGCATAAGTAGATTTAATAGCATTTATTAAATACAGTTTTCTAGATGGTATTTTTTTTAGTTATGGAATAGTACTGAAAGCAATGCCTACAAATACCAGAGAGCTCCCTTCCTGTGAATGCATTTGGCCCTCACTTCCTTTGCATTTGTATTTTACCGATTAAGTCTTGATAGGGCTTGTTTCAAGGATGTTAAACCTCCTTTTTTATGTCTTTCTACATCTTTCTGTTTGCTTTTTCCTTTGTCTCTGTTTTGCCATCCTCTTTGCCTTTGTTTTCTCTTTCTTCATCTTCTCTTCCCTTTTTCTCCTGTAATTAGTCATGATGTCACCTTGACCAGTGTTAAAGTATTTGCTGTCCACTTTTTTTTTTGTGACCAAGACTGGGACTTGAACTCAGTACCTGATGCTTTCACTCTACCAACTGAGCCATACCTCCAACCCCACACTTGATACATGCCCTGGAGGAGTTTATCTACTAGGGCCTGACTGCAGCGTTGCAGACTTGACTTTGCTGTCTGCAGACTGTTTTTAGGCCTCTCTGTGTCTAGTTCCTTCATGGGTAAGATTTGGATAGTAGTAGGACCTGCCTCATGGAGTTGCTGTGAAGATCTCAATGAGGTTATATGTAGAGAGAGCTTAGTACTCAGTAAATGTTCTTTCTACTGCTTTATTTTGTATTGCCTCAGTGAAGCAAATTGTTCCTTGTCTTTACAGATGGGATTCTATCTTCAATAAAGTTAGTCTTAAAAATGTTTTGAAATTATTGAGAGAGACCTTTCTAGTATGAAAGCATATCTTTTTCTGTTTTCTAACTTCAGGTGAAGTAAAGCTGCTACTGTCCTCTGAGACACCCATTGAGGGAAAGAAAATGTCCTTTGTGAATGATCTTACTATCACCCGAGATGGGAAGAAGATTTATTTCACAGATTCTAGCAGCAAGTGGCAAAGACGGGATTACCTGCTTTTGATTATGGAGGGCAGCGATGATGGGCGGCAAGTGTTCATTACAGGTCTTCCTTTCTGTTAGTTGGCAGCCCAGCAGGTGACTGCAATAGAGCTTGTTGCTCTGAGGAGCTCTGTTGTTTCTGGAGTTGGGAGATAGAACAGAATGTTCTCGCTTCCTATTTGAGGAAATAACACAGAACAGCCCATCCACAAGGGTGGGAGAGCCTCGTAGGGCAGATCTGGGCTACAGGTTGTCTCACCTGAAGATTGGTGTGTCTGCTGTCCTTGGTGCTGACCTCATTCCCATATTGGTGACAAAGCTGAGCAGAGGGTTTTCTAGAAGAGGAATTTGAATGGAGAGGGAATCCCACTGGCCATTTTGAGACAAGTGAAAACAGAGGCTCCCTAGGCCTAGTCATCTACCCATACCTGGATGTATGGAAATGGGGAGAAAGCTTCAAGCTCATAGATAGGCCATGGACTCTTCCTTGTGTGACCCTCTATTCTGGTCTTCCATAGCCTGCTGGAGTATGATACAGAGACCAAGGAAGTGAAAGTTTTGTTGGACGAGTTGCGGTTCCCTAATGGGGTCCAGCTTTCTCCTGAGGAAGACTTTGTCCTGGTGGCAGAGTTGACCATGGCCAGAATACGAAGGTATGTGTGGTGTTAGCTGAGCCATCAGTTGTTTGCCAGAACTTGCCATGGACTGAGATGGGACAGAAACATGCTGAGAAAAGTATGAGATGCAACAAAATGTCTGTCCTGTGTGCAATAATGACAGAGAAGTTTAAGGATGTGTTTCCTACCTGAGTTCTCAGTCTTCTTGAGATCTGCAGTCTGGGAGAGCATGCTGATTTAATGCTAGCTAGACAACCTGGGTTCCGTGTCCCTGCCAGTTGGGTCCTGGAAGCACACAGCTGCTTTTCTTTTCTCTGGTCAAGCTGAGCCCAGGACTCTCAAATGTGTCTTCTCAACAGCCGTGCTTGTGTTTACAATAGACATACTTACAGTAGTAGTAGTTTATATATATATATATATATATATATATATATATGTTTTGTGTTTGGATAAAAATTTCCCCTTAAATGTAGGGGCTGCTGCTTACTGCCTGCTTGGGTAAATTTTTCAGAGTATATGTATCTGGCCTGATGAAGGGAGGGGCTGATATGTTCGTGGAGAACTTGCCTGGATTTCCTGACAACATCAGACCCAGCAGCTCTGGAGGGTACTGGGTTGCCATGTCTGCCATTCGTGCAAACCCTGGCTTTTCCATGTTGGATTTCTTATCTGAGAAACCTGGCATTAAAAGAATGATTTTTAAGGTAACTATAAAAACATCTTAACTGCCCTAAAAGTTCAAATTCTACTTACATTATTTGGTACTACTTATATTTGGTATGTATCTTGACTACTTCTAAACATTGTGAGACTTATAATACTTATTCTTAATCCTAATATCTATGAAATATATATCTATATGCTATATATACTATGATTAATGTATTGTGACATATATTATCTATATTATTGTAATATATATCTATATTCCATATAGATATATAACATATATTTGGTTTTTTAATTTCCTTTTTGTTCTGGTTTTCCTGTTTAAGGTATTTTTTGTTACCGTATCCTTGTGACTTCTGGAGCCTCCTTCTTGCCTATCAGCCTAATTCCTCCCATGGCTTACTCTGTCATGAATGTTTCAGACCTCAAATAGCCTCTGCCCTCCTTTCTAACTATGAGACTTTGCACTCCACCCTGTCCCCTTCATAGGGAAAATAGTCATCAAATGCATTTTCTTCTCTTTCCTGTGACCAAGTGGATAAATGCTTCTACCTTCACCTTCCTCTCTCCCTGCCTCCCTCCTTCCTTCCCTTCTCTTTTTCTTCTGCTTCCTGTGACCACATGGAAAAATCCTCCATCCCTCCCCCTTCTCTTCCTCTCATTCTTCTTTGTTTTCTTACAGGATTTCATTATGTAGCCCAGGCTGGCATCAAAATATCAATCCTCCTACTTCGACCAGTGGAGTGCTGGGTTACAGGCCACCAAAACTAGGCTTGTATTTTTTATCTATTTAATCAGTTCCATCAAGTTTAATCAGTCTATAGCCATAGTCCCCTTGTCACATGGCTCTTGTTAGGCTCAGCCAACCCTTCTTTCTCAACCATGTGTTGGTAGTCTGCCTTTTCCCTTAGGAGCACTGATAGCCTATACTAACCTGTCCCCAGGGAACACCTCACCCTGTGTAGCTCTTAACAGCTTGTGCCTGGCCACCCCACCCCATTGTAAGCACATTTCTTTATTTCCTGGTTTGGGGCACTATGGTCCTCCTGTCCTTGGCATACACCTGTCCTGCTCAGACACACCAGCAGCTTCCTAACTCTTTTGTTCAGGTTGTAGCACAGAGATAACTGTATAGAGAGCTGCTGCATAGAGAGCAGCATGTAGTATAGCTCCACTGGGTGTGGGAATCTAGTATAGAGCCATTCCAATGGCCAGGGAGAGGTGGCTGCAGAGCCCAGGGTTAGAGAAGCATGCCCATGGCAGATTACAAGGCTTTAAGGGGCAAGGGCTTGTAGGGAGTGGAGGGCCAAGTGACCAAGAATGAGGGATGGGTTCCTGGCCTTAGCAGCTCAATTGAAGGCACTGTCTCCTGAGCTGGGGAGTCTGTCCAAGCAAAGGTTCTTCTATGAGATATGGATAGAGATAGGTCTCAGGCAGGGAGGGAAGCACACTGATGGTTAGAAACAGAGGTTGAGAAGCATCTGAAAAAGAGAGGTGAGATCTTTTAGAAGTTTATAGAAAAGAGGAGAGAAAAAGACATATGACAGAGAAATGGAAGGCAGAATCTCATGGGTAGCTGGAAGTTTTGCAGAATTCTTTGAGCTGTAATGCAACTTTAATCCCATTGCTTTCAAACCTTCCAGAGCTCAGTCAACTTGTATGTGTCCTTGAACATTTTCAGTGACTAGAAACATTCCTCATTTGACATTTGGAGTCAAATACCTATATTAATTTATAACCTGCCTATTAATTTCCACTCATTGGTCTTATGTGGTAGAGCATTTTGTCCAAATTACCTATCTGGTGTCCTTCCATACTGCCAATAATCATATATCTTTTCATCTGGTTACTCTGTTGACAGTTTTCTACCAGCCTCACAATTCCAAGTTTAAGCCTTTCTATATAACTGTGTCCAAGGGTCCAGAAGTCCCTGCCAAGGTTTCCGTGCAGGATGGGCCCCAAGATCACCTGGCTGAGCTCTGAGAAAAGTGGCAGAATTGGCTTATTTTAGAGGCCATGTCATGTGGCCTTGTCTGTGGACTTGCTGACTTAACCCTCCCAGAGACTTTATTTTGAGCTTGACTAGGTCTTACAACTCACATCATTTGCATCTTGCAGATCTGAAATACTTTAAGCCTAATTAGAGGACTTGTTCATTCTTGTTAGGCTAGGTTGGTTTTAACCCTAGTGATCTCATGGCTTAAGATTATCCTTAGCCTTGGCTTCAGAGAGGTGACCTCCTGGGATATGATTTGTATTTCTCCTGGTTCAGCTCTGTCTTCCAGAGGTGTGCTCTTGTGGCTGTCCTTTTTCTGGCTTGACCTCCTTGATCTGCATTGGGCTGGGGGGAAGGGCATGGCTTTAACCAGACCATTCCAAAGGGAGAAGGTTGTTTGATCTATCTGCTGCCAGCATTCTTCTGATCAGAAGGTAAGCTCTTCTTCATTGTGCTTCTCTTCTCTTCTAGCTGTTCAGTCAGGAGACGGTGGTGAAGGCTGTGCCACGGTATAGCCTCGTCCTAGAACTCAGTGACAGTGGTGCCTTCCGGAGAAGCCTTCATGATCCCGACGGGTTGGTAGCCCCCTACATCAGTGAGGTGCATGAGCACAATGGGTACCTGTACCTGGGTTCCTTCAGGTCCCCCTTCATCTGCAGACTCAGCCTCCAGTCAGTTTAGCCAGCCCAGCAGCTCTCCTTGCCACGTGTGCTAGATGTTGCTGCCTTTGGCCACCATACCTGGTCTAGGAAGAACTGTAGATCCAGCTCTGTTCTATGTATCTGTTGGCCCTAAGGGTTGTGGTAGAAATAGCTGCAACCCCCAAGATGTGCAGGCCCAGAGTGGCACCCCTCATCTGGGTTTGATTTTACCTTTTGAGGGAACATATTCTGTCACGGGGAGGACAAATTTATGTAAAGCCACTTTCTCTTAAAAATGAAGCTCTCTAAGTACAATAATCTGTAGGACTTGTGAAACTTTATGCACTTTTAGCAGGGCTCAGGGTTTGATGGATAGAGCAGGAGGTGAGCTGCCCAGGGATCTTATTCTTGCTACTGACTCTGTTCTGCTGCTGGCCTAGGTGTCTTTATTCTTAAATAAGATTATTATTTTTTTAGGGGGGTTGGCATGGAAGGATGGGGAGCCTAGCATAAGATGGTAACTATTCAAGCTGAGACAGACTTGTGTTCTCAGGGTTGTGTGGGATGCTGGCCTTTGGTTCCTGGGTGTTCTGCCACAGTGGAGGGACAGCCCTGTACCCTCCACAGGTGTCCACATGCTGTGGCCCGGCCTTTCTTCATGCCACAGGTTTCCAAGGCTCCTGAATAAATGTCTAGCAAAAGAGCAAAAATTTCAATGGAGGGTGCTTTCTATGAATACTGTCCCCATTATACAGGAGTGTGTTTAGGATGTCATTTCTATACCTTCGTTTTTCATCTATAGCCCCATGGATGTGAGTAGTGCACGTGTTGATGTTGTGTTTGTGTTAGTGTTAATAAAGCCCTGCCAAGTTGCTGAATTATTTTTGATGAGTATGTCTACACACTGATCTTAATTTAGGTAATATTAAACTCATTTTTCTGCTGATTAACCTTTTTGATGGTGTGGCCTGTTTTATTTAGCCTTGTCAAGATGAGGATTATCTTGATGAATGAAGGTGGTGTTTGAGGGCTAGGCATCTCATCTGGTTTGCTAAGAATGAAAGCTACTGGGCCTCTTAGTTCCCAGTTGTCCTCCGCCATCGGCAGATGTCACTGATTTGTCTTGGATGAAGTTGTTAGCAGATGTCTCACCTGTTTGCCAGCCTACCCCATGGGCAGGCACTTTCTGGGCTTTTAAGAACACATGCAAAATTTTATCTCTTGGACTGCGTGAAATAACTTATTAGAGACAATATTGTAAATAGTGAACGATCCAGATAGGTGAAGAGAACGCAGAACTATGGTAAGTGGGAGCCATGTGTGTTGTCATCCTGGCCCCTCCCCCAGTACTGCTCAGGCCTTATTAGAGAAGTGCAGGGGTTTGGTGATAGGCCAGTCTTGCCTTATCTTGTGTCACCTTTTAGGACTGGCTTTGTGTGGAATAGAGCAGCAGTAGAGACAAAACAACTGTCCATAATACTTATATAACTTTTTAGAAAAGAAAACCAAGTAGTCATTATTAAATACTTCCTAGTAGCTCATGATATGTCTCCCTATTATCAGGTAGATAAGGATAATAAAAGGATACCTAATCATTCTGTAATAAAAGCAATTTAAAGGTACTAGGTCTGTAAGTTGACACCTCTATTCTTTGAGAACAGAGAGCTTTGCATTTAATGCTAAATTCTCACTGGTGAAAAGAAGCTGGTAAATTGTTTTTCACAGTTTTCAGCAAAGGAATCTTGATTTTGACTCAGATGTTGTTTTTATGTCTCCAAGTGTCATTTCCTGGGTTTTATCTGGTAATTTGGCATGATGAGGTGTGAAAGATAGTCTTACTATCTTTTATGCTGTAAGCATAAAAGGGTCTAATGTGAATTACTAACATGCTTTTAACATTAATTTAGTGATTCATAATGCTCTTCCATTTACTATAAAAATGGCATCAGAATTCAGTTATTGCCTATTATAGGAAAACTTTTGAGATTTTTTTTATTATCAGCATATACTTGCAGAGTGGTATATACCTTTGAAAGGTTTTCATGTACACTGATATCTATTTCTTTTTGAGACAGTGTCTCACTGTATTGCTCAGGCTGGCCTTCATCTCCTCGGATAAAGTGATCCTCTTGCCTCAGCTTTCTGAGTAGGTGAGACTATGGGTACATACACCATGGCTAGAAATTGAGGCACCAAGAGTTAGTGTCTGCCAGGACTTGTAGCCAGCACATGACTGAGCTGGGGCTCCTGATGATGTAAGTGAAGAATGAATTGGCTGCCACTGCAGCCTTTGGGCCTTTGCTAGGTTCTGGATATGACTTTGACAGCACAGCAGAGTCCTCTAAGGTGCTCAGGGATGGAGTAGCCTGAGTATCAGTGTGATTTGCAGCTTTGCAAGTGGTTCACATGGGTAGTAATAGGTTTAGTTTATTTTTTATTTTTTTGGTACAGGTTCTGGGGCTTGAACTCAGGTGTTGTTCCTGAGCTTCTTTTGCTGAAAGCTAGGACTCTAACACTTTGAGCCACAGCTCTACTTCTGGCTTTTTGATGATTCAATTCGTGATAAGATTCTCACAGACTTTCTTGCCCTGGCTGCATTCCAACCAAGATCCTCAGATCGCAGCCTCCTGAGTAACTAGAATTACAGGACTGAGCCACCAGTGCCTGGTGGGCAGTAGTTGGTTTGTGGGACAGTTTTAATGGACTATTAATTATAGTCCGGGCCCTTATGCCACCTACAGGGTTTGCTAAACTGAGCAGATGTTTGAAGCACATGACCGTGGAGCTGGCACGGGAAGAGCCTGTGCACATCTGGTGAGGAACATGTGGCCATGGTACATTGGTGAAAACTCTATAACTCTCAGAGCAGGACTCAGTTAGGATTATGCTGATTTTGTTCTGCTTGAGACCTTTTTTTGGTCATAATTCTGCTGTGTCTTTGAAGTGTAGGTACTGAACCTTGCATTTACTCAATGTCAATAGCATTAGATGACATCACAATTTCCCTCTGGTGTCACGCTAATTCTGACAATGTCAGGGGAAAGACAATAAACTTAGAACAGGTGAAACGTTTGGCAGTATAGGGTTTCCTTCTATCTCTGATTGACACTGTCTCCACATGAGTATATTCTCTCAGTTGTCATTGTGATTTATGATTGTTTCCTAAGGGACCTTCAGAGTGTGACTTCAAAGAGTCTCTCTGGGCAGTTAGGAAAGCCAGTAAAGCAGCTGTCTGTAGGTGGTAGTGGGAACAGAATGTCCTCAGGGACTGGACTGGTATATGTACCTCTGATGAGGCAGAGGCACACTTGGTTTCTGGAAAGCAATGTGGCAATGCACTGGTCAGCCTCGTTCCATCTCTTGTCACGGTGGCTGGTTTAAGAAATGGTATTTTCTTCTGGACTATTGGAGTATATCCAACAGATCAGGAAGACTGAAATAGTGATGTATTCTAAGTAAAGCCATTTGGAGTTCAGGGCCTTAGAGTTGCTTTGTAGAGAGCCTTCTGTAGTGGTTGGTTTGCCTTGCTATTAGAGCTGGGATAAATCCTCTCCCTAGATGGTGGGAAAATTTTGGGTGTAGGTGAGTTGTTAAGATCTGGAAGGTTGGGTTAGACTTTGATACTTTCTATTCTTCCTGGGGTGAAACAGCTAGAGGGCTGGCTGACCCCTGACTGAGGTAGGCTTGGTTAGGGCTAGGAGCTCACCAGCCACTCTCAGCAGGAGTAGTGCCCCTGTCCACACCTGGGCATGTGCATACCCACTTCAGACCTGTGAGGAGGGAGGTGGGGAGGCAGGCCTTGATGTACTCTGGTAGAATGGATTGGGAGGTATAAATGTGGGACCTCCCCCACATCTGCTTCTTCATCATTTGGAAAGCACACAGGGCTCTGTTCAGCACTGTTTCAATGTCCATCTAGCTCTGCAGCTCTGTGATTCCTTTGCCTGGCTGGCTGTAGGTCTTTATGAAAGAGCTGTGTTCAGGGGCCTCAGAAGTGGCAGAATAGCTAATGGTGTTGCTGCCATCGTGGTCCCTGAATTAAATGGCTAGGAGCTGAGTCAGGGCAGCAGAAAGGAATGAGAATTTGGAATTATGGTAAGTCCCATGCGTACAGGAAGCCAGAGGATATCTGCTCCTTGGTTACTTCCTCGGTGAAATTTATAGCAAGGAGCTATGGTTCCACGCATACTTGGTTCAGATTTCTTTTCCTACTAGTTATCAAGTCTGCATTGCTTCAAGGTGCTAAGATGTTGTGTGCTTTGCAGAGGGCACAGGAAGTCCTGTGAACAGCACCTGTACCTGCAGCTGAGGCTTCTTAGGACCAACCTCTTCTCAGAATAAAGCTCAGAGGCCCTGGCCACCAGCCAGTTGCTGAGCTTCTCTTCTGTGATCCAAGCCCATATCCCCTGCAGCTCAACTTCAGTACCTATCTTTGCTTGGGGCCTGGCATTCAGTTCCCTCAGTTCCCACAGTTGCCTGTCTTTTCTCCCTGGCCCATGCATATCTTTTCTATCCCCAGGCCATCTTCAAGCAAATGGCTCTGTGGGGATGGTCCCTATCATCTGCCATAGACCACCTGTCCAGGTATAGCTTCTCATGTACTGAGGGCTTCCAAACCCTCCTGCCTTAAAGGCAGTGGAAAACTAGAACTAAGGCACTGATACTGAAGTAACATGCCTGGAAAGCGGGCTCTTCCAGTTTGGGGATCAGTGTCCTGCCTGTTCTTGACAAGGACAAGCTTGCCTAGTTCTGGCTGCTTAGATCTAGCGGTTAATGACCAACAAGCATCAGAGGGGCTTTAAGGAAGGAAACAAAACTCACCAGACCACTCTGAGAATGGGAACTCTGGAAATGCTACCTTCAGCTTCCTGACTCCCTGTGAAAGGTGACTAGCTCTTTGTTCAGAACTTTAATCAACTACTGAAGGTCAAGAGATTAGTGGCATATCTGGCCCCCCACAGTGTTGTGCTACTGCTCAGACCAGGAGAATGATGTGGGGCTCTCATGGAGTCAAGGCAGTGAGGAAGCCCGCTGACTCTCAGGTTGGCCTCCATCTGCTCTACCCTGACCCCTACTCTAGCAATGCCCTGTAAGCCCAGACCCACAGCATCAGAACAATTAATTTTAGAAGAAAATGAGACATATTTAATCTAGGCAAGAGACGCTATCATTCTCTCATCTCAGCCACTGTGTATGACCCACTGGCACCTCCATCTGCCCATGTGGGAGAAGGACAGAGAGGGTCTCTGACAGCTGGCCCGGGGCTGCAGCCGAAGGTGAGGACGAGCTCACACATATGTCTGTTGAAGCCGAAGTCTGCTGAGGAGGCAGAAGGAAGTCAGTGACAGTAGAGAACAGGCACCTCGAAGCTCTGCAGCCAGGGAACATCCCAGACTTCAGAGTAGCAGTTCAGAACCTGCAACAGAGAAGGCTCATCTGAATACCCCATCTGCTACAGAGGCCCTGGCTATCTAAGGCAGCTCTCCTGGCCGCTCTGTGATTGAGCCTGGATAGCTAGGAACTGTGTGTGTGTGTGCGTATGTATATGTATATGTGTGTATGTGTATGTGTATGTGTGTATGTGTGTGTTCCTTGCTGAGGAAATACTCCGAGGTTGCTGCTGCTGCTGCTGTTGTTGTTTTTGGTAGTGGTGGTGGTGGTGTGTGTGTGTATGTGTGTGTTCCTTGCTGAGGAAATACTCCCAGGTTGCTGCTGCTGCTGTTCTTGTTGTTGTTGTTGTTGTTGTTGTTGTTGTTGGTGGTGGTGGTGTGTGTGTGTGTGTTGGTCATGGGGCTTGAATTCATGGCCTAGACACTATCCCTGAGCTCTTTTGCTAAACACTAATGCTCTACCACTTTGAGCTACAGCTCCACATCCTGCTCCCAGTTTTTATTTAAAAAGTCTAAACCTATAGAAGAGTTGAAAGAACTATTTAAAAATATATACTTTTGGGGCTGGGAAGGTGGCTCAATGGTAGAGTGCTTGCCTTGCATACCTGAGGCCCTGGGTTCGATTCCTTAGCACCACATAAGCAAGAAGAAAAAAGCCGGAAGTGGCGCTGTGGCTCAAGTGGTAGAGCGCTAGCCTTGAGCTGAAGAGATGAGGGACAGTGCCCAGGCCCAGAGTTCAGGCCCCACGACTGGACCCCCCAAAAAAATTAAAAATATATACTTTCACCTCTATAAATTGTTAACTAAGATGGCAAAAAAAGATTCAATACATATGCTAAAAATTAAGAAAAGTGAGGGAAAGGGTGGGTTAGGAGGGGTGAGTGAGAATGTTGAAAGTGGTGACATTGGTGAAGATGTACTGTATTCATAAACTGCTTTGGTGAATGACAACTCTTTTGTACAACTACTTAAAGATAATAAAAATATTAAAAAAATTATTAACTATTGCCACATTGCTTTCTTATGGAGATTCATATATATATATAACATGTCTCATACCATACATGATATATATATAATATCATGTTGTATGATCTGTCATATTTCATGGCTAATATATGTCATGATATATGTATAAATATATATAATTTTATAATTTTTGAGTCATTTGAAAGCTTGTCTTGTTCTAATCTCTCCACCCCAAATCCATAGCATTTCTCTCTTGAGATGTGCCACTTAGAGAGTACAGAGGTTGCACAGGTAATATGTTCCTGAGAAAGTCCCTCTTCAGTGCTCCCATGTCCCTGTGTGGTATGGGAATACTGGAGATCTGACCTTACAAGGGAGGTCTGAAAGCCTCCCCATAGAAAGGTGACCACTGCCTGGAGGAGTGTGGAGAAGAGCCTGGGACAGAGAAGGCAGCCACAGCCCATCTACCTTACCCACTTCAGGGTGGGGCTGGTTTGGAAGTTACAGCTGTCCAGAGGAGGAGAACTGTTTTTCTTGCACGTAGTTCTACTGACTTCCAACATCAGCATGTATTTCAGGCCTTTTGAGATCTAAAGAGAAGCAAAGGACTAGGCTTCTTGGTTACTTAGCACAGGGTGAAAGTGGTTTCTATCTTGTGCTAAGTAAGGAGGGTGCTGGGGAGTGAGGAAAGTTTAAGACTTGCTACAACTGCTGCTGGGAAGGAAGTGGGCCTGGACTGCAACCCCTCCCTCTTTACTGCTGCTGACAAGGGCGTTCTACCCAAGAAAGGATGGCTTATCTGCTCAGAATTCCACATTCAGGAGAGATGCTGTTCTCCCCCCCACCCCCTGCAACCAAAGGTAGAGCCTTGCCCCTCCCTCCATCTGCCAGCTGCACCTACCCCACAGCCCTCACAGTGATGTTTAAAGGAATGGGACAAATCCAGGTTTCCAAGGTTCCCACACCAAGCACAGCATTTGCTGGTTTCCCCCTCCCTGTGCCTGGGAACCATGTGTTTTATTTGGAGTTCTAGAATAGGCCTTCTTCACTTGGATATGGCAGTAACCTAGTTCTCCTCCCTTCTTCCCTCCCTCCCTCCCTTCCTTTCTTTCTCTCTCTACAGTCCTGGAGCTTGAATTCAGGGCAGGGGTACTGTCCTTTTGTGCTCAAAGCTAGCACTTTGTTGGTGGTTAATTGGAGTTAAGTAGTCTCACAGACTTTTCTGCCCAGGCTGGCTTCAAACCACAATCCTCAGATCTCAGCCTTCTGAGTAGCTAGGATTACAGACATGGGCCACTGGCACCCTGCTCTTCTCATGTCTGGTTTCTGCATAGTTGTGGGAAAGTTCCTTAATTTTTAGTCTCTCCCACCATATGCCACCTGAATAAAGTCCCCAATATTACCAAGGCAAAGAGGGGCAATGTCACATCCTCAGAGGATCTTGGACACTCAGGTCCAGAGCGTTGCACTGGCCTCTGGAGAAGGCAACACTTCACTCAGGCAAGATCCAGCCCCTCTAGCAGGGTTACCACAAGTTCTGTGATGCCGTTAGTCTTAGATGAAGGCCACTCCCACATCCATCCTCTCCCCTTGTCATTCATCTGAAGCCAGCTTTCCATGCTTGCAGATAGCTGCTCAGTGTTCCTGGGTTTAACAAGTCACAGAGATCAACAGGGAGCCACCTCCTGGTTCCCTATCATCACTTTTAGATTCCCATCATCCACATGGGCATTTTGGGGACACAGTTGAGCAAGGCTGGTTATTTTCTGTAGGGCCCCCTCTGGCTGTGGGAGAGTAGTGAGTGGGTGTGAGAGGTCATTGTGAAGAATAATAGCACTGTAGGGTGTGACATGAAGCAGGCTCGAGGCAGAGGGTTTGTAAGGGAAGGGAATGGCTTGACATATGTGGTGGGGGAATATAACATGGAGTGAGGAGTGAGGCTGGAACGGGGGTCTGGGGACCCTGGCAAGAGCATCTCTGATCTGCAAAGCAGTGACTCTGCAGGGCTGCCCACTTCTATGAGCTCTATTACAGCCCCCACCTCCTTGCTTCCATTGATGAGGTCTGGCCCGGAAGCCTTAATTAAACCTGCTGGTTTAAGTTGTGCTCAGCTCCAGGTGACACGACACTGGTTTTGGTGTTGCCTTTAGCCTTCTGTCTATAGATGTGCTCTAGGTGGTTGGGTGCTACAGCTCTGCTCCTCAGGGATGTCCCTGAGAAGCTAATGACCAGACCCCCACCCTGCATCTGTACCAGAGCTTTGCTGACTCGGAACTCTTTGAACAAGAAGAGGTCATTCGTGCAGTTGTTGAACTTCTGTGCGCTGTGTCTGGCTGCTTTGAGGACTCCTGCGTCATTGGTCCTTATTAATTTGGGAAATTCTGGCTTCAAATCTGAGTTAAGGACCTGGGAACAGAAATCTGGAAGAAACAAAAGAACCAGAGAAGATTGATGATGGTCGGACATTTAATCCAAGTGTCCTGCCTTGTGCCAGGTGGCATCCGGACTCTGCTCATGTGGATCCCGGCCCCTCCTTCACCCACACTGTGTACCCATCACCTGTCTACCCCCACACCAGGCATGAGCTGGGCTTCCCCATAGTGGCTCCATATTGGAAGCTGAGGATAGAGGCCATGGATGGGACAAGGATAGGATTGCTGCTTTCCAGTCTCTGTCGTCAGAAGCCAGTTATTTTCGGCATGTGGTTTCCAGGCAGCTGGACCTCTGGACAGGATGTGGTCTTTAGGGGTTAGGAGAAAGCAGACTAGCCTAGTCCTCAAGGCTGCTGTTCAGTGTCTGGCTTCTTCCTCTCATTTGTCCCGGCCAAGGAGGCCATGTTTGTGTTTGGCCCTGCAACCCCTCTGGTAGGGAGCTATACTGGTTTCCCCTCAGCAGCTCTGCCACACTCTAGCAAGGGTCGATCCACCCACTCGTGGGTTTCAGCTCAGTTGGGCACAAAGGCCTCCAGCATTCTGAAGCATGATGGTCCGTCCCTATGTACTGTCGATTGAGGTTCTCTGGGTGCAATTCTTTACTGTCCTATGAGTAAATGTCATCCCATGAGCTTTGACTGTGGATCCTGGCATGTGAGGGAGGGAGGGTGGGCAGGCTGAGTTTCTTCCTCATTTCCCTGCTCTTTCTGTGCGGGCGGGGGTGGGGAGAAGCCCATATTTATACAAAAGATGAGGAAAGAAGTGTGAAGAGCTTCTGCTTCCAGACGGGTTCCCCAGTGTCTTATGAGAGAGCCAAGTAGGGACACCCCTGCCATTCCTCCTTGGCTGCTCATGGCTGGCTGCTTTTGGTAAAGTGGGGCTGGTAGACTCTGAGAGGACTCCCCAAGGTTCCTGTTCAAATCTGGCTCCTGGAAAACCTGTTGTTTATTCCTTTGCTCAACTCATCCATGAACACTTGTAGAACCTGCCAATCTCCTTCCTGGGAAGAATAATGTCCTACAGATGAAGATCAACGCAAGCATCAAATGAAGAGACTTAGGGGAGTGGGAAGAAGGGGACCCAGGTGTTTCAGATTTAAGTGCAGATGGTCCCTGCGTGGGGTCCCTGCTGTGGTGCCTTTGGGAGGAAGGGAGAGAGAAAGAGACAGAGACAGAGAGACAGACAGGTGGATTGATTTGAGTTCTGTCTCTCCATCTCCTCCTAGAGCTTAAAGTTTTGAATTGGGGCCTGAGGACGGGCTGTGGACAGCGAATGTCCAGCTTTGTCCCTGGAGGTATGCTGTACACCCCTCTGCTCAGTTACCTGGTCTCTATTGGAATTAGTCAAGGCCCTACCCCACTGGGCTATGCTCACTATTGTAATCCTAGCTCTGCCTCCATTGGCTGTGCAGCCTTGGGGAGGCTGCATTAATCTCTCTGAGCCTCCATGTCTCCATCTGTCAATGGGGATCACAACAGCACCAATCTCTCAGGGTGGTGATGAGAATATCAAACACAAAACACTGGAAGCAACCAGGTAATTGTTATCCAATGTCATTACAGTGTGGCTATAGCAAGGGTCTCTCTGTGCAAGAAAGAACCCAGAGGGTATGGAAGGTGGGTGAGTAGACTTCTCCAGGTCCAGACCCAGGCAGTGGTAGTTCCCAGGGCTCCCCAAGGAGGCCCTCTTGTCCCCAGAGTGTCTCTGGCCTGATACAATGCCTCAGCCCTTGCTGCAGGTGGCTCCTGGCCACAGGTCTCAGGCAGATGGGCTGCTGCCAGCCTAACTGGAAAGCGGGAGGGGGCAGAGTGACATGGTGGCCAGGGCTCTTCCTGGAAGAGGGCAGGTTGGGAAAGAAGAGTGTTACTTTTTAAACTAATGGCAAGGAGACCAATGTGGCTATTTCCTTCATTTTCAAGAGCTCAGCATGACTAGGGCCCAACATCTGTATAGTTTAGTTGGGAAGCCACATGCCCCCAAACATACTTCCTGTGTCTCTGCTGTCCCCTTGCCCCTCAACAGGTTCTAGAATCTGTTGTGAGGAAGTGAGGGAATGGCTATAAAGGATCATGGGGTGAATAGGGAGGGGACCAAATTCTTGGCTCTCTTTGACGCTCACAACGTCCATGCCACATCAAGTCTAGGAGCCTGAGGCCGTGACCCTTCCCTGAACCTGGCTTCTTTGCCTCCACATTGGACTTAAGGGCTCTGGGGCATTCCCTATCACTGGTCCTCCCTGAACATCCTCTGACTGGTCACCTGTAGCTGAGCTCCAGCCAGGTGTTATGCCACCTGCTGGGCTGTGTCCAGTGGCCAGCTCCCTTGTTAGTTAAATGAGTAAGAGCCTGTAAGTCTTCATCCACTTACGGGCTAGAGAGGGCATCACCCAGCCAGCTCCCTCAAGCAGACCCTCATGGCTATGTCATCTAGGCGAGTCACCTACACTAGCTATGCTCATTTCCCAGAACCTGGACAGTGCCTTCCTCTGCCTCAATTTCCAGAGAATAGGCAGTGTTCTCCTCTTCCCCTCTGGGCATCAGATATCTGATCTCTGGAGTCCCTGGAACCAAGTCATAGGACAGTAGCCTGTAGGCAGACAGGAAGGATAAGCCATCAGATGGAAGTGATGTGATCACAGTCCAGTTCCCATTCTCTCCCCCTGTCTCAGAGCCAAGAAGCAGAGAAGAGCAAATGATGCAGAGGTGAAGCAACACAAGACTCTTCCTCTATCCCAGCAGGGGCAGCCCCCACACTCTTCCTTCCTGAAGCTTGCTCCTCCCAACAGCTGCTGCGACCAGGACCCAGAGCCTCTGTGGATCCTTTGGGGGCAGACTAGAGCTGGGGAGGAATCCCAGGATGCACCTTAAAGCTGCCACCAGCAGCCTTAGCCGCAGCATCCCAGAGAGCATCCAGGAAACATTCCTCTTACCTGGGGTTAAGTTCCCACAGGTGCTGGAAGCAAGGCAGAAGAAGGCGAGTAGCACTTTGGCCAGCCACATGGTTGTCCTGGAGGATGGCAGTATAGTAGAGTAGTTTGAGCACAGCCTGGGCCAGGGCAGGGTGGGGACTGCCTCTTTGGGGCTGGGGAGGGGCATGATTTCTTGCCGAATCATTTGGACTAGAAGCTCTTCGTCTCCAGATCTATTGGCCACAAAGGCAACTGCTTCCTTTATAAAAGTTTCCAAGCAGCTGTCATTTGCTGGGGAGGGGAGGAGGGAGGAAGAGAAATAGACCTGTGAAAAAAATCCTAGTGTAGTATTCTACCCCAATCCATAGGGGAGAGATGCTGCAGTGAAACAAATGGGGGAAATGCTGCTTTCAGAAGCAGACTCACTTGATTTCCCTTGCCCAAATGCAGTTTCTCGTGCATGAGTGTGATTGGTCATATTTCCTCTGGCAGGGAATCTGGTTGCAAAGTATGATCACTGTCTTCACCCTTGGTGGAAGAGCTATTCCTACTCTCTGTCTGAGGGCATTCACCTTGCCTTCCTAGGGAAGGTCTGACAGCCTCGTATAAGGAGTCATCATGCAGTACAGAGCTGTCTCTCCTCAAAGTCTTCTTTACCATCTCCCTTTGCTTTGAGGCTTATAATCAGATGCAAATCCCAGCGAGCCCCTAAAAGGGGGATCCACAAGGAATTGCATTTCAAAGTTAAAGAAATACTTGACTTTGCTAATTTGTACAGACAAAAACCCAGGTAAGATTCATGGGAATGGATTGGAAGGGGTTTGGATAATGGCAGGAAGAACAGAAAGTTGGATCAGGTTAAACATACTGAGACAGGCTCAGTAAGCAGAGATCCTGTACTTAATGCTTCATCTCAGGGGGTTAGGAAGAGTTTGGTTGGTAAATTTTGTTGACACATGGACCAGAAGGTGGAAATGCTGGACTTGATTTGGTTTAATGTAGAAAACCATGGCTTTCATCTGGCAAAGCCTGGAGTTGTACTGTGACTCCTTCCTCAGGGCCTGTCAGCTCTGCAGCCCTGCATCTGTTTGGGGGAATCTTGGTCACTTTCCTTTCCTTAGGACCTTACAATGGTCCATTACATTAAGGGGCCATTAATGGCATTGTGCTAATTGGATCTAGTCAGCAAGAAGTAACTCTGGATTTATTGATGAGACATTTATTTATCACAGGGTAGAAAGTAAATCCAACCAGAATTTAGGCAGATTGAAATGTTAGAGTGAATTTGTTATTTAAGACTTATTCAAGGGAGGGAAAGTAGGAGAAAAATAGGGAAGGGATAACAAATTTGACAAGAAATATACTTATTACCTTACTTATATAACTGTAATCCCTCTGTACCTCACCTTGACAATAAAAAAAGACTTACTCAACCCACCGTGGGAGTGTCTACGAAGATAGACCTTTCACCACTGTGGTAAATAATTTGTGAGGGGAGCCTTAGCATCATTGAGAGCTCTGTAATTGTTCTTCTTCTGTACTATGGGAATGGCAGCCATTCAGTTGGGTAGCTTAGCAAGTGTTCACACTTGCTCTCCTACATCTACCTCATGGGGCTTTCCAACCATCAGGTGACAGAGGAAGAGACAAAAGTGGTCTATAGATAGAGGGTCTGTATGACAGGCAGACACCACTCAAGAGTGGGTAGTTGCAACATTATATCCTCTTTCAGGGATAGCCACTTTCTGGAATAGTCTCTTCCTGGGATAGGAGTCAAGAGCTATCATCTCCAGGCAGTGTACCTGGTAGTTCACTTGAAAGGAAAATGGCCATCGACATACTTATACACCAATGAGTGGGCTGTGGCCAGTGGTTTGGCTGGATCATATAGGACGTGGAAGTAAGATAAATAGAAAATTAACGACAAGGAAATCTGCTGAAGAGATAATGTGGAAATGTCTCTGAATGGGTAAGGGGAACAAAGAGATTTGTGTCCCAACTCACCACAGTATAACCTCTCTTCCTAAAGAGGATTTTAAAAACAGAGTGGATTGGGAGGTCTGCTTTGTGGATACCAGTCAACCCAGTGATCCAGTGATACCTGGTGGGGTTGCAGAGTGGCCACGGTGGCAGCAGCAGAGGCTACATAGGCTCAGCAAAAGGGACTTTCAGCAAGGTCTTTTGAGGTCTCCTCTACACTGGCTCTTCCCTGACATGAACCACAGAAGATCT
Source organism: Dipodomys ordii (assembly GCF_000151885.1). Lineage (NCBI taxonomy): Eukaryota > Metazoa > Chordata > Mammalia > Rodentia > Heteromyidae > Dipodomys > Dipodomys ordii. The sequence continues at coordinate 2,809,834 of NW_012267315.1, forward strand.
CAAACAGAAAATGGATTATCAGGTGACCAGTGGAGTTTTAGCTTGAATCTGTCTCACAAATGGGTACTAGAACCATCCAGTGAAATTTTTGGTTTCTGAGCCAAAGTGAAGGCCATTAGTATTTTGGAGAAAGGTCTTGTCATCTTTCTTAGATGACCACTCTTGTTTTGAGATCAGCCAGTGGCCTGGGTATTAGCAGAGATTGAGTGCTTAAATACCAAGCACTCAGTGATTAAGAATCACCTAGCTGAGCACCCTAGCTTTGAAGAACCTCTACCAATATATATGGATATGGACATTTGTCTCTGGGTTTACAAGTGTATATTGTTGTGTCTTTGCATTTGTGTATTTATATAGTTCTCTCTGTGTGTCTGAGCATTATGAGAATGTTAAGTGCACATTTGTGGTTGTACATATGTTTGTGGTTCTATACATGTTTATGTGTGTTAGATGCATATTTCTGTGTATACTGCAGGTGTAGTGGGCTCTGTACTGAGTCTCAAGCATTAATTCATTAGTGAACCCACTCACTCATTTAACCCACTCTCTCTTTTAACTTCTTGCATCTGAAAGTGTAGTCCTTGGGCCAGCAAAATTAGTTTTCCTGGAGCTTAATGGAAACACATTCTTTGGCCCCATCTCAAACTCTGTGGCTAGCATAGGACTCTTCTCACACCTTGGTTCAGGAAGCTCATTGGCCTCTCAGATTTGGGGGACACTTATGTAACCTATTCTGTTATTCCTCCCTCTTTTCTCACGGACCTCTCTGGTCTGACCTCTGTGATCAATCTACCTGGTGATGACATTGGTCATTGTTTGGCCATGTATGACATGTGGCTTTGTGTACTCACTGGTCATGAAGCAGAGATCCTGCAGAAGAAACCTGGTCCCCAGGATGTGAGTGGATGTGGGAGGGATGAGGGGCAGGCCAGGAACTCCTGGGGTGGTCAAGCCAAGGCACACTCTTTCTCCTCAGGGTCTGTGGCCTCACCTTAGTGGGCTCTGAAGCTGCCCAGTGTGATTTTTCCAGATCCTGAAGATCTGGGACTTCCAAGGCTCAGCCCAAGTAGCTGGAATCCTCACTCCCACTCAGGTTGCTAGGAAACACTCTCCAAGGTGAAGGGTTCTGGAATCCCAGAGCTTGGCAGTGATAGGATGCTTGGGGTTCTTTTTCCCCTTTGGGTGGGTCTCTAGGGAGATCTGTGCTGCCTTGTCACAGGATGAAAACCAAGGAGGCTCAGCTGAGGTAGTCAGATCTCAATCTCCTCCATTAAATCTTCTGTAGCTTGTGCCTCGGGTCTAGACAGCAGTATTGTCTGTATATCTCTGGGCAGACCCTGCCTTCCGTGTTAGTTGGCCTGTTGCCATTCTACCCCCATCACTTTTGGAACCTGAAAAGAAATTCCACGGATGTGTGTTGTTTTCTGTCTGTTTTCTATTGCTCCTTAGCCTGAAGAACCATACATTTAGCAGCTGAAACCACAGGCCCCTTTTATCTCAGAGGGACTGGGGACCAGGCATCTGAGCCTGACTGGGCCATGTCTGCTGCTCAGGGCCTCATCAGTCTGCATCTTTCACAGGCTCACAAGGAAACCTCCACTTCCAAGCTCTTTGCTGGTAAATGGTAGTCCCCTGAGGACTGTCACACCAAGTGTCCAGTTCCTTACTGGCTGGTGGCTGGAGGCTACTTCAGTTCCTAGCCTCATGGGACTTTGCAATGTGGCTGTTTGCTTCTTTAAAGCCAGCCGGGGAAATAGAATTCTAGGAAAATGGGTTACAATCATAGAGGATGATATTGCAGAAGGGACCTCTTGTCACCTTCACTTTATGTTGCCAGTTCGAAGCAAGTTACAGGACCCAGCTTCCATCCAGGGGAGAAAAGATCTGGGGCCGGAGGTATGGGAGCCACAGTATAGAGTGCTGCCATATTTACCAAAGTAGGGAAAATATTCCTTGACCTTCTCCACTGAAGAGGCCACAGAAAAAAGGTCACTTAGGTGACAATGCACTAAGTAAGGAGGCGAGGCTATTCAAGACATGACTAATTCCAGGCCAGCGCAGCAAATGCATGACACGAGCCAGGGACCTCTCCTCTCCCCAGAGAACACAGTGACCATCGGAAGAGGTAAGAGATCATTTCATCCCATCAAGAACAACAACTAGAGGGAGTGAAGCATATCATATGTCTCTAACCAATGAGTTTATAAGTGACACTAATAATGATCACAGGAATGATCATAATGATACGCATGCTCCCTTGGCATCCTCTAGGGACTGTGAGCCTTTCCTGCCAGGCTTCTCCAGGTCCCTCCCCGTATGACCAGAAGCAATCAACATCCTTCGGTTTCAGGAAGTACCAGGAAACTGGGAAGGAGTCTGTCCACACCTTTCCTTGCAGCTCCTAGTCTGCGGCCCTTTGAGCTCCAGAGGCCACAGAGGATGAGTTTGCTGCTATGGACTGTGAAGTGTGAGGAAGGCCATTTGATTTGACTTCTTGCAACTACAGTTCTTTTGTTTCAGAAAACTAAAGAAAAGCCATGTGCCAGTGACTCACCCCTATAATCTTAGCTACTCTGGAGACTGAAATCTGAGAATCAAGATTCAAAGCCAGCTTAGGTAGGAAAGTCTATGAGACTCTTATCTCCAACTAATCACCAAAAAGCTGGAAGTGGAGTTGTGGCTCAAGTGGTAGAGTAGCAGCCTTGAGTGAAAAAGCTAAGGGATGGTGCCCAGGTGCCTGTACTTGTGCAAAATACATACATACATACATACATACATACATAGAAGGTAAAAAAAGGTAGAAAAGGAAAATAAACTAAAAGGAAAAGGAAGAAGGTAAAGGGGAAATAAAGTCCATGTTTACCTCTTAAATTCTCACTTAGGCAGATGAATGGCTCATAGAGGGAAACAATGACACGGAGTGGTTTTGTTGTCATTTTTTTGGGGGGGGTCCGGTCTTGGGGCCTGAACTCTGGGCCTGGGCACTGTCCCTCAGCTCTTTTAGCTCAAGGCTAGAGCTCTACCACTTGAGCCACAGCGCCACTTCCGGCTTTTTTTCTTTTTGCTTATGTGGTGCTGGGGAATCAAACCCAGGGCCTCATGCATGCAAGGCAAGCACTCTACCACTGAGCCACTTCCCCAGCCCCTTTGTTGTCATGTTTTATAATTGGATTGGCATTGCCCAAAGGGTGTGCAGTTTAAGACGTGTGCACCTGAAAGTTCCCTTCTACAACAGACAAGAATGCGGAGGTAAAGGAAACGAAGCAGTGTTTTGATGCAAGATTTCTCAGAAGGCAGGTGAAGTGTGCAGACACCCATGTCTACTTACAATGACGAATGCAGACACTTCTCTCCTGTGCATCTCTGTCTGGAGCTCGGGTTTGAGGTCCCTTGTATAGAACAAGCGGGGAGTCACAGAGATGGGGGAAGGGCTGGGGCTCAGAACTGGTAAGGGATGTAGGCCTGGGGTTCTGAGAACACATGGAGCGATAGGCCCTGAATTCAGGGTCTGGGCACTGTCCCTTAAGTTTTTTGCTCAGGGATGGCACTCTACTACTTCAGTGACAGCTCCATTTTAGGTAGTTTGCTGGTTAAGTGGACATAAGTCTCACAGACTTTCCTGCCCAGGCTGGCTTTGAACCTTGATACTGAGACCTTGGCTTCCTAAATAGCTGGAATTACAGCTGTGATATAGATGTGAACCATAGATTTCTGTAGCCCAGGCTGGCCTCAAATTCACTAGTCTTCTATCTCTACCTCCAAAGTGTTGTGATCCAAGTCGTATTCTACAAGTATTTCTCCCCCTCTCCCCCTTTAAAGTGTACTTTAATTGAAAAATAAAGTGGTATGTATTTATGGTGTGCATCATGCTTTTTTTTTGACATAGTTGTACTTAGTAACATGGCTAATTTGAACAAGTTTGCATATGTATCCCTCCCATTACTTATTTGGGGTGAGACCACTTACGATGTACTCCTACCAAGTTTTTTTTTTTTTTTTTTGTCAATCATGGGGCTTGAACTCTGCTTGAGCGCCGTCCCTGCGCTCTTCAGTTCAAGGTGAGCACTCTACCACTTGAGCCATAGCACCACTTCCAGTTTTCTAGTGGTTTATTGGAGATAAAAGTCTCATGAACTTTCCTGCCCGGGCTGGCTTTGAACTGTGATCCTCAGATCTCAGCCTCCTGAGTAGCTAGGATTACAGGGTGAGCCACTGGCACCTGGCTCCCACAAAGTTTTGAATATGTAGCATGCTGTTATTAACTGGTCAGGCAGTGCTGATCAAAACCTCAGGGGAAGGTACCAGATTGGCATCAGTGGTGTGTTGAGGTAGCTTTCAGTTCCCTTGAACTCAGGGCCTGGGCACTGTCCCTGAGATTTTTTTTTCTCAAGGCTAGCACTCTGCCACTTGAACCACAGCTCCACTTTTTTTCCCTTTTTTTCTTTTTTCTTTTGTAGAGATAAGAGGCACAAACTTTCCTGCCTATGCTTGCTTTGAACCTTGATCCTCAGATTTCAGCCTCTTGAGTAGCAAAGATTATTGGCGAAGGTACCAGTGTCCAGCTTGTACTTTACTTTTGAAAGTTAAAAGTGGTTATCTGATTAGTAGGGGTTTGTCTATTTCTCTAAAGGTATCAATCAAGATACATTATGCTTATAAACTGATTTGTTGAATGGTAAACAATTTATACAACTACTTAAGGATAATAAAAATGTTTTTTAATATAATGCAGCAGGCAGCAACAACAAACAACAACAACAACCGCCCCATGCAATTCCAATACTTCACCAGAGCTTTAGAGCCCATAAGGACACTTTTATCCACAAGGTGGCGATGTGGCCTAAGAAATGGCCTCTTCTTTCTTCATCTCCTCGTTTTCCTCCTGTTCCTCTCTTTTTCTTTGGGGGTCTGTGTGGTGTGTCAGTTTCTTACCATATTGCACAGGCTGTTCTTGAACAACTAGGCTAATTCTTCTGCCTCAAGCTTCTGAGTAATTGGCACTATAGGTATGCACCACAATACTTGGCTACATTTTCCTACTTTTTTGCTTATGTCCTAAATGATGCGTGGGATATACTTACACTAAAAATTATTCACTTTCTAACATTCATTTTGGCTGGGCTCCCCATAATTCTGACTGCTAAATCTAGCAGGTCACCAGAAAGCGTTTCCAGCTCTTGATGACTCTGCCACGCAGGTCCGAGAGCTCCCTGCTTGGAACCCTTGAAGACTCCTGACCACACAGAATGGCTCCTTGCTTAACTTGATCACCAGAGCAAAAACCAATACCTTCTACCCACAGAACAGGACCCATTTCCTGGCTCCCCCTTTTCTTCATGCTTTGTAGTCCCAACTGCTCCCACCCCCCTGCAGGAAGCATAATGTTCTCCTACATGGAGACTCAGTTCTGGATTGCTAGAACTGAGGGATGGGTTCACTTGACATTCTTTCAAGCTGGCTGTCCTAGCTTCCTGCCTTGTCCTCCCACACAATGATTCACATCCTTATTGTTGCTTAGGGAACTTTCCAGGGATCCAGCAGCCTTGCATTAGTCTCTGGACACCACCTCCCCTGCAGCCAGACACCTCCCCTGCAGCCAGCAGCTCAATCATCAGGCTAAGACCACAGCTGTGGGCTTCCCTCACTTTGGTTTAATTGAGTGCCCACAGAATTGGCCTGTTGTAACCAGCTGGTCCTTGCTTATTTCATAACAGAACGCCCTGGTGGAGGAGTGAGAGAGTGAGAGAGGCAGGGCTGGCAGCCTAAGCAGGATGGTCCAGGAGCATGTTTGGCCACGGGCAGCTGGACTCAGCCACTCAGAGACCTTACAGGGTGGCTAGGAAGGTGCCGGTCTGGGCCTGAGAGCTCTGGATGACTCCTTCTTTCAGTGATGCTTTACTAGTGAGTTCTGGAACCATGGGAGGTGAGCAGGACCCCAAGAGCTCTGGCTTGGGGCCTAGATCGCTCTCCTGGTAGGCCTTTTGGTTCTCACAGTGACTGTGCATCAGAATGGCTCTGCAGACACCATAAGATTCAGGTTCTCATTTCCTCTGAGACCCCCATGCGCTCTGGCTGGGGGACCTGGGAACAAGCATTTAAAAGCTCCCTGGGAGATCACAGTACCCTGTACACTGCCCACATAGCACATATGTCCTGGGGCTCTCTTCTACCTTCCCTCCATGGTCCCTTCCTGGATTGTCACAGAATGATGGCTGATTTACATGTGCAAAGATGGCATTTTTTTGTTTTTTTGCTTCAGCCCCCTTTGGTGTGTGAGGACCCATTTATTATCTGGGTGTTAATTACGCGCCCAGTGCATCTTCCTGCAGGTGCTGGTAACTCTTGGGTATCATTCATTTGTCTGGATGCTGACAAGGAACTGAGGATAAATAGATGTACCAGCATGCTTCCTGTCATTAGTTTCTGTAGCTTTTAAATAAAATTTCTAGATTGATGTCAGGGCTGTGGTTGGTCCCTCTTGAGCACAGCCTTTCTCTAAAGGGTTGAGTTTAGGATGGATTTCAGAGCCCTTTCCATTCTTTGTGGCCTTCCCAATATGGAGATGATCTGTTCTGGGAGTTCTGTGGTTGGCTGGCTCAGGTGGGCAGGGAATCAGCTGTCATCTAATATCCAATGACACCCCTCCCTACCCCAAGACCAGGGTGGAGAGGGCCACCCACCCAACTCCGTTCTTCATTTGGTTTCTTCCTACAACATTTTATGATTAAAAAATGTTCACACTCTTTCAGTTGAAAGAATTGTTCAGCAAACACTCTGGTACCCATCCCTCAGATCTTAATTCTCTATTTGCTGTAAGGTGCATTTTGTTGTTATGGCGCATTTCACAGGAAGCTGCCTTTCCTCCAGAGTTGAGTTCCTGCTCCAGAGTTGAGTGCCTGTGGCACATGGCTCACTCTGCCCAATCACTGCTTGACTCGGGTTTCACCACCTGCTTGGGTTCCCCCTCCACCTGCTGTGGTGATTCCACTCCACTCAAATAAACTCTGAGGAACCATGTGAGTCAGTGATTTCTACTGTACATTTGAATCCCGCCCTGGGGGAGGGCTCATTGATGCCCATGGGCAGCCCTCCACCCCCACGCTGGAATCTGATCCCAGGCCTCCCACAGCTCTGAGAAGGTATTTTTCAGCAGCCAAGAAAGACCATGTTTATAGTTTGGTATCCCTGAAATGACTGGAAGACTTGATATGGGAGCCAGGTTTGGACTTTCTTTTGGAATAAGACTGGACACATGCTTCTGGCCTGAAGATGTCATGTTTGTCCCTGAGAAAGGCTACCCCCCCCCCATCCCTTGCCCAGGTGGTCAGCAGGCTGCAGGGCTGGAACCCCATTAGCACATTGTGCTTGATACATTTTCCTCCCAGGTGGCATTTTCTTAGTGGCTGGCTGAGGTCACTTAGGGTCTTCTCTATGGCCTTCTTCTACCAATGTGTCACCTGCCCTGTTGTCCAGTCAGGGGATGGGATCTTAGAGAGAGATGTATAATTAGAATACTTCAAACTGCTGCATTTGGTAACTGTTCTTTGCCCAGTCTATTTTTAAAAATATTTTAAAAATTGTTATTATCAAGGTGATGTACAAAGGGAATACAGTTACATAAGTCAGGTAATGAGTACATTCCTTTTTGGACCCTGTCACCCCTTCCCTCACTCCCAACCTGTTTCTCACATGCCCAAAGCAAAAATGTTTTGGAAAAAAGAAAATACCATTGCCTTTTCCTGAAGACTGAGGGACAACAGATTTTATACTCTGCTTTTATAAATGAAGTCATTAAAGGAAGAGTAAATGTGCTAATTGTGGATGGCTTATTAGTACTGAAATAGATTTGGGAGAAAGCGTGAATTTCATTAATTTCTCTGTGCTTTGGGGTTTGGCCTGAACTCAATGGCCCTCTTTGAATGAAGTCTTGTAAAAGCTTTAATTAACTCTTACCAGTGTCAATATGTTTTATTACCTTCTGCAGCCTAGTCTTCCCCTGGTGACCAATTAACTTGGATATTCTTGGTCTGCCAGGAAGAACAGAGGCACCATGCTCAGCCAATAGGGAGGTTCCACTGCTTACAGGCTTGGGCTAGCGGTGATTGTTCTCCATCAGAAATGATGATGGAGGATCTCTTGTGAGGTAGGTAAAGCATTCAGAGTTTCCATGGAACTTGATGTATTAGAAAATGAAGAGGCTGAGTTTAGAAATATGACCTTGGCTGTAACTTTCAAGGGCGCAGACCCAGGGTCTAAAGATTCCTGAGTTCAGGCCCAGACCATGGCTCTGACACTGTGAGGAGAGAGGGAGGGAGAGAGAAGGAAGAGGGGCGGGGGAAGAAGTGGAAGAGGGGGTAGAGGAAAAAGAGGAGGAGGCGGAGGAGTAGCTTGGCAAAGGCATCATCTATGGGCCAATCTGGGTCCCTGGCTGCTGATTGCTTGGTGGGCTGGTGTCTGTAGCTTCTGGTGTCTCGTATTCCTGTGTCTCTGTCCATTGGACATATAGAAGGGCTGGTCAGCTACTAGCTCCAAACACGGAGGGGTAGAGGTAGATGTGTGAACCTCTTTCCCTTGGTAGGACCCTCTAAGGGCCAAGAACCCTCAGAATGAACTGGTGGCCTAGTAAGGGCACAGCAACAATCCCTTTCCTGGTCTTGCTGCCTAGCCCTCATCCTGCTGTCTGGGGTCACCTTCCTAGCCCACTGTCCATGGCCAAGCCCTTCCTATCTTGTCTGCTTTGGAGACCAAGAAAGAAAAAGATTTTGGAGTAGGGAACAAGACATGGAGAGACCAGAGGAACATGGGAAGGAGCCTTAAGAGAAAATGAGAAAAAAATAGAGAAAAATCATTTGCATCTATACTTGCATGCATAATCCTTGAGACCCAGGTTATAATTCCCAGCACTACGGGGAATGTGATAGAGACCATGAGGCTGAGGGGTTGAGCTCTGTGGGGTTGGGCTTAGGGGTTGAGCTCCGCACTCCTCTCTACCTGATATAAAATGAACAAGGACCACTTGGATGCAAACAGGCCATTTCTGAGTACACTGTGGTCAGGCAGCCAGCTAGCAGTGGGGACATGGGGCTGAGACTCACATGCAGGCTACTGAGTCTTCAGGGTGGGAGGGGAAGGGCTCTGTGGGTACCCTAACTCTTGGCTGGACAAAGTTACCAGAAACAGAAATCCCACATGACTGATGAGGAAAGTAATGTGTGTGTGTGTGTGCGTGCGCTCGCGTGTGTGTGTGTGTGTGCGCGCGCGCGCATGCGCCAGTTCTGAGGCTTGAACTCAGGGATTGGGTGCTGTCCCTGAGCTTTTTTGCTCCTGGCTAGAGACATAGCTCCGCTTCTGTTTTTCTGGTGGTTAACCGGAGGTAAGAGTCTCATGGGATTTTCCTGACCAGGCTGACTTTGAACCATGATCCTCAGATCTCAGCCTTTTGTGTAGCTAGAATTACAGAAGTAAGCCATTGACTTCTGGCTAGTAACGGGGCTCTCTTCTCCCTGGCATTCCTTTGGCTGCAATGAATCTAAATGTGACCTTTGTGGTGGGCTGTTTTGTTTCAATGGAAGTAAAACTTTTTTTTAAAATCCAGTTTTTCTAAAATTAGCATACATAAGTTGTACAAAGGGTGGTTTCGCTGTGACACTTCCATGCATGTATATAATGTATCCAATCAGCTTCAGCCCCTTTCACATGCTCTCTCTTGACTCCTTCCTAAAATGATCGAATTGATGTAAAATTTATAAAATATGAAGTGGAAGATCCCAAGAGCTTCAGTAAATATGGAGAAAATCCATCACTAGAATTAGGGACATCCTAAATCAGGTCTCCCTGTTCCCTAAGCAGCCATCATTGCCAAGGGAGCCTTGCCCATAGGAGTGTTGCCCTTCGACCTTAGAGGTCACCTTGTGTAAGGTAGGGTGTCGGAAGTTGAACTGTGTGCTATATATCAGTTATCCATTGCTTCTTATTGAGGAGTAGCTTTCTAATCTAAAACCAGAACTCATTCTGTTACTTATTTACCCATTGAGGTAGCTCATAGTTTTTCTAGTTTCTGGTAATTGCAAAAAATGCTGCTATGAATGTTCTTGTACAATTCATTGTGGGGCCGTATTTTCTTTTCTTGTTTGGGTGATCGTTGAGTCATTGGCTAGATGTCTGCATTGTTTTATGCTGTGTTTTCTGATGCAGCTGTACCATTGACCCCTCCTACCAGCAGCGTGTGGAGTTCTGTTGCTCTAACTTGTCTCCAACATGTTTCTCTACCAGGTGAAGAATTAGGTAGAGGAATAGTGAAGGAGAGTAAAGCAGCAAGTTTATTGAAGGCAAAGTACTGAGTACAGGTTATTGGTACTGGAGAGTCTGTTGTGGTCTTCTCAGAGGGCAGTTGTTACAGTGAAGGCCACCTCTCATGTCTCCTAACCTGAGTGTCCTTCCTTTTGCGGGATTTGGGCTGATGGCTTGATGGCTTGTGGACAGGCTGCCTGGCTCTCTTTTGTCCTTTCTCAGGACACAAGGATAGAAGTCAATCAAATTGGTTATGTCCAGTTGTATATAAGGCATTACTTTACTACTGGTATAGGATTTTGAGTGGGAACCCAAAGAATTATGGGAAACCAAGGCATGCTATTGAGCAGGAGTCTGAGGCACTATGGGAACTATGTGGGCACTATGGCGGGCCACATGTTGGCTGCCAAGTGTTATGTCTACCATTTTCTATCCCTGCCTCCCTAATAGTTTCTCTTTCTTTCCCTCAGTGTGAGGCTGTTGGTCTTTAATTTTAGACATTTTGCTTGGCACAGAGCAGCATTATCACTGTGGTTCATAACTCACATTTTCCTGACAACTGGCCACGTTAAGCATCTTTTCATGTGAGAGACATTTGCATATGTTATTTCATGAAGTATCTTTAAATTTTGACTCTTCTTATAATTGGGTTGTTTATCTTATAATTGTTGGTTTATATTTTTATATATTCTGAATAGAAGCTCTTTATCAGATAAACATATGGTGAAAATTCTTCCCAGTCTGCGGCTTGTCTTTTCTAAATGTTATCTTTTAATGAGCAGAAGGTTTTTTTTGTTTGCTGGGTTTTGGTTTTCGGTGCTGAGCATTGAACCCAAAGCCTCATGCATGTTAACCACACACTCTACTACTGGGCTGACGGCTCCCTTAGCAGAAGTGTTTGCTTTGGATGATTTCTCTCTTTCTGTGATTGAGTCACAGACTTTCTCAGGAAGTGCTAGATTTTCTGAACTCGAGCTGGAATTGTAACTTTAGGGATTTTTTCCCCTAATTTAACAATTTAACGATTCCTAGCATACTTCCTACCTCCACTCTCATTCTCACTGTACCATATGTACACACACACACAAACACACACACACACACACACACACACACACCCTCTTGATGTTAGCAGCTTTGCATGCTCCACTTTAAGTCTTTCTCTGGGGCCATACACACAAACATGTGAATGTAGCTATGGGCTTTCTTTTCCTTTGTTTTCACTTAAATTTCAGTATACTATGTGTTCAGTGTTCTCACTTAACAATACATTGGTTCATCCATTAAGACCCGCATAGATATCTAATTTATTAGGCAGGGACTTTTAACTCCTGACTTATAATTCCATCCCTATTTTCTGCTGGCAATTTTTGTGATAGAGTCTCACTTCCTGCCCGAGAGCTTGGGGGGTGGGGTAACTCATCTATGTCAGGCATCTTAGTGGCTAGGAATACAGGTGTGAGCCACTGTTGCCCCTTTTCTGGCCTGGATCTACCACTCCTCTTGCTTCAGCTTTACTCATAAGTGCTGAGATTACAGATGTGCTCTACCATACTAGGCTCAGTTACATTTTTTTCTATTAACTTATAAGCATGATCTATGTGTTTTTTTCTACTCAGAACTGTTTTTCTTTCTTGAATAAACTCCAGCATTGGCGTTATTGTTCTGGTATTCTCTCTTGTTTTCCACCTAATCTTTTCTCAAATGCTATGTTTCAAGCATTATTCAATCATTTTCCTGGGAGTTGCTAGGTTCTTGTTCGGTTGTTTTTCATCCTCTCGATGGATTCTTCTCGTCCTGTGCCTGCATCCTGAATGGCATCATTGTAAACTGTGTTGGTGAATTTCCTGGAAACTCAGGATGCTAGTGGGCTTTTAGATAAGATCACAACTGCCTTTGTGGAGTGGAAACCTTTTCTTTTTATAACTGTGTCTAGTGTCTTGAATGTAGGCTCTCTCTCTCCCTCTCTCTCCTCTCTTTCTTTTTTCTCTGTCTCCCTCTCTCCTCCTCCTCCTCCTCTCTCTCTCTCCCTCTCCACCTCTCTCTCTCTCTCTCTCTCTCTCTCAGACTTAATTCCCTGCTGGGACTAAGTACATCCCTCTGTGATAACTCTCATCTGTTTTCTCTCTCAAATTTCTATTTGACACATCATAGTTGTACATATTTATGAGGCCCAGCGTGATGCCTCGATACATGTTCATATTGTGTAATGATCAAGTCAGCATATTAATCAGACCTATTACTTCAAAAATGCATTCTATCTTTGTGGCAAGGACATTCACAATTCAGCAGAAATGAGCAAAGGTCTTGATTAGATAGACATGAAAATGGCAATAGGTATACGATAAATACTCGACATTACTCATCATCAGGGAAATGCATATCTAAACCACAAAGAAATATATCCTCTCACTCCAATTAGAATGGCCATTATGAAAAAGATGGAACATCTGGGTGCTGGCAGTTCACTCCTTAGCTACTCAGGAGGCTGAGATCTGAGGATCATGGTTCAAGGCCACCCTGGGCAGGAAAGTCCATAAGCCTCTATCTCTAATTAACCACCAGAAAACCAGAAGTGGCATTGTGGCTCAAAGTGATAGAGTGCTAGGCTTGGGCCCCAAGTTCAAGCCCTATGACGGACAACAAACAAACAAAAAAACAAAAACAAAATGGAAACCAAAACAAATGTAGTGTCACTGGGCTCAGTTAGGATTCAAGGAGGTTCCCAACAATGAGACAACCACTGTGTAACCCAGATAGATCCTTGTCTCTGACCCAGAAAAGAATTTCAAGCTGAGACACAGGTAAGAGATCAGCAGAATTTTGTTCAGCAAGCAAACCTTTTTGAGAAGCCTTACTCCAAAGGCTGAGTGTGGACAGTGTAAACACTGAATTATACCACTTTTACATCAGGGGCATATTTATTAAAGCTAAGTAGGGCAAGGGATTTGGTTTAAACATTCTTGGATAAGGATTTATTTATTTTGTTCTGAGCATCCAGTGAATGCCATAATTCCTGGAATTACCAAATTGAAAGATATGAGTTGGGTATAGGCACATTAAATTTAGCCATTGTACTCAATCTGGTTCCTTGTAACATAGTTGTCTGCTCCCCTTTATCAAGAATCCCTTTTAATCAAAGGATGAGTTTTACCAGAGTTTTCTTCCTTGAGATACTTTATCCATGATGTGTTTATACAGAATTTGGGGCAAATCATTAGGGTAAGATGAAAGGCACTATGTTTCTACTACCTGCTACAATCTAGTGGGGAAGTAGGACTCTAAAAGAAAAATGAACACATATTCCTTTTCAAGATGCTTATTAATGCAATATTTTGCATAGCTCCTGGCTATTTGTTCCCACTCCCATGGTCCCTAATTTGTTCTGCTTCACTACCATGTATGTGAAGAAATAGAAACCCTTGTACATTGGTGGTGGGAATGTAAATTGGTGCAGCCATTATGAGAAACAGGAATTCCTTAAAAAATTGTAAATAGAACAACCATACCATCCAACTATTCCATTACTTGGCATTCATCCAAAGGAACTGAAATCAGTATGTCAAAGAGACATCTGCACTTCCATGTTTATTGCAGCACCAAACTAGCTAAGATAATGAACCAAACGAATTGTCCATCAGTGGGTGAGTTGACAAAGAAAATAGTATGGAAGCTCAAAAAATATAAAAGAACAAAAAAACAAAAACCACTCAGACCTGCCATATGGCCCAATCAGCCCACTACTGGGTATGCATCAGAAGGAATTAATAAGCTAGTTTCTGAACATTTCTTTCCATTATGGTTGCATGGAGCAGGGCCCCTGTTTCCTTTGGGGTAAATACTTCCATCTTAGTACCAGTATATCATGCCTACTCAACAGCAAAGCCACCAAAACCCTGAGAATGACAAGCTGGCCCTTCAGATGACCCTGATCTGGATGTACATAGTGAAGCCCAAGCTCCTCTTTCAGAGGGAGGGAAAGAAATCAAGTGTGAACTGGACCACAGACTATAGGCAGATACTTTGGGACTTTCTGAGTACCTGTCTTCCAATCATGACGTCTAATGAGCTTGGTGAAGAGATTAAGGTTGGAAAACTATGAGTGTCTTGCCAAGAATAAAAACCTACAGGACAGCATCTTTACAATAAAATAAAATAAAAACCCTACACGACTAGAGTTTGAATGTGTTAAACAGCTCAGTGACACTGAGAGGGTCAGGTGGAAAGGGTAAGGCAGGAGGCAGAGTTGGGTGGGACACAGAAGCACATTCCAGAATGTGGAAGTGAAAAATGAGATCACCTTGCATTAAGATGTAAAAACTTTCCATTTCTCCAACATTTTATTAGAGTCTGCTGTGGACGCAGGCACTGGGGGTAGGGTAGGGGTGTGGTGAGCTTGCTGTGTTTGTTTGGTCTGCCTGTAGATGAATATCTCTGTGCCTGTGTGTAAATGTGGGAGGTGGTCATCTAGATGAAAAATAGATGTCAGACTGGACATAAAATGACCAACTTGCTAAACATACTTGTCCAGTACAGGTGATGTTGAAGGTGACTGGAAGAATGTCTCTGGGTTTCTGAAAAGTTGTTCCAGAGCCAGGGCTGGCTGTACTATGGCCCATGAGCTCTGCTGGCCCCTCTCCACCCATCTACCCAGCTGGGCTGTCAATGGATTCTCCCTGCACTTCTGTCCTCTATTGCTGGCTCTGCCCCATCAGGGACCCACACCCAGGACACGTATGTGTGGTCAGAGGCAAATAGATCGGTCCTGTCATGTGTTTCTGCTTCCTGTGCTGCTGTGTCCACTGGTGACCCTTGGGTACACCTGGAGACTGGTGGCCATAGTTGGGGGATTGATCTCACAGGCTCCGCTAAGGTAACCAGCGCCCCCCAGTGGTCCTCTCAGTCTCAGCCTCTCCACATCCTGCAGTGTGATTCACTGGGATAGAAATCCTGTCTGTGGCTACTCCTAATGCTGGTGCCACCTGCAGGGGGAAGCTTCAAGGAGACCCCCCCCCCCGTACTCAAAGTGTCCTTCCAGAATCATCTGTCAGTCCTCAGGATAGCAGGGGACCTGAGAAAAGTGCGCGAACTCCCTGCCCGCCCTCTGCAGATGGGAGGGCACTAGGGTCTTTACTGTCATCACCAGAGCTGACAGTCATGGAGCACCTATTACATACACGCAGCTCCTGCGCATGCCCTTGCTTTGTCCTTTGCAGCTGGGCAAACTCATTTTACTTTTCAAGGAGCCACAGCTGAGCTCTGAGAGTCTGGTGGGGAAATCCCTGTCATCACCAGCTAAGAGCAGAGCCATGATGAATGTAGTCCAGGTTCCCGGCCTTGCAGCTTCTATGACTGGTTTGGGACTGGGAGTCCAAATCCATCTCTGGCTCCAGAGAATGAGGAATCTAAATGTATTCTATCAGAGACCGTGGTTTGACCCATGGCTCTGAAACTTTACTCATGAGTCAGGCATGGATCCTGTTAAAAAGTCTTGGATCCTAAGGGGATACAGATGGTTTTGTGGAGGCCACGGATGTGTGTCACCTCTGTGAGGACACCCTTGTAGGAGCAGCTGTGATGATCCCACAGTCGTCAAGGCCAAGAGGGGCAAGGGTCTGGGGCTACTGAGAAGCAGGATTAATTACTCAGGATACAAGTGGCTCGTAGCAATCTTGTTACATTACACGCTTGCAGTGATGTCTGTGGATTCTTCCTAATGTCTTTCCTCTCATGTGCATCCTGGAGATCCAGACTCTAGGATCTTCAGAAAACCCTCAGAGATACTAGGGAGTAAAGGGTGGGAAGAGAGGCCTCTAGGTGTGGGCTGCTAGCTTTGGAAGCAGACTGCTGGCCGGGCTGGCTGGAGCTTTCTTTTCTACTTTCCCACAGAGGAGATGGAATGGGGCTGCTTGGAGATGGATAGGTTGAACCAAACTCATTTCCACTGCAAACAATGTTCCTGGGTATGGTCTAGAAGGTCATGAGCTATTATTTCATGCTTCCCCAGAAAGCCCCTCTATCATTGGTGGGATAGAGCCCAGGCTGGACCAAGGTATGGCGGGCCTGGCCTGGCCCTTGCAGGCTCAGTCCTCCCTGCCCAGTACTCCCAGAGAACATTTGGGAGGACCAAGGAGGTCCACTGGTCCAAAGGGAGGACCATTTGCCCACCACAGGCCCTATACTGTTCACAATGACTACAGCTCATAGTTAGACATGCACATCCCTAGCCCTAGCCTCAGCTCATTGGCTCTCCCAGAGATGGCCAGTAGAGAATCTCTACTGTAGACCAGGCGTAGTCAGCCAGTTCTTTGGCCTAATCTGCCCAGCCTGTCTTATAAATAAAGGAAATGAAGTTTTCCTGCAGTGTAACCACACTGTGTATTCTGCTTCGTCTGTGGCTGCTTCTATACCTGACTCGCATAGTGTTGTGACAAGGACTTTGAGGTTCACCTGCTTTGAATATTTGCTATCTGGTCCTTTGTAGGGCAAATTTGCTTAACCTAGCTGCTGAACTTGGCCACTTTCTAGGATTTCCTGGGAACTTAAAACAACACTGATATCAGGTCCCAGTCCCAGAGATGCTGATTTCATCAGCCTGGGGGTGAAGATGTGGCATTAAGTTTTGAAAAAACAAAACAAAACAAAAACAACTCAAGGGGTTCTAGTGTGCACTCAGGGCTGTAAGACTTGCGCTGGGTTTTGAGGTTGGCAAACTATTTTTCCCTGCTCAGCAGCTTTGCACCTGTGTTCAGCCCTACCCAGCCTTCTTCTCTAACACAGGCTGAGGACTCATGTTCCCTTCTCTCTTCTCAGAGTCCTTTTAGTTTTGAAGTGTCATGAGGACTTGGACACCTTTCCTGTTCCTGGTTTTTGCTGGCTCCCTGTTGTTTGGATCAGGTTGGAATGACTTTGTCTCTAAGTGGCGGGGCAGGCAGGTTGGAATCCATTGTTGGTACTGATGGAAATGTGGTACCTGGATGGTATTTTTCTTCTAGGTTCTAGCACGAGGTAAACCAGAAGCCGGGAGGGCTGGTAGGTGAGAATGGGCCATGATTTACCAGCCAGGGATGCTGCGCCGGCTGTTCCCAGGCCTAGGACTCTCTGTTCACAAATGATGCAGCAGGTCCTTTAAGAGGAGTTGACGGTAATAAATTCTCTGTTTTCTTATAGTCAACACTTATTCTCTAATGATCCTTTCTATTGTAATTATTAAGAGTTCAGTGTATGAAATATGAAAACTTACTGTAGAGTAAATGTGATAGAAGTATTTGTCAGTCTGAGCAAATCCCTGTTAACATACTGGGACATGCCCTCCTAGTCTGGTGTCACAACTGAAACTCCCCCTTGACATGTGGGTTATGATGATAATGGTTGCCTAGGTTACTTTTTAGGAGTCTGAAGGCTGTTTTTGTTGAAACCAGCAACTCTTCACTTGGGCCTCTTTGATATGAGAGACCCTATCTCCTCTCCTCTCTTTCCCTTTACTCCTCTCCTTACCTTTCCTCCCTTCTTCTTCCCTCCTGTCTTCTTTTACCCTCCCCTCTCTTCATAGTCTCCCCTTCTTTCAGAACAGGCTAATGCCATATTTTTCTGAGTATGATTTCCATGAAGAGCCATGAAGTTTGACACACACACACACACACACACACACACACACACACACACATACACACACAGATCCCTGATTACTTCATCTCTAGACACCTTTTTCCACTCCTTGGGACACCCATTCTTAGTCCATACAGATCTCCAAGCCATGTCATTGGAGAGGTGGATTTAAGCATTAGGTTTCTGATCTAGCCAGCTTGCAAATAAACTCTTTTATAGTTTTTGCACCCCTGAATATTTCACTTGGAAAATGTTTATATACACAATGGAATTCTACTCATCTATCATAAAGAATGATATTGTACCATTTGTCAGGAAATGGAAAGCTTGGAAAAATTATATTAAGTAAGCCAGACCCTGAGAAACATAGGTTGCATGGTTTCCATCATTTGTGGTAGCTAGAAGGTGCCTATAAATCTACAAGCAAACACACTGGGTGGTAAGCAAGGGGTTACAAATGAATTAACTGATGTGTAATAGACTCTATGGAAAGCACAAATAGCAAAATTCTTTAAAAAGACGAAGTCAAACTCAGTAATCCCACTTTTGGGCATTTCTCCAAATGATCACAAATAAGACCATACTAAAGCTACCAGCACAACTATGTTTATTGCAGCATTATTTACCATAGCTAACATATGGAACCAACCCAAATGCCCCTCAGTAGATGAATGGATCAAGAAAATGTGGTATATATACACAATGGAATTCTATGCCTCCATCAGAAAGAATGCCATTGCCCTATTTGTTAGGAAATTGAAAGATTTGGAAAAAAATTATATTAAGTGAAGTAAGCCAGGCCCAAAGAAACATAGGGCCCATGGTTTCCCTTATTTGCAATAACTAGTATATGTCTGACACAAGCAGAAAAGGTCAGATAAGGTGATGTTAGGTGAAATGAACCCCTGGGTATGTATTCAAATGTTTTTGCTTTCATGCATTGTTTCTAACTTATTTATGATTTCTTTGTTGCTTTGTATGTCCCTCCCCCACAGTATAACCCCTGCTTTCACTGTATTTGATGTTGGTATAATTTGTGGAGGGGAAGGGA
>NW_012267315.1:2829657-2838170 GCF_000151885.1 Dipodomys ordii
GCCCAGGCTCAGAGTTCAGGCCCCCATGACCAGACCAAAAAAAAAAAAAAAGATAGGTAAGGTCAGAAGTAGGTTGGCAGGGGTGGCTGAGAACATTGAAAGGGGTGAGATGGATCAAGATTACTGTCTCCCCACGGTATAACCCCTGTTGTCACTGTATTTGAGGTTGGTATAATTTGGGGAGGAGAAGGGGAAAAACAAAATGCTTAAATAGGGATACAGATGGACCTATTGCAACAATGAGATGTACAAGACACTATGTTGAAAAACGAACTTTACAATTTAGGCGGGGTGTGTGTGGGGGAGTGTAGTTGAGGAGGTGGGTGGGAAGGGATAGTAGGGGAAAAACAAAAGAGGAGAAAACAATGCTTGTTAAGAAATGTGCTCATTACCTTGCTCACGCAACTGTAACCCCTCTGTACCATATTTTCACAATGAAAAATGTATTAAAAAATAAAAAAAGATGCACTGTATTTATAAACTGCTTCAGTGAATGGCAACCCCTTTGTACAGCTACTTTAAAGCTAATAAAATGTTCAAAAAATCTATGATGGCTTCATCTTATATGTGAATGTCATTTATTTAGCACAGGCATTAACGATGAGCAAAACAGGCCTGGTATGATAACAACAGCATATGGCAAGGCTTGCTCAATTCATGCTGCAAAGTGCAAGGGCTCCTTTCTCTCACCTTTGACCTTCGTGGCTCCTGATAGTTAGGGATGGGGGGAGGTTGCAAAATAGAAATTGTGTTTTTCAGATTTGAAAGGGTGAGAATGTTTTTGTTTTGTCCAAGGTGGGTCTGGAAGGATGAGACAGGGAGCCCCAAATTTCGGCTGAGCTGGCTGTCCAGACCCAGAACCGAACTAGATACTGCCCTTGATCTGGGCCACATAACCCTTGCAAAACTACCTGCATCCCTGCAGGGGGCACTAATGAGGTCCCTCCTCCCCCCAACACACCTGGAGGAGAATGGGGAGATGTAGTTCCTCAGCTTCGTTCACAAACAAGGCTGGCAGTCTTCATGAAAATACATTTCCCCAGAGATCATAATTACGCTGCCAAAATTACTCCGCGAAGCTTCGGGATAAGATGAGGAGCACACAAAATGGAACAAGGCAGCTTCATCTTAGAAAAATCTGGAGAACTCACAATCGTGTAAATGCACAAAGTCTGAAACAGTTCCCAAGTCCAGGAAATTAGAGTAATTTTATTATTAATGTTATTTCCTCCTCATAGGGGGAGGGAGCATGTATGAAGCCTGGATGCTTTGTGTGTGTGTGTGTGTGTGTGTGTGTGTGTGTGTGTGTGTGTCCTGTGATTTCACGGTGACTGTATTCAGCCTAACTGGAGTACAACAATGCCCCCATTTCTGCAGCAGCTTCTCAGGAAGGATTCAGGCCGGGGGAGCAGATGACCCTCTAAAGGTCAGTCTTCCTAGCCATTCTTGCTCTTCTAGCCTTTGCACAGGGCCCTGCTTTGTCTTCTGACTTCTCTCCCTAGGGAGAAAGAGACATGTGTTTAAGAGTCAGTACAAGTCTGTATTGAAATTCAAGACTTGCCATTTTCAAAGAGTGTGGTAGTGGTCCACACGAAACCCCTTTGAACCTTAATGGTCTCATCCCCAGACAAGGGTCAGCGCTGCTTCGGGGAGGTTGGGGGTGGGGTGGCTAATGGCCGAGGCATTCTGGCATATAAAGTGCCTGGGACCAAGTTAGGGGGCAAGGATTTCCCCCCAAAGCATCCAGGTTTAGAACCAAGTCTCGGGTTGTAGGACTCACACAGGGCATGCTCCTCTTACTGGTGACATTGAAAGGAGTTTGGTCTGTCTAGTAGTAATTAAACACACAGTGGTGGCATTATCCATGGATCCTTTTAGATTATTTGATGGTAATGATGATGATGATGATGATGATGATGATGATGATGATGATGATGATGATGATGGTAACGACAATGATGATGAATTTTTTTTTTCCAGTCGTGGGGCCTGAACTCTGGGCCTGGGTGCTGTCCCTCAGCTCTTCAGCTCAAGGCTAGCGCTCTACCACTTGAGTCACAATGCCACTTCCAGCTTTTTTCTTTTTGCTTATGTGGTGCTGAGGAATCGAGCCCAGGGCCTCAGGCATGCAAGGCAAGTGCTCTACCACTGAGCCACCTTCCCAGCCCCTGATGATGGATTATTATTTATTTCAGTGCTGGGGATTGAACGCAGGGTCTTGCCTGTGATGGGCAAACATTTTACCATTCTACCAGCTTAGATCCTTCTTTTTGTTTGTTTTTATGAGACAGTCTTGCTATATAATCCAGACTGGCCTTGAACTTTCAATCTTCCTGTCCCAGCCTCCTGAGTGCTAGGATTACAGGTGGGTACCACCACAAACAGCATCATTATTCTCATTGTATTATACTTTATTTTATTAAATATTTGGTTTTATTTTATTGAGTTAACATATGTGTAATTTGAGGGGAGGTTTGTTGTGGTATTTTCACACAAGCACGCAGTACACTTTGAACAAATTCAATCCATCCACTGTATTCATACTTGGTTTATCCTGTTGTTCATGTCCTCTGCTTGCTTATTTATCTTTTGTCTGGTTATTTCATTTATTGAGAGTAGAATATTGAAATGTCCAAATATTATTGAGGAAAGCCTAAATCTCTTCAACTCTCACATTTGTTTCATATAATTTGATGATCTGTTAGTATTGTTACACATTCCTGCTTTTTACAGCTTTACTTAGTCTCTCTCTTGCAGACTTTCTTGATTTAAAATCTATTTTGCCTCCTTACTATAGTCATCCCTACTATTACTTGTTTTCCCTTTACATAAAACAAACATCCCATGCCATTCTGCCATTCCCTTTGAACTTGTTTTATGAACAGCATATGATTAAAAAAATCCATTCTGCCAATCTCCATCCTTGGGTTGGAGAGTTTAATACATTTACATGTAAAGTAATTATTGTTAACAAAGGACTTTTGTCATTTTCATATTTGTTTTCTGTATGCCTAAATAGTTTGGGGTCTCTCATTTTCTGCATTGGTGCCTTCATTTGTGATTAAATGTTTCTTTTTTGGTGATGAAATGTTTAAATTCCTATCTCATCTCTTTTTGTTTATAGTGTTTATTTTGTTTGTGGTTACTATGGGGATTGCATTTAACATCATAAAGTTTTCTACATATATAATCATATATGTCTGTAAAATATACATGTTTGTAGTTGTGGGACTGTTGGGAGGATGAGTGAGGGGGAGGAAGAGGCAATGTCAGCAAGTGAACAATATGGAAATAGATTGCATCTGTGGATGAAGGCAAAAGGAAATTCACTGAAAACTGTTAAATAATAGTGAGTAGTGGGGATGGGAAAGTGAGAGTGGTTGCGGTGGCCAATCTGATGACAACATTATATATGTAGGTGTGAAATACCACCATGAACCCCCTTTGAGCACTGATTGCTAATTGTTTTTTTTGTTTTCATGTTCCTTGTTGTGTGTCAGTCTTGGGGTGCTAATGAAATCTGATACCCTGGGTACCTCATTCTCCAGGAGCCCCTCATTGCTGTCCTCTGGGATGTGGGGAGGGAAGCTGTCCTATCTGCTGTTGGCCTATCATGCTGTGGAAGTCACTGACATATTGAATCTCTGCACTAAAGTTTGATGCTTGCAGATGTGGGTTCATCCTATAGCTAGGTCTGCCAGTCTGTCCTGGAGGTCGCCTGGTTACCTTGTGGTGGATATTTTGGCTTCATCTACTGTAGGGGAGCTGGAGCTGTGGTCTTTCTGTTTTGACACACCTTTTCAGCTGTCCTGTTCCTCTCTGTGGTTCTCAGTGCTCTTCCCCTCCTCTACCTCCCACATCTGACGTTGCAAAGTTCGTTTTCAACAAAGTGTCTTGTACATCTCATTGTTACAATGGGTCAATCTGTATCTCTATTTAAGCATTTTATTTTTTCCCTTCCCTTCCCCAAATTAGAAAAGTGTATATACAATATGCAGGGCACTGGAATCAAATACAGTGAAAACAGTACCATGGGGGAGGAACATACAAAGAAACAAAAAAAAATCACATAGTACATTATAAATATGTTAAAAACAATAGCAAGAAAGAAAAACCCACTTGTGTCCCTATCTTGGGGTTCATTTCGCTTAACATAATCTTACATGGTCATATATACATAGCTTTTGATCTTTTCTGCTTGTCCTAGACATATACTAGTTATTGCAAATAAGGGAAACCATGGGACCTATTCAGCCTTTAAAAGGAACAAGTTATGACATATAATATAATGTGAATGAACCTTGAAAACATCATGGAGCCTATGTTTCTTTGGGCCTGGCTTACTTCACTTAATATATTTTTTAAAGTCTTTCCATTTCCTAACAAATGGGCATTATCCTTCTTTCTGATGGAGGCATAGAATTCCATTCCATATATATATCCATATATCTCATTTTCTTGATCCATTCATCTACTGAGGGGCATCTGGGTTGGTTCCATATCTTAGCATCTTAGCTATGGTGAATAATGCTGTGATAAGCATAGTTGTGCTGGTAGCTTTAGTGTGGTCTTGTTTGTGATCATTTGGGTAAATGACCTAAAGTGGGATTGTTGGGTCATAGAGGAGCTCTATGTGGAGTCTTTTGAGAAACCTCCATACTGCTTTCCAAAGTGACTGAAAAAGTTTACACTCCTACCAACAATATAGTAGGGTTCCCTTCTGTCCACGTCCCCTCCAGTATCTGTTGTTATTAGATTTCTTGATTATAGTCATTCTAACTGGGGTGAGGTGGAGTCTAGTGTGTTTTGATTTGCATTTCTTTTATGGCTAGAGAGGTTGAGCATTTCTTCATGTGTATTTTGGGAAACACTCCACTTTTAGCACACATTAATTCATAGAACAAACATCTCTCAATTGTTATCATATATAATAGATATACTATGGAATTATTTTAAAGTGTACTATTCAATGGGTTTTTAGTATACTCACAAAGTTTTAGCACTATTTAATTCTCAAACATTTTTATCAACCGCAATAGAAATTCCAGCCCCACCAGTAGTTACTCTCCAACCCTCTTCAAGCCCTTAGCAGCCAACAATCCACATTCTGTATTTGTGGAAATGCATTTTAAAGGAATCCTCTAATATGTAGCTTCTAATATGCTTTATTTGACTTAGGAAAAAATTGTCAAGATTCATGAGTTGTTACTCTAGCTCTTTTGTAGTGGAATATTGTTCCATTATAAACAGAAGTGACATTGGGCTTCTCTATCCATCAGATTCCTCCAAATCTTCAGATAATGGATATTTGAGTTGTCTCTCCTTTCAGGTATTATGAATGATGGGGGTGGGACGATTTATATATAAATTTTTGTGTGAACACATATTTTTAATTCTTAGGAGTGGAATTTAGGTATGAAATTCCACTTCCAAGTTGAACAAAGCTATTCTTGGAGCTCTAAGAATTCCATGTAGAAATGCAGTAGCTGGATCTTATGATCATTTTGCATTTTACTTTTTGAGGGATCGCCAAATTGTTTTCCCCAGTAGTGAGCAGGGGTTACTGTTCCACTGCTTGCTGTGGATAGGACCACTCTTAACCCTAGGAGGAGCTGATGTTGCAGGAAGTGAGAGAGAATCAGTGGGCAATACTAGCATCGCGAGGCTGGTTGGCCGGTGACAGCAGGCGCTGAGTTCAGCCTTGTGACATCTGGGTCAGGTGTAGCTCCCAGTTGGTGTGCATCTGCCCACGGCCTTCGGGAGGCACCTTTGAGTTCAGTCAACTTTTTTTTTTTTTCCAGATTTTGGCCTAATCTACAGCATTGTCCAATGTGTGGCTCACATGTCACCTCTCCTAAAACATGGCATGCGTGGTCTAGTTCTCCACTGAACTGATATCCAGCTAAACAACTGATCCAAGCTCAGTTCTAGCTACAGGGAGGAGGAGAAGCAGGAGCCTTCTCCAATGGCTTCCATGACTAGATTTGTCTGTAAGTTCTGTCACAGACCCTGAGTTGTCCTTGGTACTCAGACTGTATACAGCGGAGGTCGGATCTATCTGGAAGTGAGTCCAAGGACACACAGATGGGATTGGAGCAGGTGCCAGGAGGCAAACAGAGTCCCATGTCTCTGTGGGAAACAGAAGGCAGTAGTGCATGTCCTGGAGGCAGACACAAACACAGGTAATGCAGCTGACAAAGAAAAATGGCCTTTCCTCCAGCTCACAGGCATAGAGAGAGTATTATGTCTGTCCTGTGTCAATAATTTTGTTATTTTAAATGGGGCTATTGTGACTGAGACACATTTATATACTCTCCTGTCAATATCTTGTCTCCATCTTCTTTCCATCAGTAAAAGAAAGGAGAGAGGATTAGAGAAATGTGTAGACAGGTCGGTGAGGAAAGAAAGAAGGATTCGGTGGGGGTGTGGAGCTGCACAGCAGTTAGCTCTCCTCACTTTTTAGCCTTGGTCCATCTACCCCACCCACCTGCTGCTTCTCCATCCTCAGCTCTGCTGCTCCACTCTGTTGGATGAACAGCTGTGTAATGTGCAGGCCACATATGTGTGCTTGGAACGTTGTATATTCCATATCTCCCATTTTTTACCCTTGCTCTCAGCATGAGGTTCTTCAAGTCAGTTCTTGGTCTTTTCTGTGTATCTTACTTCAGTCTTTGCTTCTGTATAGCATTTCCTTGAATTCAGGGCTTGGATTCAGGGCTTGGATGCTGTCCCTGAGCTCTTTCACTCAAGGCTAGCACTTTTACCATTTGAACCACATCTCCATTTCGGGCTTTTTGGTGTTGGATTGGAGATAAAAGCCTTATGGGTTTTTCTGCCCATGCTGTCTTTGAACCTCAGATCTCAGCCTCCAGAGTGTCTAGGATTACAGATATGAGCCACCTGTGCCCAGCTGTGTAGTGTTTTTATGTGAAGATAGTCAGTTAATTCCACTTTCTGAATAACCCACTCACCGGGATCAATGAGTCACTGTCACCTTAAAAAAGATTTATCAGTAATCATTTCAGATTTTTTCATGCACGTTATGAGTTATGTTTTCTTGTTTCTTTGCGTGCTTGGGAATTTTGACTGTCATCTGTTGTTGAGTGTCAACCTTGTTGGGAGTTGCATGACTTTTGTAGTTCTACAATCATTTCTGGGTATTTGTTCTAGATGTAATTAAGTTACTGGGAAACAGTTTGGGGTGCTGGGGTCTCACTTGTAAATGTTGGTTAGATGACAGAGGGGCAGCCTTTATTGCAGACCTGTGTTCCTATTAGGGAGGCCAGATACTTTTGACAACTCTACCAGTGCTGGTGCAGCTAGTCCAGCGTGAGCTCCAGTTGGCACTTCCCTCCCTCCCTCCCTTTCTATTGGTTCTTTGTGGCCCACTGTAAACTGTGCTCTCCTCGGTGAACTCTGGCTGCCCTGCCCCTGGACAGGGAGACCCCTAGGCCCTGCATTATCCCCCTTCCTCCAATCTAATGTCTCAGGTGGGAAACCTCCCCTAGAAGTGTCTGGGGAGGACCCAGGGCTGTCTCTTCTTCCCTGACTCACAACCCTCACGTTTGTTTGTTTTTCCACTGGATACAAAAATGTTGGAAATAGTTACTTCATTCTTTCTTGTTCTTGTTTTAGCTATTCCAGGTGGAGGCAGTCTAATCTCTACCTCTCCATCTTGGCCTGAGTTTTGTTTTCTCCTCTGATTGTCAGTGGTTGGCCATCTCCATGTATTTCAACTCCACCTTGTGAACTGCCTGTTTTACTGTCTGGATTACTAGTATATGATTTTTTTTCTCTCATTTCTAGTTTTTTTGTATAATCTAAATATTAATCACTTATCAGTTTAAAATGTTATGTTACCATATATATGGTGATATAATATGTATAAATATATTTGAATGAATGAAGCTTTATTGAATCAAAATACTGAATTTTGGTGGGGACAAACTGATCAAGTTTTACTTTTTTTTTTTAAAGGAATCTATTTTCAGCTGTCAATTACAAAGTTATTCTACATTTTTTCTAAGTTTACTGTTTAAATCTGAGTATTTCATCTGGCATCTACCCTTGTTGAAGGAGGTAAGACAGGTACTCAGCTCTATTCCTCCCTATATAGGGTGTTATTCTTAAAATCCATTTTTTGCTTAGTCATTGCTTTTTTATATTCAAAAATAAAAACTAATGTATCACTAAATTCATAAGTTGAATACTGTGCTTGAGTGTCTTCCTTATGTCAAAAACTCAAGCAAGGAGCATTGCTACACTGTTGAGTCTAGTTGGAAAGACAGACAATGAAGCAAACAATTGAAATGGAGCATTAGTCACCATTAAAATTAGTTTTCATGTAGGAAGTTCTAATTACAAAAAGTAACGTGCGATAAAGTGCCTGATATAGAATAGGCACTTAAAAATCTTGTTCACAGAACTAAAAAAATGGCAAAGCCTCCCATGCTCCTGGATTGGAAAGATTAACATCGTGAAAATGGCAATACTTCCCAAGGCTATCTACAAAT
>NW_012267315.1:2839765-2956981 GCF_000151885.1 Dipodomys ordii
GGGGGAGGAGAAGGGTTGGGATTGGGGGGGAGGGGGGAGGCTGGGAAGGGATGTGAAGGGTAAACCAAAGGAGGAGGCTGCAATGCTTGGTAAGATATGTACGCATTATCCTGCCCATGTAATTGTAACCCCTCTGTACAGTATGTTCACAAATAAAAAATAAATAAAAAATAAAAAAAATCTTGTTGTTGTTGTTATTATTATTATTTTACATTTTTATTGTAAAAATGCTGTACAGAGGGGTTACAGTGTCATGAGCAAGGTAATGAGTACATTTCCTATTGAGCATTGTTGCCTCCTCCTTTGTTATTTTTTTTTAACACATGAAATGCTTCACTATGTGTAGACAGAACTTACACAATGGGATGATTTTGGAGCAAAGAAGATTAACATGAAAACTTTTTTTTTGAGGCAAGATCTTGTTAGTAGCCCAGGTTGGCCTCAAACTCAGCCTCTAGAGGGCTGAGATCACAGGTATGTACTGCCATGCCAGGTAACACAGGAAATTTGGATGGATCATGTAACTTCGGGGTTGAGTACAAAATCCTTGTTAACCATCTCTAGGGCTTCTCATTTGTATTGTCCAGGCTAATTTCATTATTCTAACTTACGTTTATTTGATGCCTGTACATTTGTGCGTCTGATTTGAGTTCTGTAATGTGTACTATTGTTCTGTAGCTTCATTTCTGCACCAGTGTTTCTATTTTATTTATTCATAATTTATTTATAATTGATTTAGGCACATTTTACCAAGGCTTTGAAGTGTTAGTGCCACCTTACCACCAACCTAACTCTTTCACCGATAGAATCTTTGTAGCTAGGAGAGGGAAAGAGAGAAAAAGAAAGAGGGAAAGAGAGAAACAGAGAGGGACAGAGAGAGGCAGCATAAGGGAGGAGTGGGTTGAACAATTTTAGATACAGAAATTTGCAGGGGCAATACAAAGGCTTTACCCTGCCTTAAATTTCTCCTAGTGTTAAATGATCATGGCTCATTAAAAAAACAACCACCAAAATGCACGAATACATTGTTGTTAAGGTTTCTTCTGAATTTCCCACTGAAGTCTGTTTTCTATCACAGGGTCCCACACTGTAGGCTATGTAGCAGTTAGTTGACATCTCTCCCTAGTCTCTGCTGGTCAGCAGCAGTAACCAGTCTTCCCTTGGTTTCCATGACCTTGGCAGTGGGGAGGAGGCCAGGCCTTCTGTCTTATGCCCCTGTGTGTTGGGTGGTCTGAGACTTTCTCATGAGCTCAGACAGGAGGTGCTCTGTCCCCATATTACACCTATGCACCGGAAATCCACTCTGTGATGTTGAGTTGTTGACTTCCATTGCCTGGCCGTCTCAGTGTCCATCAGCACAATTCCTAGTGGGGTTATTTTCTGTCTCCGTTTCTGAAGCAGTCATGTTCAATGACAGGGATATGGGATTAAACCCTACTTTGCAGGAGGTAGTAACAACCCAAATCGGATTCTTCTCTGGGAAAAATTCCTCCTTCACCCTCATTTAAACTTATTTGAAAAATGGTTCCTTGGGGTCCTAACCAAGCATCACTGGTCACCTGTGATGTCCCTACTTGGGTTCCTTCAGCCTCTTCCTTCACTGCTATTTTATCTGGTCCCTGCTCAGCTTTGCTTTGGTCATCTGCTTCTGGTGCATCTCTGATCATGTGACTGCCCGATGCACACAGAGCCGACACTCACAGTTGTGGCTGATTTTTGTCTCATTTTGTTTTTGTTTTTGGTAGTACAGAGGTTCAGACACATTTTACTTGGCTTTCATAGGATTTAAACCCTTTTAAAGTGAGTTTACACATTAATAGATTGAGAAGTTGCATTTAAAAATCAGAATATCCAATTTCATTTCAATAGAGTGTACATTCCTTCATAACAGCTATTGGCTGTAACAGGAGATTTCTCTTTAGAGTGATTTGGATCATAGACCAGGTACATTACTGCTCTCTCCTTAGTACATACTGGTTACCCTGGCACCTGACAGTGTAGGTTTGCTTTGCTGTGCTTTCCAAGACAGCAGGAGCCACAAGAAAGGAGTATGGAGATGAAAGTGTGTGTGGGGCTCTTTCTGCATGAGCCAGTGCCTAGGACTATCTTCCCCTGAATTGTACAGGCCTGTGTCTTTCCATGACTCCCTCTGTCCTCTCTGTGTCTCTTTCTTCTCCCTACCACTTGCCTGCCCTTGGGCTCAGGGACTTTCCTGCTCCACCAGAGAGACAGCAGCCATCTTTGCCTGACTTGGCTCTTGTCCTCGCTTCTCATTGCAGCTGTCTCTGGGGAAGCTGCTCTGACCCATAGGTTGAATGTGAGGCATGAGTGGGAGATCATGTGATCCAAATCTGAGGGTCAGGTTGCCCTCAAATTCACCTCCAGGCCAATAGGTCAGTGCCTACTAGTATTGGCATGTCTGTGCCTCCAAACTTCACATGTTGAAGTCCTCATCCCAAGGTATGGGTATAAGGAGGTAGGGTATTTGGAAGGTGATTAGCACCCTAAAGAAACTGAGACCAAGCTGGGCATCAGTGGCTCATGCCCATAATCCTAGCTATTCAGGAGACTGAGATATCAGATATCAAATATCAGATATCCAGCTGGAGCAGGAAAGTCTGTGAGACTCTTATCTCCACTAAACTACCCCAAAAGCTGGAAGTAGAGCTGTGGCTCAAGTGGTAGAGCATTAACCTTGAGTAAAAGAAAGCTCAGGGACAGCACCCAGGCCCTGAGTTCAAGCCTGAGGACCAGTACAAATACACAAAAAAGATCCAAGGGCAAACTCACCCTTCTACCTTGTGAGGACAGAGAGAGAAGGCATCCTCCAAAAGACAGAAAACCCTTCCTGGACACGAATCCTGCCTTGCCATGGACTTCCTTATTGGAACACACAGTATCTATTATTTTATATGTTGTCTATGGCACAGTAGAATATTCTATAATGTTGAAAATGTTTCTTCTTTGGTCTTTATGGAAAAAGTTTATCAATCTCTGATACAGAACTTCTGTCATCTTAAAGAGCTTGCTTTTACTTGTTTTCAGCAAATTCCTTTTCCCAGTCACTGTGTGCTTTAGTTAACCACTGATTATGATTAATGTTGCTACTGTTTTGTCTCTTTTGGACAAATGGAACCATATTACATGTTTTTTGGTTGTTGTTTCTGGCTTTTTACAGGTAGATAATGTTTTTGTGATGTATCTATGTTCTTGCATGAACCAATTGCTCATTAGTTATTATGAGGGAATAGTATTCTATTGTATGACACATCCACCCATTGATGGACCTTTGGACTATGTGTATTTGTTGCTTTTAAAAATAAATATTTAAGATCAATATTTGAGCAGAAGACATTGGGTGGATGAAAGTTTTCACATATGGGTAAATGTTAGCTATGGAATGTCTTGGTTGTATAATAGGAGTGTGCTTAGTTGCATATGAAATTATCAGCCTACTTTGAGGGGAGTTTCACCTGGTATCATCTTCAGTAGGAGGAGAGCTCCAGTTGCTCCCTATCCTTGTCAGCACTTGACACTTCAGTCATTTAAAATCATTCTAACAAGTGTGTAGTTGTATCCTGTTGTGGATTTCCTTGCTAAACAGTGATGCTGAACATTTCTTCATGTGCTTATTTGGGAATAAGGGAATATATCCCTTGGTATAATATCTGTTCAGCTATTTTATCCAGTGTCTGAATTTTCTGTTCAGCTCTTTCATCCAGCATTTGATTTATTATATAATTAGGGGATAGAATGTCTTAAAGTATGGTTATCTTTGACTTTAAATAACCTGGGGCAAGAAGGACCTCTGGAAAAGAGTGTTTCTATTGTCTGCCATGATGGAACACCAATGCACACTATTATACACTCTCACACCGACACTACCAAGTGCTAATGAGGATGTGGAGCAACTGGAACTTAAGCTGCTGGTTAGAACACACCATGGTGATCAGTTTTGTATGAAGTTAGGCAAAAATGTATGAGCTTTTTTTTGGGGTCATTTGTCATGTTGATGAGAGGGACAGACAGGAGAGATTAGATGAAGTTGTTATAACATTCACAACATGTTCACAATTGTTTAAGTCTCTATGACAACTTCTAATAGATGAAGTCCTGGCTTTGGAGTAAGAAATAACATTAATCAACAATAAAATATCTGAAGAACTTTTTTCTTCCTCATTCTGGATCTTTGGATTTCATTTGTAGCTACCCAGAGCCCTAATTTGAGATTCTGCCTGAACAGGTTCCTTAAGCTGTCCAAACCTGTTTTCTTATATAAAAAGGGGCAAGAGCTGGGCATCAGGGGCTCACGCCTATAATCCTAGCTACTCAGGAGGCTGAGATCTGAGGATCACGGTTCAAATCCAACCCAGGCAGGAAAAGTCCATGAGACTCTTATCTCCAATAAACCACTTAGAAAACCAGAAGTGGCGCAGTGACTCAAGTACTAAAGTGCTCGCCTTGAGCTGAAGAGTTCAGGGACAGCACCCAGGCCCAGAGTACAAGCCCCACGACTGACCCCCCCCCAAAAAAAGCGGCAAGAATGATGGAAGAACCTCTCATTGTCATAATAAGGATGAGATATACAAACCTCAAGTGCTAAGGATGGCAGCTGGCACACAACCATTGTCAGAATTTGTCTGTCCTTAAAAATACAGTGTCTATGACCCACTGAAGACCCCTGAGGTTATAATTTCTGGATGTTGGAGTTGGAAGCTTTGTGAGTAATTTAAGTACTGCTGGAGCTTGAAGTTGGTGGCTCATATCTGTAATCTTAGCTGTGGATCCAGGCTGAGATCTGAGTATCATGAGCGCTTGGAAGTAAGCCTTGGCAGGAAGGTCTGTGAGACTCTTATCTCTAATACCAACCAAAAAAGCTAGGAGTGAAGCTGTGGCTCAAGTGGTAAATCACCAGCCTTGAACAAAAGAGCTAAAGAACAGCACCCATGCCCCGAGTGTCAGTTCTTCACCACTGACTTATGCCAGTGACTCACCTATGTCTTGATGCAGTTGCTCTTACATTTTTTGCATTTATTCACCTGTGCTCAACTTCCTGTTAAATGCTAAACTAATGCCTTTATACATTTAAGGAAGATGTTGTAGTGATTCACTGCCAAGTGGTTTATCATGTCCATGATGAAATCCTGGTGGACTCATTTATTTTCTTTTCCCATGAATAATTTAGAAGAGGTTTTAGCACTTCCAAACATATGGGTTTTTTGGATTATTTTCTTAATTCACATAGAAGATAAATATTCATTTAAATAATTTCTATAGAGTAAAAGAAGCAACAATTCTATGAAAAAATGGACAATAGCTGAGAAGCAACAGCTCTTGAAAAAGGAAGATAGTAAACATATGGGCAAGTAGCTGGCTTTGTAAGTAGTTAAGGAAATACAAATTGAAACCATGAATGGAGGATGATGGAAGGGGTGACGATTAAGATATATTGTACTCATAAACCGACATTGTACAATTACTGAAAGATAAATAAAAATAAATATAGGGATAAGGGGAGAAAGAAAAATGAGGAAAAAAGAGAAAAAGTTATTTCATGTAGTTAGCAACATTAACTAGTTAATAAAATATTGATAGAAATGGGGAAATGGGAGCTCATGTGAGAGTTTAGGTTAGTCTAAATGCTTAGGATGGAAAATGAAGAGCTTTAAGATATTCGTTAACTTGTGCTGTTCAGAAATTTATCCCATAATTTCCAAACCCTTGAGATTTTGTAGTTACATTTAACAGATTGATTTTAAGTTTAGCTCTGTAGTAGTGTATTTACTCTATAATTTCAGTCCTTCAGACTTATGGTGAATCTTGCACTGTGGCCTGACAAGGTTCAGTTTTGTAAATGTCCTAGATATAATTGAAAACAATGTGAATCCTGCAATTGCTAGTAGATCATTGTGCTCTGTCTTCTAGATCTGCACTGATTTTTTTCCTTGCTTGTTCTATCATTTATTGAGACATAATTCAAGTCTCCTGCTGAGTAATACATTTGTTCATTTCTACTTTAGTTCCTATTTGGGTTGGCTTTAGACATACACTGTTTCATGCTACGAGCTTAAAGCTATTTGTGTTGTACTTCTGTAATGCTAGAATGTCCCTCCTCTGTGTTCTTGTCTGTCATTAGGTTTTTTATTTTTAAATTTTGGAGACTAGGTCTTGCTATGCAGCCAAGGCTGGCCTTGAGCTCTCTGGCCTGGAACTTATGATCTTTCTGCCTGCCAGCCTTTTCAATACTGTGATTACAGACCTGTGCCCCCACTTTCAGCAAAAAAAATTTTTTTTGGTGCTGGTGATGAAACCCAGGTCCTTGGGAAAGCTTTACCATGAAGCCACACCCAGGCTCTTTTCTGTCTTTAGTAATGCCATGCCAAAGTTCTTTCAGTATTTGCCTGCTAATTTTTTTCCTATCATTTTAGTTTCAGCCCTTCTGAAAGTTTATATTTCATATGCATGTCTTGATTTCCATTCCTGTATCCAATATTTGGCTAGTTCCACACACTAAGCACTCACAGATGACCATGCTTATGAGACTGGAGAAGTCAACCAGCCCTTGCTGCTGAGGGCCTGCGCTGTATCTGCCATGACACGCTGCACTGCTCTGTTGGAGGAGTCATGTAAGAACAAGGACAACGTTATTGAATTCTGTGCAAGGAAGGACCGAGGAGGCTCTGTGTGAACCACCCAACATGGTGCCTGACTGTCAGGAGAGAATGGCAGCTAGAATGACACCTATTGATTCAGAAAGTATTGTTCCTGGAAGT
Source organism: Dipodomys ordii (assembly GCF_000151885.1). NCBI lineage: Eukaryota > Metazoa > Chordata > Mammalia > Rodentia > Heteromyidae > Dipodomys > Dipodomys ordii. Next base: position 2,846,539 of record NW_012267315.1, read on the forward strand.
AGAGATGAGGCCCACATGGTAGAGTACCAACCTTGAGCAACAAAGCTAAGGGAAAGTGTCCTTCTCCTGAGTTCATGCCCCAGTACTGGCAAACACACACACACACACACATACACACACTTACTCACTCACAGAGTATTGTTCCTGATTAGCATCACCAGCATCAGCTGGGATGCAGTATTTTGACTCTGTGATGATTCTTTGTGGTTTTCTGTGTCACTTTTCAATACCTTAAATGATCAACCTAATCTCCTAAAAGTTGCACCACTTTTCAGTACTGCTATGCACTGGGCGTCAAGCCTTCAACACAAGTGCCTTTATTGGGGAGGGCACTTATGTAACCCATAGCACTTGTCTTTAAAATACTTCCAAAAAGGGGCTGGGTGGCCCATACCTGTAATCTCAGCTGCAGGTAGATGTAGGAAGATTGTGGTCTGAGGCTCAAGTAGTAGAACACTTGCCGAGCAATTGCAAAACCTGAGTTTAGTCTTTGGTACCATAAAACAAGCAAGTAAGCAAGCCATTTCCAGGAAGCATATAAGTGCCTAGAGTCTGGGAAGCTAGGTTTCCTTTATTACAGGGCTTCAGCTTTTAGCTTTCCACTGAAGAGCTAGTAGCATGCCTTCCAGCCCCTACCCACAAGGGAGTCCTCTCAGGGGTCTTTTCTTTTTCTAAGTTCCAAGGTTTCTATCTAATGCCAGAGTGTCTCAGTCTCCTCTGCTGGAGGGCAGAACTTCTGGTTTTATTCACTGAAAGGTTCTGGTATTAGAGCAGCATCCCATCTTCCCTACTGGTGTCTGGAGATGGCCTTTTGCCTCAGCAAAACTTTAGAGCCTGCCTTCTTACTACAGGAGTCTGGGAGTCCTTTTCTTCTTCTTTTTTTTTTTTTTTTTGGGTCCAGTCGTGGGGCCTGAACTCTGGGCCTGGGCGCTGTCCCTCAGCTCTTCAGCTCAAGGCTAGTGCTCTACCACTTGAGCCACAGCGCCACTTCTGGCTTTTTTCTTTTTGCTTATGTGGTGCTGAGAAATCGAACCCAGGCCCTCAGGCATGCAAGGCAAGCGCTCTACCACTGAGCCACCTTCCCAGCCCAGTCCTTTTCTTCTTATAAATCATCCTCACACACTTTGAGCACACAGTAGGTCCAGGTTTGCTTCCTGGCCACATAGTGTGATAGCCATATGGTTTTTAGCTACTTCTCAAGTCTTCTCTGAACCTCAATGTCCTCATCTGTAAAACGGCCCCATATCAATATCTCATGGTAGTTAAGTGTTTGCTGTCTCCTTTTCTCTGTTCTATTCATTTTTCCTTCATGCAGAGAAACTGTTAAAGAAAGGCTATTAGAAATCTGAACTGTGTATTAAATTAGATGAAAGCTTGACTTCCAATGTCTTAATGGTTTCTTTAGAAATATCTCACCTTTTTGATCCATTCTGCTCTTGTTTTATCATTGCTCCGATTTTTCAAGGGAGCTGACAGGAAAACAAAAGGACTTAACAGAAAAATGTCTCTTGACAGCTGATGTAATAAAGCTTTAACCTGAATTCAAGCAACTCTTGCCTTTGAGTCATTATGAGAGATAAGTAAACAGCATGCAAAAAAATGACAACCCACACAAATGCAATCCTTTGGAGGCATTCTGAATGTCAGCGTTTCAACCCTGCTGAAGTGTCTTTAGATCTTTGGAATCTTCCCAAGACTGGGGTGGCATGTCCTTTGAATATTCTTTAAAAGATAAAAATCCACTGATTGCCCATATATTTTGAGTCCTGTACATATCATGAATGCCTGTGTGTACTTCTATTGCCAGATGCTCTGAAATGGGATAAGATTTTTAATTAGCAGTCAATAAAATCCCTTCCCATTTTTCAGTGTAATGGACCTGCAAGCTGTTATTGCTACCTGCTCATTACTAAGTGTAGCTCAGAATGTCACTGGTTGCTTGACAGCCACAGGCAAAGAAAAGTTCAAGAACTTTGTTCCTTCTCTTCTAGGGGCCTGTCCTCTGTCTTCCATTTTCCTCCAAGGCAAATTTGACCTTACACGAGATGGTGATAGCATGACTTCTCTGGTCCTGGGGACTTTAAGAATTCATCTATGGCTTATATACTCAGTCAGAAAGTAACACCCTCTCCTGGAAAAACTGGTGTTAAGGCTTTCAGAGGCAGCTTATTAGGAGGCAGGCATGGTATGCTTGAGCTCTCTGCCTCATGAGTCCCATTAGAGACACCTGTCTCGATAAGTTAGCATACTGGTAAGCAGGCCCTGCTGTTTTAAAAGCTATTAATAGAAGATGCTGGAGGGAGCCTTAGTTAGAACATGGGGGAGGGGACAATGTAGTACTCAAAGGAATGGAAAGTGTAACCCATTCTCCCATCCATGGTACTTTCATTTATCCATCCTTTCATCCACCCAGACTCCCATCCATTCAAATATCCACCCATGCATCTATCCATCCAAACTTCCATCTACTCATCCACCCATCTGTGTTACTCTGTTTTCCTTTGCTTATAACATGATACTAGAAACTGGACAAAGTTGAAAGAAAATAGTCGAAACTCATGAGTCTGTATCTGGCTTGAGACACAGGGTATCACATGGATGGGAGAGAGAGAGAGGGAGACAGAGAGACAGAGAGAGACAGAGAGAGAGACAGAGACAGACTGAGACAGAGACAGCAACAGACAGAGACAGACAGAGAAAGACAGACAGACAGAGAAAGACAGACTCAGAGAGAAAGACAGACAGAGAGACAGAGAGAGAGGAGAGAGAGGAGAGAGAAATATGCTCTCATATTTCTTCTGATCTCTCCCTTTCATCTTATAAAGTGACCAGTATCCAGTCATGGGGCCCCACCCTGATAATCTTATCTGTTTCTAAGCATCACTTAAAAGTCTTGCTTCTAAATACCCTGATGTTTCCACACTCCTCATACATCACAGTGAGATTTAAATTTCAACACAGGAGGTTTTCAGAGGGTAGAGACTATATTCAAACTGTAAAAACATCCATCTATCCATCTATTGAGATATTAATTCCATATTTGAAGACTTTAATCTCAGGATTCTTGTGTGTGTGTGTGTGTTGTGTGTGTGTGTGAGAGAGAGAGAGAGAGACAGACAGACAGAGACAGAGACAGAGTTGGTACTGGGGCTTGAATTCAAGGCCTGTGTTCTCATTAGCTTTTTCCTCTCAAGGTTGTTATTCTACCACTTGAGCTATACCTCTATCACCACCTCCTCCTCCTCCCCCCTCTCCTCCTCCTCCCTCCTCTGCTCCTCCTTCTTCTCCCTCTCCTCCTCCTCCTCCTCTCCCTCCTCCTTCTCCTCTCCCTCTTCCTCTTCCTCCTCCTCTCATCCTTCTCCTTCTTCTTCTCCTTCTCCTCCTCCTCCTCCTGCTCCTCCTACTCCTCTTCCTCCTCCTCCTGCTGTTTAATTGGTTTAATAATTTGTAGGCTTTGTCTGCCTGGGGTGGCTTCAAATCACTATCCTTAGCTCTCAGTCTGAGTCACTAGGATTACAGGTGTGAACCATGAGCACCCAGCTAATTTGAGATTTCTAGAACCATGATATGGACTTGCCCTCAGGTAGCCCTGTGTTGTGGAAGGGCTAAAATGTAACTAGATGTTTATTGTATAGTGTGACAAGCATCCTAATGGGTACATTCAAGTGATGAGAAGAACAAAACTGTAGGAGTGACAGGGTGATCAGAGGAGGGATAGGGATTTACCAAGATTACCATGGTTGGGCTGGTATGTCGGACCCCACTGATGATCTATGGGGAAGAGCAGGCAGAGATTCGAGGGTGTCCTCCATTGGCTGATGGTAAAGACAGGGTTGAAGAAGTATGCAAATATTGGGCCAGGAGAAGCTGCTACAGGATTGGAGCGTTTTGTCTGCAGGAGATGAATTTTTTTTTTTTTTGGGTCCGGTCGTGAGGCCTGAACTCTGGGCCTGGGCGCTGTCCCTCAGCTCTTCAGTTCAAGGCTAGTGCTCTACCACTTGAGCCACAGCACTACTTCTGGCTTTTTTCTTTTTGCTTATGTGGTGCTGGGAATCAAACCCAGGGCCTCAGGCATGTAAAGCAAGCGCTCTACCACTGAGCCACCTTCCCAGCCCAGGAGATGAATTTTTTAAAATGTTTTTTTTCTTGTGAAAATGCTGTACAGAGGAGGGGTTACAGTTACATGAGTGAGGTAATGAGTACATTTCCTATCAAGCATTGACTCCTCCTCCTTTGTTTCTCCCCACCCCTCCCTTCCCTCTCATCTCCACAACTACAGTTGAGGAGATGAATTTTTAAAAGATGTGCTAACACCACAAGTTGCAATCTGATAAATCATTGTAGATTCTCTTTGATGAATGGACTGGAGGAAGCTGAAGGAGGAAGAGACCAGACGTAGGCTATTCCCACTTTCTGGGCATCAGAAGGTGTAGGAACCAAGGTGGGCAGTGCCGAGGTCAGCAAAGGATGCTCTCTGGGCAGTCTCTTTGGCAGAAAGTTCAGAAGAGCAAGATGGAAGGGTGTGCCAATATTTAACCAGAGTCTGTGCCAATGCTGAGACTATGTAGAAGACTTCAGCTAGCCAAGAGGCTGAGATCTGAGGATTATGGTTCAAAGTCAGCATGGGCAGAAACATTTGTGAGACTCTCCCATTAACCAGCAAAAAGTTGGAAGTGCAAGTGTGGCTCAACTAGTAGAGTGCCAGCCTTAAAAAGAAAGGTCAAATGAGAATGTAGGCCCTGAGGTCAAGCCCCAGAATGGGAACTATAAGCAAACAAAAGATTTTAAAAGACAGACAGATTAGTAGAGGCAAGTTTGCCTAGGAAATGAGAGTGCAACTTCTGAGTCCCACAGTGACATATCATAGCTCTAATTTATTAAGACACTTGCAAGACTTGCACATGAATCAGGGAGGATGAAGGTGCTCTGGGTTTGTCTGAGCTGGGTTGATTCTGATTGTACAGGACTGAGGATAACACTGGCTCAGACCTCTGTGTACCCAAGATGTCTGCTAGAAAACAAGGACCGCTCAATTGTTGTGTGTTGGCAAGTAGAAAGTACAAGTTTTTGCTGACAAGAAGTATCTCCAGAGCTATTCTCTGGGCCTAAGTTAATTTCTTCTTCTGTCTTGTAAATCAGTGGGAACATAAGATGATTGAGACAGGTCCCATTCAGGCAGAAACTATTGTAGGTGCCCTTGCTGATGCTGATAACCTGTCTTTCCTGGGATATGACCATCTGAGCCCCTCCTGTCACTTCTGGCCACATGGATTCTGCATCTGGGTAAGGTAAGGGACCTGGGGAAGGGATTCAGAGTCCAGATACTCGGGTCCTATATAGTGGCAGCTCCTTCTCCTGACTGGGCTGTGGGAAATGCTCTCTCATGCTGGGATTTGTGTCCTGGTGGGCTGGGCACCATACACAGGGACATTTTTCTCAGAGCTGATATAGGATGATACATGGAGCAATTTAACAAAAGGAAATGATGATTGTAAAAGTATATATGTATATATATGTGCGTGTGTGTGTGTGTGTGTGTGTGTGTATACATATTTATACAGTGCTGTGGCTCTCAATTATACGAGGTAAACAGTATTATATGATGATAAAGGGGATGGTCTGATTTACACTTTAAGCATCAGTTAAAATTCCTAGTGGTCACTTAAGATGACAGAATGTCAGGACTATTAAAATTCAACTTTTATTCATTTATCTTTATAAACACTTTGAGGTCAGAACCAACTGAATAAGGGAAGAAAGAAAAGAAAAAGAAAAGGGAAAAGAAAATGGTTCACTTGCCGGGTGCCGGTGGCTCACGCTTGTAATCCTAGCTACTCAGGAGGCTGAGATCTATGGATCATGGTTCAAAGCCAGCCTGGGCTGGAAACTCCGTGAGAACCTTATCTCCACTAGAAAACCGGAAGTGGTGTTGTGGCTCAAGCGATAGAGGGTTCTCTTTGAACTGAAGACTGCAGGGACAGCGCCCAGGCCCAGAGTTCAAGCCCCATGACCGACAAAAAAAAAAAAATCTCATGGTGATAACCTCACAGTGACCATCTCCCATGTGGAAGAGATCACAAAATGAAACAGTAGCCAATCTCTGCTTTTTATAACATCTCACACTCAGGGCCACTACTCAGGCACCCAAGAGCACTCCATTAATCCCTTACAGATGTAGCATCCAATGACCTTGACCTCTCCCACTAGCTCTTCATTTCCTTAAAGGTCCACTGCCTCTCACCATTGCCACACTGGACATCAGAGAAGTAGTACATGGACCTCTGGAGGACACACTCAAACCACACCCAAACAAGGCCAGCCACTGTGGAAACAGTGGAGAAGCTGTCCTCTAGCTAATGTAGCAACTCCATTGTCTCCAATTATCTACTTTACTCAAGGGATTTAGAGGACTTACTACTTTAGTTTTAAAATCATGACTTTAGATAGAACATGTAAAAGAGAATAGCTCTGCTTCTGAGAGAGAACATTCTTGAGATTCTTACACCAAAGAAATCAGTAACAAATAAAAAAAAATAGTAATGGGACAGCCCTATAGAGGCTGTCTGAGGCTACTGAAAACTCAGTCATGGCTTCCTCCTTTTCTAAACCTGGCCTTTAAAAGAGCCAGCAGGGTGAGCAGCAGCGCATTTGTAGGCTTCCTGAATGGTCTCCAGGAAGACCTTCTCTGGAAGTTACTCCCTGCTGACATCCGTGCCCCATACCTGCACACTGGGGTCATGGTGTCCACAAAGAGTTCACTGTCCTAACTTCTTTTCCTCTATTTTAAAGTAGGTGATTTAAAATCCACTTTAAGTCTAATGGCTCCCTATTTAATTACGGAGCATTTTTTTTTTTTTGGCCTTCACTTTCAGTCTATGTGTGTCTTTAGTAGTAAAATGAATTTCTTGTAGGCTATAGCATACAGATACTTCTTTTGATGCCTTCAGACAATTTATATATTTTAATTTTGTGTAGCCTGTTTATATTTAAGATTACTGATAAGCAAAAACATACTCTTCCCTTTCTACTAAAATTTTTTACTGTAAAGGTAGTATATAGAGGAGTTGCAGCTGTGTAATTCAGGTAATGACTACATTTCTTTTTGAACAGTATCACTCCTTCCCTCGATCTTTCCAAGTTTTCCCCCTCCCAAGTTTTAAAGTTCATTCCCAACATAGTATCAAGAGAGTATCTTTGCTGAATTAGTTCACCCCTTGTGCCACTGTGTCTGTGCTTCCCCTTCCTCTCCTCAAATCAGATAAACTTATGTATAAGACAAAGGGTACAAAAATTGAAGACAGTGACAAAAGGGAAAAAACAGAAAAAAGAATTGCAAATAGTACAAGTAAAAAACCTCTTGTTTCTACTTCTTGAAGTTCATTTTGCTAAGCATCATATATGATCATATGCACATAGCTATTGAGGCCCTGTGATCCTCTCCTAAGAATATCCTCCTTGGGTCCCATTGTGTGAATGTTTGTAGTCCTGTTTAATTTATCATGTCCAAGTGTAATTTCTTTTGTCTTTTACAACTGTTGGGTTTACTTGTAGATTTATAGGCACATTGTAATTATTGTCATTTTATGTATTTATTTTTCTGAGGTGTTGTATATCCTTTATTCCTTTGTTTTGATCATGTTGTTCATCTTTGTTGTTTGGAGGTTTTCTGTATTGGTAAGGTTTGATTTCCTTTTCTTCTGTGTTTGCTCTGCTCCACTAGTGGTGTGTGTGTGTGTGTGTAAGTACTGGTCATGAAATCAGGGCCTGAATACTATTTTTTGCTCAAGGCCTGTGCTCTACGATTTGAGCTATATCCTCTACTTCTGGCTTTTTGGCAGCTAACTGGAGTCTTGCAGACTTGCCTTCCAAATGTAATCTTCAGATCTCTGCCTCCTAAATTGCTGGGATTACAGAGTTGAGCCCCTGGTGCCTTGCTACTAGTGACTTTTATTTCTTTTTTTGGGGTGTGGCTTTGAATTCATGGCCTTATGCTCATGATGTAAGATCTCTACCACTTGAGCCATTCCTTTAGTCCCTTTTTGCACTGTTTAATTTCAAGTTTCTAATTATGCCTAGGTTGGCCTGGACTGTCTGATTTGTGTTTTTCCTTATCTCCAAACTAATTGGTGTGGTGTGTACTACTGTACCCATCCGTTAATTAAGATGAAGTCTTGTGAATATACTTTTTGAAAACCTAGTCTAGATTTTGAAAGTAGATTCCCCCAATCTCTGCCTCCTCCCAAGGAGCTATGCTTACAGGCTGGAGCCAATGTGTTTGGTGGCTTTTATGCTTTCTCATGTTTCTATAATGGCATTTATCATCTGTTTGCTTCTAATGTAGAATTCCCTTAAGCATTTACTGTAAGGCTGATCTGATGGTGATGAATTCTCTTAATTTTCATTTGTCTTGGAAAGACTGTTTTTTGCTACTTTTGAAAGATAGCTTTGTTGGGTTATAAATGTTTAACATTACAATAGCCAGACTCTTATCCAGGGTAACCGCTGCATTTCCATAGCCATGTGTGAAAGTTTCAGTTGCTCCGCACCCTCCCCATATGCATTAGCATAAGTTTTCAATAGTTCTAATGTTGTGTGAAGTGGCAGCTTTTTAGTGCTTTCAGTTTGCATTTCCCTAATTCCTAATGATGTCAAGCATCTTTTCATTTACTGTTGATACAAGTGCTTCATCAGATACTTACTCTTTAATAACAAATATTTTCTCCTAGCCTTTGCATTTTGATTTATTTTTGGTCAGTCGTGGGGCTTGAACTCTGAGCCCGGACGCTATCCCTCAGCTCTTCAACTCAAGGCAAGTGTTCTACTACTTGAGCCACATCACCACTTCCAATTATCTGAGTGGTTTATTAGAGATGAGAGTCTCATGGAGTTTTCTGCATGGGCTGGCTTTGAACTGTGATCCTCAGATCTCAGCCTCCTGAGTAGCTAGGATTATAGGCATGAGCCACCAGTGCCTGGCTCATTTTGATTTTTTAATGAAGTTTTTCTGTAAAAACAAAAGGTTTGTGTTTTGATGAGGTCCAATTTATTAATTTTTTAATAGATTGTTTTTGTTGCATAGCAAAAGACTTGTCTGTGAATCCAAAGCGGTTTATGCTTCCATCCAGAAGTTTTGTAGTTTTGTTTATGCATTTATGTTTATGATTTATTTTGTGTATGGTGACTAATATAGGTTGAAGTACTTTTTTTGTTTTTGCTTTTTGTTTTTTGTGTTGTCAGTCATGGGCTTGAACTCAGGGTCTAGGTGCCACCCCTTAGCTCTTTTTGCTCAAGGTACCATTCATCACTTTGAGTCATGGTGTCACTTTCAGTTTTCTGGTGGTTAATTGGAGATAAGCATCTCATGGACTTTCCTGCCAGGCTTTGAACTGTGATCCTCAGATCTCAACCTCCTAAATAGCTAGGATTATAGGTGTAAGCCACCAGCACCCAGCTGGAATTATATTTTATACAGATATTTGTCTACTTGTTCCAGACTATTGTTAGAGATTATCTTCCCCCTATTGGATTACCCTGGTGTCTTTATAGAAAAATCAACTAAACATATAGCTATAGTCTTATGTTTGGACTAACTTGTTCCATGGATCTATAGGATAACCCTATGTTAACGCTGTTGAGAGCCCTGCAGAGAGTCTATCTGCATGATAGGCTTGACTATCCCACTGGAACATCAGGAGGCTGTTCACAGAATCCGGTCTTTTCATCCTGCCCCATACAAATACCGGTAGCTGCTAATGACCACCTTTTCACCCCCATACAAACACCCGGTAGCTGCTAACAACCACCTTTTCACTGCCCTAAGCAAGCATCCTGCAGCTGCTACGCCCAATGAAAAAGCTTCCTTATTCTAAGCATATAAATATCCCTGTGTGAAAAATAAAATTTGGCAGCTTGATCAGAATCCTTGTCTTGCTGTCCTTCTTTGTGTCTCTTGTCCCTTCATTCCTTCTAGCTTAGGTTCATTGCCCTGGTTGAAGTCCTGCGGGTCGGGACAAACGCCATATTGTCTCGAGTTCAGTAGCCTTATATTAATGCTTATCATGAAAATAATTTTCTGTATAGCAGAGGTAGACTTGACAGACCACTTTACCCTGGATGTTAGGTATGCTGAAGGCACCACTGACAGGGAGAAATGAGAAAGAAGACAATGAGAAGGCTCCAAGTGGGGGAATCTGTGGTCTGACTCTCCCTATAACCTCTGAAGGGAACTAGGGCTTCCTCAGTCTAGAGGCAAGACTGGGATCCCCTCATATCGCACTCAGAAGCTCTGTGAGGAGCAGAGCCTGGTTTGACAGGAAAAACCATGGAGAGAGACCAGGCTGGAGTTTAAACCCCATAATAGAGATACTCCATGTAATGTTTCCTGCCGTGAATTTGGTGGAAGACTAGGGTTTTCATGAACTTTGGGTTGGGCCATCTGCTGTACCGGTGTATAGATGAGCTCTTTCTGTTTCCAGGTTCTGCTGTTTGTTTCCAAGACAGTGGCCTGAGGCAGTGGACAGCAAATCAATATTTCAACTTGTACAAACCTTCTGTAATTAGCTTGTGGAGTGTAGTAAAGAGGGAGATCCTTCTGGACTACTGATGCACTTGACTTGAAACACATCTCAGAGAATCCCCTTGCAGTTCTCTTTAAACCATTTATAGTAGACCCTGGGCTTCTTGCATTGTGGAACCTATTGCATATGGGGGATGTAAGCATAGTCAGTAAAGGCACAGCAGACTCAGGTGGTCAGAGTAGGCATGCTGGCCAGGTCAGTCTGACCCCATGCACAGGTTAAAACAGAGTAAAGACCTCTCACTACCACTTTTGGCCAAATTTGAGTAACAAAGAATTTTAGAAAGAAAAACCTTTAGGCTAAATTTATCCACACTCCACTGTTAAAGTGGAGTTCAAAGCATCTTTGAACAAAAGTTATGCCACTGTAGAATTTTGATAGTCCATACTTACAATGTTAATTTATCTATAAAACAAACAGTTCTGTCACAAGATTAAATTTAAGAGTATTCTGTTAGAGTACCATTGAGGAGAGAGAACATTGTTTAACATTTAACAAATTGTCAAAACAAGTAGAAAATTATGATAGATGCCATTTCCAAAGTTCCAAGTTAATTCTTATCTAGAATTTAATTTCTTCTGAGATTTTAATCATATAGACTATCAAAACTTTTGTATTTTAATTATTAAAATACATTTGTCTTTGTTCTGGTTCTTTGATAACATCTTTAGAATTCCTTAGGCATATATGACAGAACTGTAGACTTCTAGCAGACTATAACAATTATGCTTACTTGCTGGTAAAAACCAAATATATAAGCTGGACACTGTTGGCGCATGCCTATAATCCTAGCTACTCAGGAGGCTGAGATCTGAGGATCATGGTTGGAATGAAACTCTTTGAGGCTATTTTCTCCAATAAACTACTCAAAAAAATTCAGAAGTGGTGCTGTGGTAGAGCGCTGGCTTTGAGCAAAAGAAGCTCAGGGACAGCTCCCAGACCCAGAGTTCAAGCCCCAGGACCCGCAAAACAAACAAACGTATATAAATGATCACCTCTTGATAATACTTGGTAAACTAACTTAATTTTCAAGTGCTCACAAATAATACAATTGAGATTAGCTCTTTGAAATAACCCTTATAATCCTTATCTTACATTAAAATCTTAATTTTAAATTTATTTTGAAATGAGGATGAATAAAGCAAGATTGTCCCTACTGACTCACAGAGACATGACTCATAGAATCTAAAACAACTTTAACAATATAGTTTAGTAACTCAGTAACTCAATTTTATTTATTTTTGCAGCATGTAAAGACAACAATCATAATCGCCAGCAATACATTAAGACTACCTGGCTTTAAAATTTTTATAAAAAAACTTATCAATAAAAGGCATTACTATTATATAATTATTATAATAAAATGGTAGTTCACTTAACTAGTTATAAATTAAACTTGGGGGGCTTAGGAGGGGAGGATAGGAAGGGATGGGAAGGGGAAACAAAAGAGGAGGCTACAATCCTTGATAAGAAATGTACTCATTACCTTGCCCATGTAATTGTAACCCCTCTGTACAGTATTTTCATAATAAAAAAATTAAACTTCATTCAGACCTATAAAAGATTCTAAATAAACTTTTTCTTGCAATTTAATTTCCCTAAGCAATCAAAACCTTAAAAGCAGATTAGAAAAATCTTTGTTCTTTAAAACTGGTTATTTTGTAATTTTTAATAAGAATAGGTTGCTATTTTTAGAAAGCCTAGTTGTTCTAAACCTGAAGAACTAGCTTCTGGTTTTATATCTGTGCATTAAATTTTGATCTTAGAAAACCTCATAAGTAATCTTTTGTTTATAGCCAACTTAATCAGATAGAAATCTCTTGTAAGAGGGTTTTTGTTTGTTTGTTTTTTAGTTGGTTGTGGGGCTTTAACTTGGCCTGGACACTGTCCCTGAACTCTTCAGTTCAAGGTAAGCACTCTACCACTTGAGCCTAAGCATGACTTCCAGTTTTCTGAGCAGTTTATTGAAGATTAGAGTCTCATGGACTTTCTTGCCTTGGCTGGCTTTGAACTGCAATCCTCAGATCTCAGCTGCTTGAGTAGCTAGGATTACAGGTGTGAGGCACCAATGCCTGCCAAGAGTTATGTTTTTAATGGGGGTGTCAGTTGCTCACATTTGTTATCCTAGTACTCAGGAGGCTGAGATCAGGAGAACTTCCTCAGCCTCAGCAGGGAGATTCTCTAAACTGTGTCTCTAAAATAGCCAGCAAAAAGTAGGGCTGGAGGTATGGCTTAAGTAGTAGCAAGTGTGTGAGGCAAGCTTTATCTTTTTAAACTCTTCAGTGACTGTGAACTTTTGTAACTTGTTTAGGTTTTTGGTTACAACAAACACATTATCTTTACATTGTTGTAAAATGACTCCCTCCTGGAAATAAAAAAAAACCCCACATATAACCCACTAGTAATTTAAAAATCATTTGTTGCTTTTATTTATTTTAGGCTGAGGATGAGCAAAAAAGATGAGATATAATTAGATTTATGATTGAAGAATTCTAATATATCCTAAACCATGCTTATTTAGAATTCAGTTTATGCCCACACTTAGTAGATAGCCTCATTTGTAGATTTTAAATATTGTTGGCCAATTAATATTCGTATATACCTATACCTATAATCCAGACGAACCATGGAAGCCATTTATATACATGAACATGGTGCAGTCATTAAACTATCACTGAAAAGCCTAGTCTTTGTTTTCAAATCTTGTAAACATTTAAAAATTACTTTTTCAAGAGAGCAAAAAAAGATCAGTTAGGAAATAGCATTGGTTCTTCTGCTGCAGAGAAGCAGGCAAGATCTTTTCATCTCTGTTAAGATTATTGAGTATCAGGTCACAAAATCCCCCATTTTACTAACAGGCTAGATAAGCTTCTAACTCTCCTTGAAATAGTGTTTAATTTATGGGCTTTAGCAAAACAGAAATACGTCTTTGTAAAACTAACTACTGCCTAAAAGCAATGGGGGTTATTTCCTAACTCAAATACCAAATGAACTGTCCTTATAGAAATTGCAGACTCTTTGTCATTTTAAGTTAGGAACAAAGATGACCCTTAATCATCTGAAGACTTTATTGCTGGCTGGGTACTGGTGGCATACCTGTAATCCTAGCTACTTGGGAAATTGAGCTGAGAGTCACCCTTCAAAGCTGCCTGGGCAGAAAAGTCTGTGATAGTCCTATTTCAATTAACCAGGGAAAAGTAGAGCTGTAGCTCAAGTGGTGGGGTGCTAGTCTTGAGCAAAAAAGCCAAGGGAGGGCACCAGACCCTGAGTTCAAGCCTCAATACTGGCATGCCCACTGAGCATGCTTACACACACACACACTCATATGAAAGCCTATCCTCTTCTATTTTAGATGAAAATGCACTTTAGTCTTTATTTTTAGATACTCATTATCCCTCTTAAAGTAGTTGTTTTCAAAATTATTAAAAGATCAAGTATCTCTTAATGGTGCAGTAAAATGTTTTTGTATCTCAATGACCTATGAAGCATATTTAATAAACTCAAGTATATTCTTTCCATAGATTTTTAAGAAACCAATGTATTTGAATTCATATTTAGCAAATGTTTTCTGTATTTTAACTTATTTTCAAGTGACTGATATGGTTTACCTCCATCATATGCATTTGTAAAGATCACATTTTATATTTACTTACTTTAGATTGATTTAAGATATCAGACAAATACAGTAAAATATCTGAAGTCTTTTCTTTGCTAAAAGAAAGCCCTCCAAAATCTCTATACTTGACACATATAACATAAGACAAAGGTATAGAACAATATAATTATTCCAAGTCTCTATGAGAGACAGTTAAATCCAAATTATATTTATGACTAACTTAAGCCACTTGGTTATATGGCTAAACTTTAAATTTTGCAAGTTTTATATTTTTATATAGAAGTGACTTTTTTTTGGTTGGTCGTGGAACTTGAACTCTGGGCCTGGATGCTATCCCAGAGCTCTTCAGCTCAAGGCAAGTGCTCTACCACTTTAGCCACAGCACCACTTCCATAACTTTTTATTTAAAAAAAAACTTGTTACCTTCTTGCATTTAGTTCTAAATAATCTGACCTAATTCTTTTAGCATTTGCATTTACAAGGACTGGCGGAATAAGAAGTCTCCAAGAGTTCTGGTGGCTCATGTCCATAATCCTAACAATTCAAGAGGCTGAGATTTTAAGATTGCAATTTGAAGACAGCCTGGTAGGAAAGTCTGTGAGAATCTTATCTCCAAAAAGTTGGTGGTAGAGTGCTACCCTCGAGCACAAAAGCTTGGGGACAATGCATGTGCGCATGTGCGCACACACAAACACACACATACACACACACACACACACACACACACCCAAGAAAGAAAGAAAAAAGGGGCTGGGAAGGTGGCTCAGTGGTAGAGTGCTTGCCTTGCATGCATGAGGCCTTGGGTTCAATTCCTTAGCACCACATAAGCAGAAAAAGCTGGAAGTGGCTCTGTGGCTCAAGTGGTAGAGCACTAGCCTTGAGCTGAAGAGCTGAGGGACAGCACCCAGGCCTAGAGTTCAGGCCCCATGACTGGAAAAAAAAAAAAAAAAAAACAGAAAAAGAATTCTCCAAGAAATTTTGAATAACAGATTATCTTATTAGAAAAAAAATGTAGACACAGCTGGGTGCCTGTAATCCTAGTTACTCAAGAGGCTGAGATCTGAGGATCGTGGTTCAAACCCAGCCCAGGCAGGAAAGTCTTTGAGATTCTAATCTCCAATAAACCACCAGAAAACCAGAAGTGGCGCTGTGGCTCAAGTGGTAGAGCATTCACCTGAGCTGAATAGCTGAGAGACAGAGCCCAGGCCCAGAATTCAAGGCCAATGACTGACAAAAAATAAAAAAAATAATAAAAAAGAAATACAGACACATGCCCCCAAACTTCCTAATTAGCCAAACAAAACAGAACAAAAATATATATTAATTTGAGCGTGCAGAACTAAACAGTGAATTCACCAGAAGAAACCATGTGCTCTGAAAGACAAAAATCAGTAGCAGATCTTCTAGCCAGTTACTTCCAGGAAAACATTGCATCAAGTTAAAATGTATTTTCAGTTACATAGCCATATGGTACCACAAAAATAAAATTATAATCAAAATTTCTCCAGGGAACTCCAAAACAGTTAGCTTTTGCTATTCTCATACAAACCAGAGAAGACGGTTTCCAAATTACACCTTTTCAAAAAGCAAAATCTTTAAATTTCTTTGCAAACTGATCTCTAATGTACAAACAAAACACAAAAGAATTAAAATATCTTATCCAACAAACACTTCTGAGGAGAACATTTTCTGTTGTTCCAAAAGAATCGTGGAAGCTCTCCTATTGAAGGCTATAGTCATATTGCATTTATGATCAAGCAGTCAACATTTTGAATAATTGTTAAAGAAAAACATCCATTGAACCAGTCACTGGCAGTTAATGAAGGTTTCAAGATCTCCCAAAAGAAGGAAATGGGGACCCTTAATGTGGCCCTTAGGTTCTCTGGGCACATTTTCAAGATGAAAGATAAAGAGATTGTCAAGATTTATTCAGCAAGTAAAGCAGAAAGAGCAGACATTCCTTATAGGTTAAACATGGGTGTATGGGAAGAAAATAGACGAGCTGGTTTAGAAAGGTGAATGATAGGAAAGTAGATGGGGCTGCTGTCAAACATCCTTAGGATAAGTGATCCCACTTGTTCCAGGCACCAGATACCAGTTACATCTACATCATTCCTGCTGTCACAGAGATCTGATGTTGTCAGCTCAGCCCAAGGTAGTTTGGTCTGGGAAGATGAGTAATTTTGGGTAATTGCGACACAGACTTCTGCTTGTGACTTTTAATAACCATTCTACAGATCAGAGTTGACCAGGTGAGTTCTTTGTTTTTTCTTTTTATTATAAATTTAATTTTGTTGACAAGGAGATGTACAGAAGGGTTACAGTTACATATGTAAAGGAGTGAGTACATTTCTTGTCGAACTTGTTACCCCCTTGTCGAACTTGTTACCCCCTCCTGCATTTTCTCCCTCTTTCCCTCCCTCCAATTCCCTCCACCCCTGAAGTTGTACGGATCATTTCCAACATATTGTCTTGCGAATATCACTGTTGCATTGGTTCACCCTTTATCCTTTGTCTCACCATTTTGTTGCTCCCCTTCCCTTCCCTAATTCAGAAAAATAAATAAATAAATAAATATATATATATATATATAATACTCTGGAGATCAAAATCAAATACAGTGATGACAGGGGATAAACCATAGGAAACAAAACACAAAAGAAAAAAGAAATCACATAGTATATTAAAAAAAAGAACAACAAAGAAAAACCTCTTGTTTCCATATCTTGGAGTTAATTTTGCTTAGCATCATCTTATATGGTCATATGTACATAGCTATTGAGCTATTCTGCTCCTCTGCTAGGGCTAACCTAGACATATACTAATTATTACAAATGAAGGAAACCATGCGATCTCTATTTCTTTGGGTCTGGCTTACATCACTTAATATGATTTTTTCCAAGTCTTTCCATTTCCTTATAAATAGGGTGATGTCATTCTTTGTGATGGAAACAGAATTCTATTGTGTGTGTATATATATATATATATATATATATTTATGTATATATATCACATTTTCTTGATCTGTTCATCTCCTGAGGGGTTGATTCCATGTCTTAGCTATGGTAAATAATGCTGCAATGAATATTGTTGTGCTAGTAGCTTTAGTGTGGCCTTGTTTGTGGTCATTTGGGTAAAAGTCCAGGAGTGGGATTGCTGGGTCATAGGGAAACTCTATGTTTAGTCTTTTGAGGAACTCCTAGAGTGCTTTCCAGAGTGGCTGTACCAGTTTACATTCCCACAACAGTGTAGTAGCATTCCCTTTTGGCCACATCCCCACCAGCATATGTTATTATTAGTTTTCTTGATAATGGCCATTCTAACTGGAGTGAGGTGGAATCTCACTGTTGTTTTGATTTACATTTCTTTTATGACTAGATGTGTTAATTTCTTCATGTATCTATTGGCCATTCTTATTTCTTCTTTGAAGAAATCTCTGTTTAAGTCTTTAGCCCACTTATTAATGGAGTTGTTGCTTCTTTGAGGATTTGTTTTTGAGGGGTTTAATTTTTTGAGCTTTAAGCATATTTTTGATATAAGGCCCTGTCTGTTATATAGTTAGTGAGTATCTTCTCCCAATCTGTGGGCTTTCTATTGATCTTGCTAGCTATATCCTTTGCCATGCATAAACTCTGCAGTTTAATGCAACCTTTCTTTTTTTTTAATCCAGCCTTTTTTGGATTTGTTGTATTTCTGGATCTTTACTTAGGAAGTTTTGACCTGCACCAAGGAGACTTGGGTTTCCCCTATCCCTCCCTGTAATATTTTCAGAATATGTGATCTTACATTGAGGTCTTTGATCCATTTGAAATTGATTCTGATGCAGGGTGATACATAAGGATCCAACTTCAGTTTTCTACAAGTGTATAACCAATTCTGCCAGCACCATTTGTTGAAAAGACTGTCTTTCTTTTATCCCATGTTTTTGGCTTCCTTATTATAATTAGGTGCCCATAGGTCTGTGAGTTCATTTCTGGGTCTTTAATTTGATTCCATTGGTCCTCAGGCCTGTTCCTGTGCCAGTACCAAGCTGTTTTTATAACTATACAGCCACCATTTTGTAAAAATTAGCCCACATTTTAAAGGCTGCTTGGTTCTGTATTTTCCTGGATTGCAATCACATTGGCCTCAAAGAAATATAATTTTCTCTGTTCTTCACAGGGTTGACTTTATTTTAGTCAACACAAATAACACACAGAATTTTTTTTCCATTCCAGAAGTTTGTAATTCTGTTGAGTTTGTTCAGTAGGGATTAGTTTTAATCTGTTCTTGGACTTCACATATGGCGTGTATTCTTTGTATTTTCCTTTTATTTGGTCTATTTAATGTTTTGACAAATCACCCTTGTCGGTATCTGTATCAATATTCACTCTTTTGTATTTTTGAGTCAGTAGTCCATGGTTTGAACATGTTAATTAATTTTGATGGACAGTTGAGACATTTCCACTTTTGTGGTTATGATTAAGCATCTGTGTACCTGTGAACAAGTCTGGTTGTAGACGTATGTCTTCATTTCTCTTGTGTAAATGCACAGCTGGAGAGTTGTTAGGTCAGAGCCTAGACATAGATTTGGCTTTATAAGAAAGCACAGAACAGTTTTCACAAGTCTCTTGCTGTATACCTCCACTTACACACGTTTTTCCTAATGGCATCCCTTGGCAGCATTTGACAATGTCAGTTTTAATTTTCTTTCAGCTCCCAAGGGTGCATGGTAGTACTGCATTAAGGTCTTAGTTTGTCCTTCCTTGATCACTGATGATATTGGAACTTTCTTCTAGTACACATAAGCCATTTTAAAAATATAATCTTTTGTTAAAACTTCACTCAACTTTTTGCCATTATTTCTTAGATATTCACAATTAATTTTTACTTAATGAGATAAATGAGGCAAACTGGTTAGTGATATACATATGCTGTAGGCAAGGATAGTTTGGAAACATGTATTAACTTAGAAGTTGGAGAAATTCTAATCTTAACACCCTCTTTACATCTCTTTAGTGTTCCTGATATTTTTGAGTATTATCTGTGGTTAAGACCATTGTTCTCTCTTCTTTGACCTCTTGCTATTCTTAAATGCATCTAAAATATGAACTGTAGGATTACTATCTATCTCTCAACCCATCCATCTACCAATGTCTCCATACCTATCCACTCATCTATTCATCTGCTTGCCTACCATTTCATCCTCTCATCCATTCACCCACCATGTACCCATCCATTTATCCATCTATCCATGCACACTCACTAGCCAGCTAGATTTCCTCATTCTCCATTTTCACTTTCCATTCCTTGTGAGATTTGTGGATTGGATACATTTGGGCAGCCCTCAGATACTCTTGATCCTTTTTCTGACTCCAGCCACAGGTGGGGTGACAAGTCTAACGCAGATTTCCATCATCCTCATGGAACCTGACATATCCTTGCCTTCCTCATTCTTACCAGGCCTCCTCCAATGCCTCGTTGTGGGCCATGGTAGACCCATGTGGCACCCACATAACTCATCTGATATTTGAGGCAGTCAGTCATTGAGGGAGCTGATGGACAGTCATGTGGGTTCTTAGTGCCTGAGGATTTAGCAATAGTAGCTTTAGTTGCAGCCAAGCCAGTAAGGTATCCTTATGCAGACCTAATCTGTTTTCTTACCTCACTCCCTGTTGCTCACTCCAGTTCTTAGAATCACAGCTTCCACATCTCTTGAGTCAATTTACAAGCTAAGATCATCTTGAAGAATATTTATCAGATCCTATATCCCTGTTGAAAGTGCTCATCAAGCTAGCTTGCAGCTTTAGAACAAGGTCATAGCTTATAGTATGATAGTGGCAAGCTCTTGACTCCACTCCATCATCATCCTGTCTCTCTCTATTATCCCTCTGCTTTCACCACTATCAGCCCTGGCTTCTCCATCACTTGTGGCCCCAACATCCTCTCAGCCTCCCTCCATCCTCCCCTGCCTCGCTTCTACACTTGTGGGTTTGTGTTCAAAACTCTTGTAAGTGTGACATTAAATTCATAGGCCAAGTAAGAGTACTAGTTGCATGCTCATCCATTTTCAAGACTTGGACAACTTTATCACAATTCTGCACCTTTGGAGGCATGGAATTATTAAATAAAGCTCAGCTTTGATTGTTTGGATTTTGTGGTGTATCTATCACAAGGACTCAAGTGAAGGACTATGGCTGGATCTCAAGTGGAGTAAAAACAAATCAAACTGGCATTGGAAACCATTGATAGGAGGCTGTGTGTGTGTGTGTGTGTGTGTGTGTGTGTGTGTGTGTGTGAATTGTTCTCTGCCTCCTTGTAGAAAACAGAAGAGCTCCTCTGGAGGTTGAGGACACAGAGATGTCTCTCAGCTGTGTTTCAATGCTTCTGGGGATGCTAGGTAGGAAGTGACTTTCTCCTTGTCCTCTGGGAAGGCAATTGGTATTGATTTTCTTCTTTTGTGTTTTAGTTTTTGGGGGCAGGAAACCTACTGTACAATCATTTTTTCCCATAATGATTCTAACATGCACATATTTCAAAAACACATGTAATCTTTTCAAGATTAGAGTTCATTTGAGAATTGGTGGCATGTCATAGCTTTCTTGGCAAAGGATTTCCTTTTTAGTACTACATAAAATAGCACTCTTCAATCAGTGGTGTCTTAAATCCAATGAAGCATGACAACTTCAGAGGCAAATTTCCTTGAAAACAAAGAAAACAAATTATATGGTGAATGGATCAACCTGGCAGATTAGGACAGACAGTTCTAGTCCTGCTGGGAACTGGATTTTATGGCTTGAGTGAATGGGTTACAAAGCTGCAGGGAGATCAGCCAGGATAGAGACCTAAGATTTTCTCCAAGAACTCAAAAGCAGGACATAAACTACCTTTGAGTGGCAGACTTGGGCTACAGGTAAGGAAAGGCTTGTTCTGCTGTCTTAGTGCTGAACTTTCAGAAGTGATAATAGAATTCCATCTTACCTCTTCCATTCTTTATCATCTGGGATGAGAGCTTCTGCAGAACAATAGGGGGTGGATTAGTTGACAGTCAATCAGAAAGACTTTGGCTGCGAGGAGTGAAAAATGCTAATTCCAATTGGCATAAAAGAGAGGGAATTCATTATCTCACATAAAAGAGACTCAGTAGTGTGGATTCCAGAAATCCTCATTAAACTCAAAGCTTCTCACTTTCACAGTGAGTTCTAATTAAACTGTCTTAATTTTTTCTTAAGGCAAGACAAAAGAAAAGCCACCATTTCCTTTTTCAAGAAGAAAAGCAATTGTGTTAGCCTTTCTTTGTCCAGTGCTAGACCGTAAGGAAGAAACCAAGTCTGTTTCATCTACCAGTTATCTTTAGCCTTTGACTCCAGCTTAGACTTTTTTTTTTTTTTTTTTTGGTGCTCATCCTGGGGCTTGGCTCAGAGCCTGGGCACTGAATTTTTGTTGTTTGTTTGTTTGTTTTTTGCTGAAGGTGTTTTGCCCTACTACTTGCTTGAGCCATAGCTTCACTTCTGGCTTCTTTTGGTCATTGATTGGAATTAAGAATCTCACAGACTTTGCTGCCTTGTGGGCTTTGAACCAAGATCCTCAGATCTCAGTCTCTTGAGTTGGAAGGATTACAAGCATGAGCCATTGGTTCCTGGCTAAGGTAGACCTTTTTGATGGCTTTTGGTTGCAGATATCGTATTGGTGCATGCAAACTTGTAGAGTGGAAAGGAATATTCTTTTCCCATGTTAACATTTCAGAGCAAGAGAGCATTCTGAGACTCCAGTATACTTCCTCTTCTGTACTAAATCTCAGAGTGGTGGTACCAGAAGGTCTATGATTGCCATCAGAAAATACCCTCTACCCCCCCTCCTCCCAAAAATCCAAATGAGGAAGGTGGCTGTTTGCTAAACAATATTGACCTCTGGGATTTTTCAAAGTCACCTATAGAACCAAGGGGTTCTGTTGTCCTTTTGCAGTATTGACGCAGATATGTAGTGTGCTGCCTTCTGTGTGATACAAAAGACATTTGCTCATGACCAGTTCCTTGGCCATTTGAGCTCAACTGGGCAGAAGCAATGAGGAGTCACAGTAAGGACACTTGTCAGTCAAGGGACACCTTGGAAAGTTACTAGCTTCTTGTTTGTATCTTAAGAATACAATAGATGTAAGTGGCACTGTAGCTCAAGTGGTAGAGCAATCGCCTTGAGTTGAAGAGCTGAGGGACCACGCCCAGGCCCAGAGTTCAAGCCCCACGACCGACAAAAAAAAAAAAAAAAAAGAATACAATAGATATTGGAAGAGGCAGCAAAAGCAGAAGACCGAGCAGCTGAATAGTAATTTCTAAAAATACAAAGTTAGAAATCCAAGTGTTGGTTGGGGCTGGGTGATGCTGTGTGGTATCTCACAGAGAAGAGACCAGTGGCAGGTAGTGAGAGCTAGTGAGGAGAGACTTGTGGGTATGGAAGAATTAACTTCATCATATCCCAGAGGGAACCATGACTGGAGGTGAGCTGCTGGAAAATGTCTGTATTCTCTCATTTTTGACTTTCAAAAGAGGTAACATTTCATTGTTCAGCCTATTATTTAGTTAAAATGAAGAGGGAAAAATCCCATTGTTAGTGAATATTAAATCTTTTTTTTAAAATAAGTTTTTTATTGTGAAAATTCTGTACAGAGGGGTTACACTTACATGAGCAAGGTAGTGAGTACATTTCTTATCAAGCATTGTTGCCTCCTCCTTTGTTTTTCCCCTACCATCCCTTCCCTCCCACCTCCTCCACTATACTCCCCAACACCCCTACCTAAATAGTAAAGTTTGTTCTTCAACATAGCATCTTGTACATCTCATTCTTGCGATGGGTCCCCCTGTATCCCAATTTAAACAATTTGTTTTTCCCCTTCCCCTCCCCAAATTATACCAACATCAAATACAGTGAAAACAGGGGTTATACTGTGGGGGAAGGACATACAAAGCAACAAAGAAATCATCTTATAAATATGTTAGAAACAATAGCAAGAAAGAAAAAAAACATTTGAGTCTTTATCTTGGGGTTCATTTCGCTTAACATCATCTTATCTGACCTTTTCTGCTTGTCCCAGACATGTACTAGTTATTAGGAGGAATGTTTCTCTTTGAAATGGACTTCCAACTTCACATCTCATTACCCCATCTGTCATCCCTGGCAGCTCTTATTCAAATCAGGAATTGAGTGGGGACTGGCCATAGTGGCTGAGAGGGCAGCTTTCAGATTCCTGGTCCTCTGGCTGTGGCAAATGCCACATGGCAGGCTGGATCTGTGTCCTTTTCCCTAAGTGGTTCCTGGGAGACCCAGTAAGTCCAGTTTCTCCAGCCCTTGCAAAGGCTTAATAAGCCCTTGTAATAGACCCTTTCCTGTTCCAATTAGCTGGAGAAGGCAGTGAAATGTGTGTCTAACACTGGCTGATAAGAAAACCAAGGGAGTCAAAGCATCTCTCATTTCCTTCTTTCCTTAACACTAGTATCACTGACTGATTCAGAATGCTTTCCTAAAACTCAACAAGCAGCAAAGTATGCCTTGAAGCATCCCCTTGAGGAGGGACGGGGTTGGAAGGGATGACTAACGTTGCAGGGGGGCAGCTAGATAGAAGAAATGTCTTCTACTGTTATACAGCACAACAGGGTAACTATAGGTGAAAAAAATTAACTGTATAGCTCAACAATGCTAGAAGGAGGACCTTGAATATTCCAAACACAACAAAATGATCAAGTTTGAGGTAAAAGGATATGCCATGCTTCTAGGTTTTTAAAACTACCATTGTATCCTGTAAATATATACATTGAAGACGTTAATTACAAATAAGGAATAAAAAATCCAAACAGTTAAGAGTGCCCTTGAACTAAAATGAGAAATCCAATGGATTAATATTCTCATCTAAGAAAAATGCCAGAGGTCGTCAAAATATTTGTGGTGTTTTAGAATATTATCATGTCCCTACATTCTTAATTTATAAAAGAAACTCTTTTTTGGACATAGTAATTAACCAACACAAATAAAATATGATTTTTTGAAGCAAAGCTGTTTATGATGCTAAGAATATTATGGAATAAAGAGATGCACATAGTATTCCATCAAAAATTCTGTGGTGGTTTGTTGAAGGGAATCAGTGATGGTTTGGAGAGGCACTATTCTGGGCTTTTACATGAATTTTCTGATATAATCTTGTCAACAATCCCTTGAAATGGATATGCAGAGAGGTCAAGTGACTTGCTTATGATCACACAGCATGAAAGGGTGATAGGTGTGATACCCAGCCTCAAGTTTGATCACTAATTGCTCTCCATATCCCCCAGGGGTGTTCTGTGAAATCTTTTCTAATCCTCTTACCTTGTGATGAAGGGTCCCTTTGAGCCAGGGAGTCCGGCCTGATTTAATCTCTGGTTGTTCTCTTAAGACAGGACTCTTACAATGCATAATTTTACCATGCTTTATTTGACTTGAATTTTAAAAATTAGAGAACAAAGAAGGCTTTTATCACCTGCTATCCTAAGAGTTCACAAACCTCCATCTGCAGAGCCTAACTTGGTCCTTTGAGAATAGGTAGGATCTTTTCCTTAAGCAAAGAGTGATGAAATGTCCCTGCTGGCAGGTGACAGTGAATCGGGCCTTGTGGCTCCAGATGCCTAGAGCTTCTCTGGGGCCACTGGCCATGGGGCATCCTGAGGATGCAACAACCCACAATTTCTGCTCAACTTGGTCAAGTGGGTGAATTTCCACAGTCATCATTATTTCCCTAACCTAGACCCCAAGCCTTTTGACAAATGATTGAGGGCACTCTTCCACCATCCATCTTTATTGGTGGTGTGTTCATGTCTGCCCTTCTCTAAGCAGAAGCCACCAATCCTTTCCCAACTCCTAGTGCCCCCCTTTGTATATGACATTCACCACATTGTCCTATTATTTTTCTGTTTGCCTGCACTAGAATGTGAGCTGACATGAATTGAATTCTTTCCTTCAAGCCTCTAAACTCAATGTAGGAGGTAGATTCTAAGCTAAGTGGGAGAGGCTCAGCTTCAGCAATGTGCAGTGACTCAAATGTAAATGCCATGGCATCAGTGACATGTCCAGGCTACCAGATTATAGGTGCTGGTTGACCAAATTATATGTGACCTTTCACACTGGAATGTGTGCTTTGGTAAGTGCTGTTTGCAGCTTCATCCACACTTACATGGAGCAGAGCCTCCACCACAACTTGTAGTGACAGATGGAGTGGTTACCATGATAACCCTTTCCCACATGGCAATCTCAAGTCCCAGTTCTGTGGGATGTACTGTGAGAATGTTTGTGTGGATGGGTATATGTATGTAGACTTGCATATGTGTTTACATATATGTATACACACATATATGCATGCATACACATGTTTGAATGGGTTTGTGTTTGCATGCATGTATTTATAAATTTATGAATGCATGTATATGTATGGGTGATATTGTGTATATGTGAGCATATATGTATAGACATGTGCAGGTGTATGTGTAAACTTGTTCTCAGGCATAAGTTCTTCCTTCTCTCACTTCTATTTCAGGCGAGTTTGTTTGATAAAGCCCTTGATTAATCTTATCAATTTATACGAATGTGTGCATCTTACCTTATCTTGCTCATTTGGCTTGATTTTTAGTTTGAGATGAGCACTCGAACAGTCAGTTGTCCACTCTGGTGGAGAGAAAGCGTATCTGTGGAAGGTGATGGAAGGATACACAGAACTTCCATTTTTGGTGTGTATCTGGCAGGGTATCTGGACTTTGACAGCTGTATTCATGGAGCACGCTTCTAGACTCCCATCCAGACTTCTGTCCAGACTTCTGCCCAGACTCTCCTGTCTAGACTTTCCTGTCTGTGCTGACTCCTTGGAATTTTCTGAACTGTGTGTGGCACTGGTTGGGCTCTGCTCACACTGATGGAGAGTGAGTAAAACAGCCCTCAAACCCAGGTCTGCTTTTGCTTTAGGGATGCTGCTGAGGAATTTCTACTCTGATCACGAGTGTCCTATCCGTGGGAGGCTCACAGACAAGTTGTTTCCTAGCTGTCTGAGTTGCAAGAAGTTTTGCTTTTTTCCTCCCTTAAGGATCTGGCATGTTCTTCATTTGCACAGTTAATTTTGCAACAGTATGTTTCCCTTTTGTCTTTGTTCAGAATGAAGCACATTTCAACTTTAGGAACTGATGAAACACCTTCTTCTATCTTATCCTGAGACTGGATTTCCTATGCTAATCAAGGTCTTCCATGGTCATCAGCTTTAAAACATCCATTTCCATTTGTCCATATGTATGCTAGTGAGTTCTGTGGAGGAGGTCAACAGCAATGGAAAACCCACAGTTTTTGCTATTGTCAGGATGGCATTTGTCTTCCTGTCTGTGGGCAGGTAACATGCAGTGACTGTCTGCTATGGTTTGTGTGTGATTTGAGTGTGTCCCCAAGATTCATGTGCTGAAAGTTTAGCCCCCAGTGTGGTGATGTGGAAATGGTGGGACCTTTAAGACATGAGGCCTTGGACAAGATAATTAATTCCTGGATGCCTGTGGTTAGGGGGAGATGAATGCATCTTGCAGTTACTTTACCAGGAGGCTGGCACCCAGTTGTTTGGACCCTATAGTCATCAGAATCAAGAGCCAAATGACCCTTCTTACCTTCTTACCTTAGGAAGCCTCAAGTCTCAGGTATTTTGTTATCAGAAAGCAAAACAGACTAGGAAAGGCACCATCCCCCTCCCGTGCTCCTGTGGGGCATTGCTGCCCTACTGGAGAATGGAGGCTCTTCAGGTCAGGGGCTTCCAGGGGTGGTGGTTACCATCCAGCATGTGGTGTCACGTAAAAAGGATGGTGCCACTGGGGTGAGGACAACATCTCACGGTCTTACTTCTCCCTGGAGGACAGATGCAGCCAATAAGGGTGGCAAAGGCAGCTGGCTCCAGGGATCTAAGTCCTTGTAATGTCTCTTTAATTCATTTTCACTTTGATGGGTGAGGCCCTTCTGGTGAAATGTGTGAAGCTTAAATCCGAGACTGTAAACCTAATAGGAATTTGGTTCGCTTCACGAGTCAAGATAATTGTGCTTTGAAAAATGTTTCCCACATCACGTTCATTTTGACCTTTATGCAAAGAGTGACACCAGTGTGGTTTTGAAATGGATGTTCATGTGTGACCCAGTTCCCATGATCACCTGATCAGCTTTCCAGTTGCAGCTGCAGTAGATGCTTCAGGTGTTTAAAAATAACCA
The DNA here is from genome assembly GCF_000151885.1 of Dipodomys ordii. Taxonomy (NCBI): domain Eukaryota; kingdom Metazoa; phylum Chordata; class Mammalia; order Rodentia; family Heteromyidae; genus Dipodomys; species Dipodomys ordii. Next base: position 2,873,956 of record NW_012267315.1, read on the forward strand.
TTACTTATTTCTCTTGCAGAGACATGGGATGGGGACTGAACCGGAATTTTCTTCTTTTCTCCCTCTGCAGGAGCCTCAAGAATAAAGGCCACCTGGGGGCTGTTCCCTGGTGTTGGTTCTGCCACTGGGAACAAAGAACAGAACCTGCTCTACATTCCTGTCATTTTTTTTTGTTGGTGAAGGCTAACTGCTGAGGTGAGTTTTACTTTGAGAGTTCACACATGCTTGTAAAATATATTATTGCCTCTCTCTGCCAGGGTGTGGGTACCAGTGCAGGGGAGACACAAAAATTCACTTGATTCACTTGAACCACAGCTTCATCTTGGCTGTGGTGTGTGTGTGTGTGTGTGTGTGTGTGTGTGTGTGTGCATTGGGATTTGAACTCAGGGCCATGGTGCTGTCCCTTAGCTTTTTCATTCTTTAGTTTTTATGCTCAGAGCTGGTGCTTTACCCCTTGAGTCCACAGGTCTGTTTCTGACTTCATGTTTATTAGCTGGAGATGAGTCTCATGGGCTTTCCTGACAAGCTAGCTTTGAAGTGTGATCCTCCGATCTCAACTTTATGTATAGCAAGAATTACAGATGTGAGCCATAGACGCCTTGCAACCAACCTGGTTTTTTGTTTGTTTGTTTGTTTTCGTTTTTGTTTTATTTTTGGAGATAAAGTCTCTTAGACTTTTCTGCCTGGACTGGTTTTAAGCCATGGTCTTTGGGATCTTCATCATCTTAGTAGACAGGGTTACAGTGTGAACTACTGGCACTCAGCTACATGTTTAAAAAAATTTAGTAGTTTGTTTGAAGACCACTCTGGTGATGTTGGAAGAGAAGGAAGAGGAAGACAAATAGAAGGCAAACCTGAAAGCATTAGGAAAAGCTACTCCGTGCCTTGCTACTACAGGTGAAGGAGGCATTGATTGGCTCCAGTAGCCCAGGGGATTCTGGAAAGCCTTTAAAATTTGAAGATAAGCAAATTGATGGTTAATTAAATGTTTCTTTCTTATATCATTATCACATTAACAAAATGTAAAGGTCTGCCCTAGGAAGGCGGGGCAGACTCCTCCCTCCTCTTGGCTAAGTCTCTGCCCAGGTAACTGGCACACCTGGAGGCGGTCCTCTGGGGTCACATCCTGGGCCACCTCTGGCCACACCTCCCATGGGAGGCCTGAGGTCACTGGGCATCCAGTGTGGCCACACCTTCCTCCCTCCTCCACCTGGTCACACTTGGCCGCACCTTCTTCCCTCCCCTTCCCTACTTAAACCCAAGTAGGACATTGACACACCCTTTTGGTCATGTGCTCTCCACCATGTATGCCGGGGACAGGCTGTTTGGAATAAATAAACTTCTCTTCCTGCCTGAATACCACATGGAGTTCTCATCATCAGCTACCTAATGAAACCTACCTATTTAATTTACTTTATGTAAGATAGCTTAAATATGTGTTGAGCTGGAGCTTTTATGTGCTATATGTCCCTTTTGTCCTTTTTCTTCTTTTGGTTCTGGTCCTGAGGCCTGGGCACTGTCCTGACTTACTTGTTTTGCTCAAGGCTAGTGCTTTACCACTTGAGCCAGAGATCAACTTTCAGCTTTTATTTTGGTAGTTAATTGGGGATAAGAGTCTTATAGACTTTCCTGCCTGGGCTGGCTTTGAACCATGATCCTCAGATCTCGGCCTCCTGAGTAGCTAGGATTATAGGCATAAACCACTGGTGCCTGTGCCCAGCTATACGTCTCCTTTTACAATGCATTTTCCCATGCATGGTCAGTGTTTACAGTACATTGGTTTCATGAATATAGGTCTGTCATATGGGGCAATGTGGCTTGGCAGCCAAATGCCCTTGGTTGAGAAGTGATCAGAACTCCAAGCGTAGCTCAGATCCCTGTCCTTCAGTCTTGGTAAAAGTCAGATACTTGCACATGACCACATGGGAGCTGGTGACTGCCCCAGAGAGGGAGGGAACATTCTAACAGCCTGTGATACTCAGATCTGACACTGGGGCTGAGACATAAGTTTTCTTCTTGAAAATCACGACTTGATCAGGGCTCCAGGCAGCCCACAGGTAGAGTCAACATCTCCTTTGATGGCCCTGACTCTGCTACTCTGAGTCATCTGTCCCTGGCAGTCCCAACATCTTTCCTTGGGCCTCTTCCCATTTCTCAAGGTGATGGGCTATCTTGAGTCCTTTCAGTCTTCTGTGTACTTATCCTAAACTGTATGGTAGAGAGAGCTCTCAGGAATTGAATTCAAGGATAGTAAGCCACCCTTGTTCATGGAATTATTACCCAGGTTTTGATCAAGCACTGTCAAAAAATTCAGTACTAAATAAAAATCAAAGAAATTTCAAAAATAAAACCTTTAAATTCCCACACATGCATTGCCCAGCTGAGTTAATATGGAAAAGCTCCCAGTCCTGTTATTGGTTTTACTTGTCATTTAACAGAGCAGTTTATGAATATATCTTTTAAAATATTTTTATTGTTAAAATACTGTACAGTTACATGAGTAAGGCACTGAATACATTTCCTATCAAGCATTGTTACCCCCTCCTTTATTTTTCCTCTACTATCCCTTCCCTCCTCACCTCCATAACTCCTCTTTTCCTCCAGCCCCTGTCCCTGAAGTTGTAGTTTGTTTTCAACAAAGTGTCTTACATCTCACTGTTATAATGGATCAACCTGTATCCTTGTTTCAGCATTTGAATACAATATATCTTGATGTCACCCTTTTCAACATTCTTACCCATCCCTGTGTTATTGTCAGTTGTGTTTAGTCAATTCATCTGCTTTCTCTGTCCTTAGTCTTGTGAAAGTTTGCCTCTCAAAAAACAAGTGGTGTCCCCAAACAAGGTAAAAGCCAATGTACTTAATTTAAATCAACGAAATAAAAAACTGAGATTTGTTGAAAGGCCGTAGGACTTTAATTGATATTGAGTGGCATTATGAAGAAAATAAATCAGTGCAGTACTGAAGCATTTATGTCCTGAGCATGGGTAGTTCTTCCCCAATAGCAATCTCCTGGGGTCTGCATGCCTGAGATTACTAATGGTCTACTGCACTTTCCCTTGTGCAGTAGGAAGTCTCACCCCTAGGACAGTGGAGTAAGTTCATGAGACCTGGTGCAAGGTACATTCTCTATACAGAGCTACACCTCCTTCCTGTGTCCAAGCAGGGTACCAGCTCTCCCAGGCAGCTCCTGAGTCAGTCATCTTCCTCAGGACTTTCCAAGTAGTGAAGCTCCTTGTATCTGCAGGGATACAGATGTGCCCTCCAGCCTCAGCACCTCTGTCCTCAAGAGGACACCATTTGAGGGGATCATGATCCCCAGGTCACAGTTTCTTCTGTTTGTGGCAGTTGTCACTTATGAAAATGAATAAGATGTGAGCATCATGATTTTTGTTCAACTTGCTTTTAGCTGTGCTCTCTAGACCTGGCTCAATAAAGAGAGATGTGGCGGGGGGGGGGGGGGGGGGGATGACTTTATAATTCGATCAGAAAAAAGGTGACTGAGAGATGAAGGGGATAAAAGAGAAATTCTGAGAGGTCTCAGATTTAATTGCAATCCCTAAAAGATAGGGGAGGGTGAAGGGAAGGTAACTAGTTAACCACTGTAGGTTTATGTTAAAACCTGGATTTTAGTCCTATCATGACCAACCACCAGAGCTAGGCTACCCTGTCTTTGCATAAACTTTCTGGAAAGGTCTATATAAACTTCTAACCTACCTGGAAACAATTGCTTCTCCTTTGGACTGCTCTCCTGACCCAAAGCTGTCCCTTCACATAATCTCACTTTTCTTATATATGGTCAAAGTGCTTGCTTTCCCTACATTTTCATTATACAATAATACTCTCAGTTCTGGTCTGTCAGACATATTCCCAACTGCTACCTAGCCAGGTTACTGGTAGTTGTAGAAACTTGTCCCATGCCGATCCTTGCCTGGCTAGTATTGGTAACAGTAGCCAAACCCAATGGGTTCACAAGCAAAAACCAGGAGATAAGAATGTGGAGAGATATGTATTGCCTGAAACAGGCAAGGAGGCCCTGGGGTTATTTAGAGTAAAGCAGTACTCTTCATTGGACATTTTATTTGGGAATCCTCTATGTATTCATATAGGAAAGCATATGGAGGGAGTGCACATTTCTGGGCATGGTTGGTTTAGAGTCATTGATCACATATTCAAAAAGAAAGATGATAGACATGCGCAGCTCAGCACTATGATGAGCTGAGTTCACTTTGGGTTTGTGAATGAAGAAAGGACTCTATGACCTTGTCTGGCTCTTCACAAAAGTTTCAGCAAAGAGTTTTATGTGAAATAAAAAGAACAACTTTGACGGTGTTAAAAGCATTTTACAGGGGTAGTAGCCTTCTCCTTTTTTTCTCTCCAGTAAGTGTAGGAGCCCCTAAAGGTGACTTCATGCTTAGTGACTAGTGTAATGGCTCAATAACCCCCCCCTTTTTTTTTAAATCTCAGAGATCTTTCAGTCTCAAGAGTTTTGGTGTAATAAGGGCTGTACACCAGACTAAGATTCACTGTTTTATGCACTTACAAAATCTCAAAGAAATTCCTTCAGCTTTACCGAATGTAGGGAAAATTCATTCATACTAAAAATAAAATGCTATCATCTCAAGGACAATTTTGAACAAAAACTTTTAAGCCTGGTATGTGTGGCTCATGCCAGTAATCTTAACTACTCAGATCTTCCTGGGATTTGAGGATTGTAGTTCAAATCAGCCTGGGCAGAAAAGTCTGAGAAAATTCATTGCCAATTAACCAGCAAAAAGTGGAACTAGAGATGTGACTCAAGTGGTGGAGTCCTATCCTTGAGCAAATAAGCCAAGTAAACACTTGAGGTACTGAGTTCTTGCCCCAGAATCTCCTCAGGGTGCTCTGCATACAAAGAAATGTGAGCATGTGTCTCCTTTTGACTGTCTCCCTTCCTTGGCTCTGTCCAGAGTCTGACATTCTCCCTACTGAGACTTGTGGCTCTTAACGGAAGGAATTATCAGGATCCTAGTCATAGTTTGAGTTATCCTTGGTTTACTCTTCCTTCAATTTTTAGTTACTGAGGGGAAACCTGAACAAACGCTCTTTCTTTTCTTGTTTGACTTAAAAATCACTTGTTTTGGAGGTCACAGAGCTGGGCAATCCATTCTTAGTCTCCCATTAGCTTTGCTGTGGAGAGCGTCACTGTTGTGTGGGTCATGATGCTAACAGTTGTGTAGGTTACTCTTGAAGGAAGACTGGTGAAAACAACCCCTCACCTAGACTTACAGTTGTCCCATAGGCTGACCGGGACAGGTTGAAAAGCCTTTGACATCTCTATCTTCACTTTGTCTGTCTCATCTTCAGCAGTAACCCTCAGCTATCATGATGGAAAAACCAGATCATAAAAAAGCAACAACAAAAAAGGTGGTACCTGAGTTGTTGGAAGATCTCAGCCTGTTCCCAGTTACTTTAGGATTCCCTTCTTACTAATAAACCTGGGCCCTCTGAGGTTGTGGTGAAGAGGTTGGGCTGCCTTAGTCAAAGGGTACAATAGGTTTGTAGGCTAATTCTATCTTACACATATGAAGCAAAATATGCAACTTATGTGTCTCTAACCCTGATTTGCTTCACTTAATATGATTTTTTCCAAGTCTTTCCATTTCTTTACAAATGGTTCAATATCATTCTTTCTAACTGATGAGTAAAATTCTATGGTTGTATATATACCACATTTTTGTGCCATTATTCCATAAGGAGCAACTGGCCTGATTCCATACCTTGGCTATTATGAATGGTGCTGCAATGAACATGGTTGTGCTGGTTACTTTAATGCATCCTTGTTTGTGATCATTTGGATAAATGCCCAGGAGTGAAATTGCTGGGTTACAGGGTATTTCTATGTGTGTTTTTCTGAGGAACTTCCATACTGGTTTCCAGAGCAGATAAACAATTTTACATTCCCACCAACAGTATATTAGAGTTCCCTTTTGGCCACATCCTTGCCAACATCTGTTATTGTATATTTTCTTGATATTGGCTGTTTTAACTAGGGTGAGTTGGAATCTTAGTGTTGTTTTGATTTGCATTCCTTTTATGGCCAGAAATGTTAAACATTTCTTTATGTGTCTGCTAGCCATTTTAACTTCTGAGAAGTTTCTCTTTGCTCATTAGCCCATTTATTAATTGGATTTTTGGTTCTTTGAGGGCTTAAAATTTTGAGGCTGGGAAGGTGGCTCAGTGCTTTGCATGCATGAGGCCCTGGGTTCAATTCCTCAGCACCACATAAGCTGAAAAAGCCAGAAGGGGTGCTGTGGCTCAAGTGGTAGGGCGCTAGCCTTGAGCTTAACAGCTGATAGACAGTGCCCAGGCCTAGAGTTCAGGCCCCACAACCAACCAAAAATTATTTTCTTGTAAAGGTCCTGAAATAGAGGTTACAGTTTTATCAGTAAGGTAATAGGTACATTTCTTGTCAGGCATTGTTACTTCCTCCTTTGTTTTTCTCCCACTATTCCTTCCCTCCGAGAGTTTAAAATGTTAAGATCTTGGTGTTTTCTAAGTATTAGACCATTGTCTGATGTGTAGCTGACAAAAATATCCCACTTGGTATGCTGTCTTTTTAGCTTATTTGCTATATCTTTTCCATGCAGTAATTTTTACTTTGATACAATTCCATTTATCAAGTCTTTCTTTGATTTCCTGTGCTTTTGGATCCTTATTCAGAAAGTTCCTACCTGTGCCAAGCAGTCTTAATGTTTCTTCTACTTCCTCCTATAATAGTTTCGTGGTTTCAGGCTTTACATTGAGGTCTTTGATCCATTTTGAATTGATGCTGGTGCAAGGTGATATATAAGGATCTAGTTTCAGTTTTCTGCATATAGGTATCCAAATGTCCTCACTGAAATAGAGTATATTCCAAGGAGATGTCAAATAGTGTAATTCCTTAGAAAGGCAAAGTCAAAGCCCAACAAAATAAGCACCAGGTTATGGGTATTTGCAAGGGGTGAGGTGGGGTCAAGAGGAAAAGGGTAGATGAATGAAGAAGAGAAAGGTAGGGGTAATGTAGTCAGGAATTCAATGTATATACTACAAAATTAAGAAACACAAGGCAAGGGTTTAGTTGGGAGGGATGAGTGAGAATGTTAAGGGTAACATTGATCAAGGTGCATTGTACTCATAAACTGGTTTGTTAAATGGCAACTCCTTTGCACAACTACTTAAAGATAACAAATAAAATACCCTAAAGTTGTGGAATAAAAATGTACTTAGAAAAAAGGGTACAATAGAACACATTTAAGGAACTGCGACTTGAATTTGGAGCCTCATGCTTACTTGGTGGTCACTCATCACTGACCCTATCCTCCAGCCATTTCTATATTGGTTATTTTTGAGAAAGTGTTGCTTCTTGTCCAGAAACATGCCTAGGCCATTATCCCCTATTATGCTTCCCACCGTAGCTAGGATAGCAGGCACACTATCATACTTAGCTTCTTTTATTGCTCTGTGTGCCCGCTTACCAGATTTTACAATGATGACATACCCTTCTGCAGAAGTAAGCTTTGCCTTGCAAAGTTCCTTTTGAGTTGGTGTCTTTATTCCTACATGACCCCCCAACATCGCAGCTTTTTCTTACGCTCTTCACACTGTTGGAAGAAGAGATCCAGGTAGGTAAAGATAGGGAAGAGTGCAGCAGAGGGTCTTAGTAGACACCATGTTTGATGTAGTTGGGATTTTCTGTATCTTAGAATCATATGGCAGATTGTTGTTCCCTTGTGTACTCTAACGGTCTTGATTCCTACTAAGCACACTAGTATGACTCAGCCAGGAACCAGCATCCCTCAGATTGAGCCAGGAGGAGGCTGGCTAGGAGGTCAAGAGAAGCAAGGGTCAGTAGCTCATAAGCCCCAATAAGAGCAGCCAGCCTACCCTATGCTGTGTGTTTCATATCAAAAAATGTGCCTGAAATCTGATAGAGAGCATTTGGGAGAAAAATTGAATGTATACTAAATAGAAATCAGTCCTCTCTATCCCTTACTCCAGGCTACTTAAATTCTATCAGCTCACCAGAGAGACACATGTCGGCTGCCTCCTGTCTCCCTGTCAGTCAGCTTTCAATAATGCTTGTATTTTTTGAGAACTGGTGCCATAGTACTGGGTTCTCTGCACATCAAACAGCAACCGCTTGCTGTGGGTCCTCTAGGAAAAGAACCTAGAGAATTCCTTCTGTCCCTTTAACCAACAAGAATTGGGGGATGTTTTTTTCTGGAAAATTTTACTGTCTGGTATTAATATATTTTATCCATACCAATTATTTTCTGACTCATATTTTATAACAAACCATACACGTATATAGTTAAAACATCAATAGAATAGGTTGGAAGGGTAGCTCAGCAATAAAGTGCCTGACTAGCAAGTTCAAGGCCCTGAGTTCAAACCCCAGGACCACCTAACAACCCAACCAAACCAAAAGAAAATCAACTAAAACAGCAATAGTATGAGATGGGGAAAACAATGGAAGCTTATGTGTGATCAGGACTTTCCCGAAAGTCTCTGGGCAAGCAGGGAGTAAAAGGGGCGGGGGTCACTGGCTAAACAAATGACATTGCTTTCTTTCTCCCCACCTCCTGGTGAGTTTGGAGTAGCTGGGGGTTCCCTGTGTGGGGGAGGAAGACTTCTGAGGAGTACACGCTAAAGAGAAGCAGGGTTGGTTTGGTTATTAGTGAGCTGATCTCTTAATTAGAGTTGTTCGCTAATTTGCTCCCGCTGGTGACCTGCTCTGCACCAGGTTTGCTAATGAAGTGAATTTTGAGGTATCTCATATGCATTGACCAAGGCTCTTTGACCCAGATATTGATATTCTGGGCAGTCATAGAGGCCTTGGGCATTATGCGCACAGACTCTTGGGAGTGCGAGTGGAGGATATTAAGTGTGTTTTATTGGCTTAAATAAGTCATCAGAGGCTAATTAGGTTCAAGTCTGCTATTTGCTGTGCAGAGACTGAGAGCTGCTCATGGCTGTGGAGAACTCTTACTCTATATGAGATATGGGCAGCGCTGAGCTGTCAGGGCGTTGTGGAAGTTTGTGGAAGTCACGTGTAAGGGGACCCACAGTGAATCTGAGGGTATTTGCGACCATGCAGCTTCTACCCTAGATAAGATGCTGGGCCTAGAAATTTGCTTATTCAAAAAAGAGAACACACAGCCCAGCATGGGAGGCTCATGTAATCTTAGCTACACAGAAAGCTGAGATTTGAGGAACATGGTTTGAAGCCAGCCCACCAGCCCAAAACTGAATGTGGAGATGTGGCTCAAGTGACAGAGCACCAGCTAACAGAACTGAGTAAGAGCTTGAGGCCGTGAGTTCAGACTCCAGTGACTTCCTGACTCTGATCCACTCCTTCCTCATTAGTTCAATTTGCTTGATGATGGCCCAGAACAGACGTGTGGAGGCCCCTGGGAACCAGGCCTGGGTTCAAGGTGATCCCCAGTGAGCTAGCTCCACAAGGGGAGATTTGAGCAGGCAGTAGGCATAGAAGTGATCCAGGAAGAGGAAACCTGTAGAATGCCAGGGGTTCACCTGCAATAATGCTTTCCTGTCCCACACAAAACAGTGGTGTTTTGTGTTGACAGCTAAACCAGTTCCAGCCAATGAAATATAAAGACAAATGTTTTGTAGGACTTTCTTTCAGAGTAATATATATATATATATAATATACACAATATTATATATAATATATTATAGCATAATATATTATATTACAATATAACATATTATATAACATATAATATATTATATATACACATATATGTACATTAGATTCTATAAAATATAACATTTCATCATATAGTTATAAGATATAAATACATATCATAATATAGAATATAATTTAAAATATAATACATAACATATAATAAAGTAATTATTATATTAAATAAAATATATGTGTGTAATATGTCATATATTATACATAATTATATATAAATTAAATATAATAAATATTATATAATAAACATAATGTATTAGATTATAATATATACTTATAGTATATACATATGTATATTATATTATTACATTAACAAATATTAACATATCTTATATACTTATACATATGCAACATGTACCACACACATGTAATATTTAACACACATGTAACATATAACATATGATATACCATATATCTGATGCATAATATATTGCACCTAACATGTAACATATTACATACATGTAATGCTATATAATATATAACATGTAGCATATTGAATATATGTAATATATTACAGGTGTAAATATAATACATATGCTTGCATATATTATATATACTTACATGTATTATACATATGTAAATATAATGTATGTATACTTCACACACTGGATTATTATTCAACCTTCAAAGAGAAGGGAATCCAGTCTTTTGCCAGAATGTGGATGAACCAAGCAGCTTAGGCATTGGACATGGGTCTGTCTGTGCCTGCCTTGACCACAGATGTCACCAAATAAAAACCAGGAAGTTGTAGATCCTGGGTTGAGTCTTCAGAGCAGTGACTCATGGGAATGATCAGGTTTGACCTTATCTTCCCCTACTCTGGGGCTCCAGGATGAAGCAGCTTCCAACCTTAAGCTGCTTGGTCCTCATCTCCATGACTAGAGGGTTTAATCCACTCAGATGGCCCACTGAGAAGGCTTGGATGGTCACTGTCCCCTTCTCCTGGCCACTTCTGGTCCTTGAGTGTGTGATGGAAAATTTCCAGAGCCTCCTCTAGAACTTCTGCCAGAGTCTTTAGGGGTTGCTTCCTCTGTCACTACATGTCAGACACTTCTTGGAGCAAATGTTATGAGTGTTTGGATTAATATGTTGTTATGAAGACATATTAATGTCACATACTAAGACACAGGACATGCGAATGATCCTGAAAAATTATACCTGGATTAGATCCTTTGTCTCTATAGCCTTGAAAAATGAGTCCATGGACACGCAGAGAGAAGTTAAAAAGGCAATTTAAAATTGTTTATTTAACTGTCTTTAAGGAGTTGTACAAAGGGGTTGGAATTTAACAAAGCAGTTCATGAATGTATCTTGGTAAATGTTACCATTTCAACATTCTTACCCATCTGTTCCCTACCTACCCCTTCTATTGCCTTAATTTTGTGGGATATACATTGAATTCTTGATTGCATTTCCTCCCTCTTCTCTTCATTTGTCTACCTCTTTCCTCTTGTTCTCACCCTACCCCACCCCTTCCTAGGACCCACTGCCTGGTGTTTTACTTTGCTGCACTAAAACGGCAGCGATGTATTGAAGAACAAGACGAGCAGAATACTTGCTAGACAGGAGGATTCCCATGGGAGGGCATAGTCTGGGCTGTGTTGTACAGAGGTTAAGAGTAGGAGAGAGCTATGTGACTTTTAATATCATTGGACAGCCTGTGGGCCATATCAGTCCTCACTCCCAATCAGGAGCTCCACATAGCCTGCACAAACTCTCTATGTGTCATTTAGCCCCACTGACTCTCTGCCCATTCAGGCTTACACTGCTGGGGTACAGTCAGATCATTGTTCACATACAAGTCTTCCCAGGGTAATGGGTTATGATGTGATCACCTCATTAGTGACTGTTCAAGGCCATAGTGATGTGATCCATACAGGACTGCTCAAGGCCATGGTGAGGGATGCAGAACCTCTATAGGAAGAGGCCTTTTTTTTTCTCTTACTAATATGTCACATATGTGACATACTTGCACAGAGATGGCTGATGGAGGCATAGAGTATTGTTTTCTGTCACAACCTTTCATCAAAACTCAGGCCAACTGAGACTCCACATGGAGATTTCTGGGCTGGGTCTTGGCACTCATGGTGGGGTTAGTGACCAGTACTCACTTCGAAGTGAACAGTTTCAGAGCCAAACTTGCCAGCTTTCTGTAAGTAACCCTTTGGCTCTGTGCCAGCTGGAAGGTGCCAGCTGTGTGAGGGCCGGGTTCCTGTGTGGCAGTTTGTAAGAGGAACTGGTAGGTATCCGAGAAGCCAGAATCCAGGCCTGGGATTCAGAGTAGAAACAGCCTTTGGTGATTGGGGATCCACACAAAAACAGGACTCAGACTCTGCTCCAACAAGAAGATGACACTTGATGGTATGGTGAATCTGGGAGGTCTCACAGGATGCAGCACATAGTGACTTAGGACTGAGGCTCACTCATACCAAAGGACACCCAGCAAAATGAGCCAAAGGAATAATGCATGGTGCAGTACAGGGGAATTACAGGCAGAAGCTTCTAGCACCTTCTCTCAGGGCAAGATATGGGATGTGCAATCTTAATTCCCAGCAGTGAGCTGTGAGGACACCTGCATGATGGGTGAACAATGAGACTCAGCACCTGGGTTTTTGTGTTGGCCATGTTAGAAATGCACAACTCAGGCACTGGTGGCTCATGCCTGTAATCCTAGCTACTCAGGAAGCTGAGATGTGAGGATCTTGGTTTGAAGCCAGCCTGGGCAGTAAATTCCCATGAAACTCTTATCTCCAAATAACCACCAACAAATACAGCCTTGAGCAAAAAGATCAGGGAGAGTACCCAGATCCTGAGTTCAAGCCCCATGACTAATCAAAATAAAAAAAAAGAAATGCACAACTACTCTTTGGTAGTCAGAAATGAATAGACACACAAGAGATACAGGATATCTTGTGAAACCAATTTACTTTTGCACTAAAGGGTACAATACTGTTATTCTACCCAGAGCTAGGCAGGTATAGCAGGCAGAACAGTTTGCTAGGTTTTTGTCCCAATCTATACTATCCCTCCTCCTGGTCAAGGAGTTAGGCTCACATTCTAGGTATATTTGATTACTAAGGTTACAAAGCAGGAGGGGGGGGAGTGTTTATTCCTTTATTGTTTTTTAAGCTTTTTCAAAGGTTTTTTTTTTCCATCACAGCTGGGTAGGAGCAGGGCTAGGTAGAAGGTGGCTGTCAGGTATAGTTGAGGAGGTTGATGAGATCAGTGGAAAGCTTCCACTCAAAAGAGATTCTTATTCCTTTCACTCCATTGACATAGATTTCTCTTTCTAACAAGCAGCAAACTTGGTAGCTGCAATTTTATTCTTTTGACTCCTTTGATAAAGATTTATCTCCCTAACTTGGCTCAAGCAGCACACCCGGTAATCACAGTTTTTTTCTTTTAACTCCCTTGACCCAAGATCCACATTCTTCATATGGTTTCTGGTCACAAACAGTACAGATAATAGTTACAATTGAAGTGAAAAGCGAATCACTCCAGGAAATATCAATACCCCAAAATATCAATATACAAGACAGAGGCACTTTAGTTTGACAGAAAAGACTGCTCCTGGAGTTGCTTCTGCCTGGCACATGCCACATTCCAGACTCTGGAAGGACACAGGCATTTGACCCAGGCTTCCCTGATGGCATAAGCAGATAGAACATCATTCCTGCCCATGCTAGGAATGGCCGGCTAGCTGCCTCAGTCAGCAGAGTACCCTCGGGCCTGCTCTGAGAACCTCTTTCATCTCCCACATGCCAGAAGAGGGCATTCTTCTGGGTGGAAAAGCAAACAGACACTGCAGAGTGCCCATTTCTCCACTTCAAGCCCCCCTCTCTGTTTTTGCTCGATGGCCTCATGGACACTCCAGTGTAGACCTCTAGCTCAGGCCACATTTTTCTTCATTGTGCTGGGTCTTCATGTCTCATGACCTGCCAGCTCCTCCCTGCTGAGCATGGAAGATATTAGACTTTACAAGGGTGGGACTTTAGAGCTCAGATTCTCCCCAGTGGTCACTGTAGGGTGAGCACGACATTTCTCAGTTCTGATGCCATTTCTCCTACCTCTCATCATGATGCAAATTTCCAACTACCTTTATCCTTGCCTTCAATCAACTATGCTGCTAGGAGGCCCTGAGTGGTGCTAGGGAACCAGGCTACTTCTGTCTAGATGTCATCTGATCATAGCCTGGACAGTTAGTGATGTCCCCTCCTTATGGGCTGGATGTTCTTTTTTAATATATATATATATATATATATATATTGTAAAAATGTTGTACAGAGAAGTTACAGTTACATGAGTAGGGTAATGAGTACATTTCATAGCGAGCATTGTTACCTCCTCCTTTGTTTTCCCCCTACCATCACTTCCCTCCCCACCTCCCCAACTCCTCCCGCCCCCCCCACCTTGACATTGTAAAGTTCATTTTCAAAATGTGTACTGTACATCTTGTCATCACAATGGGTCAACCTGCATCCCCATTTAAGCATTCCGCTATATTACAAAAATGGATATACAAGATGTAGAACACATAAAGCCGGGAACCAGTGGCTCATGCCTGTAATCCTAGCTACTCAGGAGGCTGAGATCTGAGGATCACGGTTCAAAGCCAGCCCAGGCAGGGAAGTCCGTGAGACTCTTGTCTCCAATAAACCACTCAAAAACAGGAAGTGGCACTGTGGCTCAAGTGGTAGAGTGCTTGCTTTGAGCTGAAGAGCTCAGGCACAGTGCCCAAACCTAGAGTTCAAGTCCCAGGACCAACCAACCTTCCTTCCTTCCTTCCTTCCTTCCTTCCTTCCTTCCTTCCTTCCTTCCTTCCTTCCTTCCTTCCTGCCATCACTCCCTCCCTCACCCTCTGTTTTCCTTTCTCCCTCCCTCCTTTTCTCTCTGTCTCTGTCTGCCTGTCTGTTTGTCTGTCTGTCTCCTCTTTCTTGATTTCTTGCTTTCTACCAGTACTGGGGCATGAAATCTTGCTTGGCTTTTTTGTTCAGATCTCACTGAAGGCTCTATCACTTAGCCACACCTCCACTTTCTGATACTCTATTTTCTGTGTTGTCTATCTTACTGATGCAAACAATAAATTGCTCTCTATCACTGTTCCTCACTTTTCGCACTTTTCTATTAACAATGGAAGCCTCCAGAGGATGACCAGCATCTCAAGATATTTCCTAGCATCCTTTGTGCTCAGCCATGGCCATGTGACTAGCTTTTGGCCCATGGGGTGTGAACAGGTGTGTGACTCAGACCTGGCAAAAGGAAATTGTGTATTCTATACGTTTACCCTCCTTCCATGAGTTCCAGTTTGGACAGGGTGAAGAAAGGCACCTGGGCTGCTTTGGAGAAGCAATTGAGAAATGTTTGTGCCATAATGTTTTTCACACACACACACACACACACACACACGGACTACAAACCATTTCTCCTCTGTGGACACATGTACCCCAAGAAACCACTATTCCCCTAGTGTACTCTTCTCATCTGCTGCAGGGGTGTCCTCTCAGCTTGGTTCCAATTGGTGACAATTTTATGCTTCTTCGACTCAAAACAACTGAAAGCCAGCTGTTCACTCACTGGTTGGGACAATCGAGGGACAGGACAATCTAGTTGGAACAGTCATAGTCTTGGTGTGGCCGTCATCCCAGGACAAATGATAGCAGTGAGTCCCAGGGTGGTGGTTTGCTCTGGAGGAGTCTCCCTGTGGCAGAGTTGGGCACCTGGGAGGCAGTGTCAGAAGTGGCTGGTCATCAATGCCTCCTGAACCTCCATTTGGGCAAGGAGTCTGGCCTGGGCCATCTGCCCAGCTCGGCCTGCCTGGCCTGCCCTGGGAGGAGGCTGCTTCTGAGAGAGGAAAAGAATGATGACAATATGTTTTCACAGGTTGATGCTGGTGTCTTTCTCAGAATCCTGGGTGCCTATGATACCAGCCAGTTGGGATGTGTGATGAGGACTCTGTCTCTGAGAGGAGTGAGATCCAGGTCTTGGATTCTGAGTAATTTTTACAGTGAGCATGGGCTCTGTTCTCCATGACAGATCAGCATCTTAAGTAGGGGCTTTTAATTAATTCTCTTTGGCATTCTCAGGCCCAGTTCATGACAAATCCCTTTTGGCTGCTCAACTTCAAAGCTGATCTTCCTTCCCTCCACTGTTCCTTTCCTTTATTTTATTTTCTTATTCCTTTACACCAGGCTAAATGTAGGCTTTTAAAAGAAGCTGGCGGTGCTTCCTACTTTCACAAATATGAGACCAAACTAGGTCATTTGCTTTTCAAATTCTTTTTATGTAGATCAAATAAATGCATGAAAATTCTGGCCTGAAAATAACAAAGGAAATGTTGAACTGGCTTTTCTTTTCTTTTGTCTTTTCTTTTCTCTCCCCTCCTCTCCTCCTTTCCTCCCTCTCCCCTCCTCTCCCCTTTCCTTTCTTCCTTCCCCTTCCTTCTCTCTTTTTTCTCCTTCCTTCCTTCCTTCCTTCCTTCCTCCCTCCCTCCCTCCCTCCCTCTCTCCCTCTCTCCTTTCTTTCTTTCTTTCTTTCTTTCTTTCTTTCTTTCTTTCTTTCTTTCTTTCTTTCTGTCTGTCTGTCTGTCTGTCTGTCTGTCTTGCTTGCTTGCTTTCTTGCTTTTCTTTCTCCTTTTATTCTTCTAGTGGGCGGATAGAGTATAAGGGAAAGGAATTTAAGTGTGACCATTGGGTCTCTGGCTTCTCATCTTAATTTCTCCTTCTCTGACTTTGGTCTAGGTCATGGAGGAATCACAGCAGGTTAGAGTCTTGGTTCTTGCTTTCCACCTACATCATCATCCTGGCTTTAGAAAGAGGAGCAGATGCTACCCCAATCCCACAGCAGAAGAGGCTTGAGCAGGTAGTTGGTGAGTGAGTGGGCACGGAGGGGCAACTCCATACTTTAGAGACAACTACAGAGGGGACTTGGTAGGAGGTCCCTTTGAGCCCCTGGAGGCTCATGATTGGGTAACATTCTTCCTAAGACTCATAGCTGACAGCTATCTACTCTCTCATTCACTGTTTCCTGTATAAAATGGTGCTACACAGACACACAGGTCCTGGTCTGCCATTGTGTGGCTGTGGGATTTGGACTGAATGTGTACCCCTTTGCTTTTAGGCTTTTTGGAGCGTGTGTTCCTTGAGGACAAAGGGAGAAAAATATACACAATGTTCCCAGTGTGTCGGTGCCCTTGGAGAAATGATGTATGTCTTGCTTCTTTCGGTCTTTCCTCCACTTCCTCTCCTTTAATTGTAATCCCTCTTCCCTCCATTTCTCCCTCATCCACTTTCCTCTGTCCTTCTCTCTCTCTCTCTCAATCTCTCTCTCTCTCTCTCTCAATCTCTCTCTCATCTCCCCTCCTTCTGCCTACCATTTACCCTCCTCCTCTTCTTGCCTCCCCCCAAGATATTGGCTTAAGAATAGAAAGCCACAACCCCTAGTGATAGAGGACCTTTAAGATGGAGGAAACATTAAGAGCCCAGACCTCTGGTACCACAAGAAACATAGTCAAACTCTTATAGCACAGGCTATAAAGAACGTAGCTGCATTCTTTACTCTCAACTGAGGCCTCTCTGCATCTGTAAGCAAAACCCCAGAGCCAGTGAGGCCCATCCCCTAGATCCTTCCTACTCTCCTCTTTACTCCTTCCTTTCTTCATTCCCCTTCCCCTTTCCTTTTCCTTTTCCCTTCCTTCCTTCCTTCCTTCCTTCCTTCCTTCCTTCCTTCCTTCCTTCCTTCCTTTCTTTCTTTCTTTCTTTCTTTCTCTCTCTCTCTTCCTTCCTTCCTTTCTTTCTCTCTCCCTTCCTTCCTTCCTTCCTTCCTTTCTTTCTTTCTTTCTTTCTTTCTTTCTTTCTTTCTTTCTTTCTTTCTTTCTTTCTTTCTTTCTTTCTTTCTTTCTTTCTTTCTTTCTTCTTCCTTCCTTCCCTCCTTCTTGCCTGCCTGCCTGCCTGCCTTCCTTTCTTCCTTCTTGCGTTCTTTCTTTTATTTCTCTCTTTCTTTTTGATGGTTGTGGGATTTGAACTCAGGGCCTGGACACTGTCAAGGCTACAACTCTACCACTTTGGGCCATAGTGCCACTTTCAGTTTTCTAGTGATTAACTGGAGATGAAAGTCACAGGCACTTTCCTGCCTGGGATGGCTTCGATCTCAGATCTCAGCCTCCTGAGTATCTAGGATTATAGACATGAGCCACCAGCTTCTGGCCTCCTTTCAAAGTTGTCTCCAAAACCCTAACCCACCAGGAACTTTCTGTGTCTTCTCGTTTAGCCCTTGTACTCATATGAGTTGAAACCCATACTAGTTATTATGGACATTGGCACAGCAAAGCTCTTCAAACATAGTAGCGTCAAAGAATATAGTTCATGTGGAAGAGATGGATGACCTATTTGTTAGCAAGAAAAAGACATGAAAGGCACAGTATATATTGCTGTGGCTGGCAATACATCACATAAATGCATGTGTGTGTCCATTTTCCTTTTCGGTTACTGGTTTTTATATTTTGGAGATTTCTTAGTCAATAAATTTGTGTTTTTTCCATGCTGATTCTGTTTTGCTTCCTGCTGTATGGTGGCCAGGGCAGCAGGCTTTTGGAAGGATGAATATCTTACCTTACTAACACAATTCAGAAGCAATGCTAATAACTTACTTTTTTTTTTAAGGAAAGAGAGAAAGCAGGTTTTCTGTGTTTAGAAGGGGGTTAAGGAAAGGCAGGGAGGGAGGGAGACAGGGTTTTGTAGGAAATTTCTTACTAGCATGGATACAAAGGCTTTTTGTCTTTTTTTCCATTTGATCTTTTTTATGCTTTTTTATTGTAAAAATAGTGTACAGAGGGGTTACAGTTACATGAGTAAGGTAATGAGTACATTTCCTATCAAGCATTGTTTTCCCTCCTTTGTTTTTCCCTTCCCTCCCACCTCCACAACTCCTCCCTCCCCCCAAGTTGTAAAGTTCGTTTTCAACATAGTGTCTTGTACATCTCATTGTTACAATGGGTAAACCTCTATCCTTATTTCAACATTTTGTTATTTCCCTTTCCCTCTCCAAATTATAAAAATGTATATGCAAGATGCAGGGCACTGACATCAAATACAGTGAAAACAGGGGTTATACCATGGGGGGAGCACATACAAAAGAAGCAAAAAAAATCACACAGTACAATTTAAAGACGTTAGAAACAATAGCAAGAAAGAAAACAAAACAGTTGTGTCCCCATTTTGGAATTAATTTCACTTAACATTGTCTTATATGGTCATATGTACATCATAGCTTTTGACCTTTTCTGCTTGTCTTACACTTATACTAGTTATTGCAAATAAGGGAAACCATGGGATCTATGTTTCTTTGGGCCTGGCTTACTTCATTTAATATAATTTTTTCCAAGTCTTTCCATTTCCTAACAAATGGGGCAATGTCATTCTTTCTGATGGAGGTATAGAATTCTATTGTATATATATGCCACATTTTCTTGATCCATTGCTTTTTGTCTTTTGTTTGAGAAGGAATACAATCATGGTTTAAGGACGGCATCAGAATTTGTTTCCAGTCTTCCTTCAAACTTACAAGTAATTGACATTGCTATACACGATCCTACAGAGTCTCAAGTCTCTTTGTTTACTTATAAAGTGGGGATGAGTTAATAATGTCTGAGTAATTTATTTTGAGATAGCAAATGTGATTGATGCTTTGGACAGGCTGAAAGGAGCCCTGACAACTTGGCTTAATATTTATTTTGGTTGAAATCATAGTCTGGCAAGTCAGGCAGAACGACTACCCCATGTAACGCACAGCATCCAGACAAGTTTGGGATCTTCATATTCCCTGACTATGTGCTTCCCACTCCCTTCCCTCTTGATCAGTGACTCACCCTCTACTTCCTCCTGCAAGCTTTTGCCTGCTCAGTCTAATTACTCACTGTCTCTCAGTAGAGGGCGCCAGCTTCCCTGCCTTGCTCAGCAATGGCCCAACCACTTTTGGACAATTGCAGTTTATTGCAGTGGAAATAAGCGGCAGTTAGGGCATAAGGCAGTCTTCAGCAGCCCAGTGTCAGCCTTTGGGAAGGCAAGCCGGGAGGCCCTGCTTTGGACTTGGAAACTAGGGACATCCTCAGCAGAACTGTCTTCCGATTTTCCTTTTTTTCCCTCTCTCTCATGGAGTAAGTACTCTCCATTTGAGCTCAGTGTCTGTATTCATCTGTTCACCCACCAATCCATTTATCCAACGAGGTTTCACTGTACAGCGAGTCTGCACTGGGAGAGAATAGAGAAGATGGGGAGGAAATGACAAAAAGAATATAATCAATCAATATGCAACTTACTGAATATTCAGTGTGTGCTTGCTGGAGGAAGAAGAGAAACAATTGCATTGAAAATATGTTTAAGAAGACACATCCAGTTGAAAAACAAGAACCAATTAGGTGAGACAGGAAAAGCCTTGTGCAAAGAACAGGCACTTAGAGTAATGTGAACTTGAGACAGGGAAGCCAGCACCAGGAGTGATGAGCTCTTGGGGAGGGGTTTGTAGAATATGAAGGTCAAACAGGTTTCACTGAGCCCATAGGTTATGGGGCTCTCCCAAATGTCCTTGCTCTTTAGGTAAAGACACCCTATTTTTTCTACAATGCTAAGCTGAAAGCCTCTGGTGGCCATACCGTGGACTCCAGCTCAACTTAAAGACCAGGTACTTCCTTCAGTAGCTTATACTGCATTGCCATTAGACTCTCAAACCAGAAACTAGCTTTGGACCCAAGAAAACCTAAAAGCAAACCCCATAGCTAGCTTCCTACAGGATCAATCAATTGTGAGGCAGAAGAGAAGCAGGGTCCATGAGTAGGTAATGGCTAATGTGTAGACTGCCATCTTAAACCACTCCATGACCCCATGTAGATGGTCTTTTTCTGATTTGCTTAAATTTGGCAAGTTTTACTCTCTCACCCCTGGCTTCTTTTAGGCACCCGTCTTCTCATTTCCTGCCGGTAAGGCTCCAGGCCTCTGCCATCTAGCATCTTGGTACATCAGGACCCACCTGCATCTCCCCCTTGGCTGGTGCTGCTAAGCACTCTTGCCCTCCCTTCTGCAAAGGCATCTTGTGGACACTGATGCTCTGGGCCCAGGGAATGGCCTGTAGCATATTTACCTCTTCCTGGGCACCTTACCTGTGGTGGCATCATTAACATCATAGTGTCTTATGTAGTTGTTCAAGTCCTTCCAAGGTTGGGAGAAAGCAGGGTCTCAGAGTGAGGAATCTGGAGATGGAGAGCAGCATGGCAATGGAACATCAGGAAGACAAGCTTTGTCAGGAGACTGGTAAGCACTGGCCTTGCTCTGCAAGGCTGTTTGTATGGAGCATGGAGCAGCACCATGACCAGCAAGAGAGGAAATAGATCCATCCTGCTATGGCACGTGGTCAAGACTGCTACCCAGGTAAGGTTTATAATAATTATATAGCTAGAAAAATAATCAGGTGAAGGTCTGTCCGTGTAAGACACTGGGAGCAGAAAAGGCCAGAGACTTGGGCATGGTTCCATGAAAGGTATGGGTTATGGGTGTGGATCACATTCTGTTTCTCAGTCCTGACCCCCCTGTACATGCTCATCTCTCACAAGCCCCGGAGTCAGGAAGCCTGCCATCTCCCTGTGGGGAGGGAATGTTGGGTTGTTTTAGCCATCACTAATGACAACCGCCTTACCTACTCATGGATCCCGCTTCTCCTCTGCCTCACAACCTTCTACCATTCTAGTAAGAGATCCCAGCAGTTTGGGCTTAAAGGATTAAAAAAGGTTTCTGTAGAAAGGGTGTCCCTTCCGTTGTGGCTTCTACAGTGATGGGGGTTTTACTGTTTTCCGAAGTTTCTTCCAAGTTGTATTGACCAGGTATAGGACTTAGACAGGACCTGGCTTCTGCCTTCAGATGGCCTGTGCCATTGGCTTCATGAAGTCCCCAGTGAGTAATGGAAGTCCCCAGTGAGTAACGTCCTTGGATCTAGACCTGGTCAGCACTATACCTGGTCAATACAACTTGGAAGAAACTTCAGAAAAAAGTAAAACCCCCTATCACCGTAGAAGCACTCACTGGGGACTTCATTAAGCCAAAGGCCATTTGAAGGCAGAAGCCTGGTCCTGTCTAAGTCCTGAGTCAGGTAACTTCTTTGCTGGGTCAGTCATTCTGTCACTTGCTGTATGTCCCTCCCTCCAAGAGAGCAGAGGGGCTCCCCTCCTGGCTGGTGCCAGAGTCCGGGAGAGTCAGAAGGGTTTGCCCTCTCCAGAGGCTGGGCTGCACATCCTGATTGGTGGTCCTGCATCTTCTTTCTGTCTTTTCTCCTCACAGCAGCTGCAGAGAGTCTCCAAAATCCTGAGCCAGATCCTTCCAGAACCCAGGATGGGAGCCAAAGTCCCTACAGTGGCTCCCAAGTGATCTAGAGCCAGTGGGACCTGCCTCTGTCCAGAGCCTCACAGTCCGCTGCACTCTCCACTTCCCTTCTGCCCATCCAGCCTGGACTCCTGTGGTTTCTCCCATGCACCAGGCATAAGCAGACTCCAGGGCCCTGTCCCAGCTGTTCCTCATGTACTCTTTGTCTAAACATCTGCTTGGCTAAGATCCGTAGCATCTTCTTGAAGTACCTGGTCACCCTGATTGACAATGCAGATTTCTCTTCCCCATTATTCTTTTGACACTTCTCAGTAGTTTCTTCTTTTCATAACCCTTATAATCTCATATCATACGATGATTTAATCATCAATTAAATCTAGAATTATGACATTGTTAATTTCCATCCATGGATCATAGTCAGTTTTGCTCACTGACATGTTAGACACTGTGGACAAGGGTCTAGCCCATGGTGTGAATGTGGAATATTGACACTTTTTGCAGTTCTATTTGTTGAAACTTCTCAGTTCAAATAAAATGGGCAAAATGTTTTACTATTTTACTCATGGTTTTACTAAGACGGTTTCAGGTATGTCTTTTGTTCCTTCTATGTTAGCTTGTGCATTCTACTTTCCCCAGAATTATTCTATTGCATCAAATCTGCTTTCTTAAATTGGCTGATTAGTGCATTCATTCTTAGGCATCTTGCTTTGTTGTTGTTGTTGGTGGTGGTGGTGGTTTTGGGAGTTGAACTCAGGGCCTAGATGCTATTCCTGAGTTTTTTCACTCAAGGCTAGCACTCTGCTATACTGAGCCACAGCGCCACTTCTGGTTTTCTGAGGATTAATTGGAGATAAGAGTCTCATAGGCTTTCCTGCCCAGGCTGACTTGGAACCATGATCTTCAGATCTCAGCCTCTTAAATAACTAGGATTACAGGTGTGAGCCACCAGTGTCCAGTACCTCTTGCTTTTTAATACAGTCATAATACCATGTAACAACACTTGGAACCTTTGTCAATGTATAGGATCTAATAGGTAGTCTTAATTATTCTTCAGTCTTAGACATTGTAAATTATCTAGAATTACATGTTGATCAGTCCAAGTCCTTTTTACTATTTCAGAGGTAACACAGTATATTTGTATTCTTTTATTTACTCTAAAGTTTTAACCTTTTTCCTTCAATTACTAAAGTCTGATATTAATCAGCAATTTTATAGAAGCACAAATTGTTCTCCAGCTATGCATTTTAAAATCTTTTAAACATTTATTTTTTCACTTAATAGCACAGTACCTATGGAATATGATGCTGAAATTTCACAATCTTTTGAGACTTGATTGATGGCCCAATTTATAAGCTATATTTGTGAATGTTTCCTGTGACCTAAGAAAATGAGCTTCACCAATTGATGGGCACATTTTGTATTATGTTTGTTAATTGTGTTGTTTTGCATCCTTCCTAGGTTTTTTTTTTTTTTTTTTTGGTCTGCTTGGTCTTTCTGTGTTGAAGTCTTACATTATGATTGTGGCTTTATCAACTTCTTATAATGCTTACAATCTTTGCTTTATATATTTAGAAGTTATTGTTTACACCTAAGTTTAGAATTACTGTAGTTAAGTCTCTTATAATGCTTTCTCCTCAAAAATCCATTTATATATTTGCAGTGGTTTTAATGGCTAATAATTACTCAGTATATTTTTTTATCCTTTTTGTCCTCATTTTTATATTCTAGACATCTCTCTTAGAAATGGATTTTGGGGTTAATTCAAACTGAGTATATTTGTATCTTAATTGGATAGCTTAATCCATATGCATTTATTTGATTGTTGGTGTATTTGGGATTCTTTTGTCCCTGAGTGTTATTTTTATATATTTTAATTATTCCAACTCTTTCACCTCATCTTTCCTTTTCTTTTTTAAAAAAATTTTTATTTTATTTATTTTTAAATTTTTCTTGCCGGTTGTGGGGCCTGAACTTTGGGCCTGGGCACTGTCCCTCGGCTCTTCAGCTCAAGGGTAGTGCCCTACCACTTGGGCTACAGTGCCACTTCCATCTTTTTCTGCTTATGTGGTGCTGAGGAATCAAGCCCAGGGCCTCATCATGCAAAGCAAGCGCTCTACCACTGAGTCACCTTTCCAGCCCCTTTTCCTTTTTTTTTTTTTAAAGCAAGAGGCAATGGCAATCTTTGAACTCAGATTTCTCCAACACAAAAGTTTATGTTTTTACAACCTCCTTACATGAATTGAGATATGAGGTAGAAATGCAAAAGATTAGTAGAGTGGTTTTCTACTTTCTATTTCTTTTTGACCGATTTGAAATAAGTGTTTGATTGCTTTAATTGACTTCCTTGGTTTTTCTCAGACACCTATATACCTTTTCACAGGGCAGACTCTGGTTTTCCTTCTTCTTCTATGGTACCCTGAGGATTCGCTTCAGTATCTTCTTATTGAACCCCAGACCATCCAAATCAGATTCCTAAACTTTGGCCCCTGCCCCTCTTTGTCCCTGCTCTTATCTTTGAAAGTCTGAGTTGGTGTAAATTGCATTCAGCAGCAGAGGTTCTGCAAGCCTTTAACCCTGTCTCCCATCCCTATGTTGTTTCTCCAGGGCAGTACCTCCACCCCAGTCATTCAATATTGCTTTCCAACTGGTTGGTTCACCCTCAATGAGTGAATGTGTGTTTCTTTCTTATATGCTAATATTTTTCTCCTGTTGTGTTCTTCTTTTCACCCTTTCTACTTCCTGGCTCTTCCCTTAAAACACACACCATGGCTTACCCCTTCTCCTGTCAGTTGACACTCATGACCTTACTGATCTACAACTTGAAACTTCAGAACAAGGTTCACCTCCATGCCCAACTCACAACCCATCTGGGTGAAAGGTTGGGTTGGATGGTTTCATCTTCTTTCCCATCCCCAAAGCTTACTATCTATATTAACAACAATCATGGCTGCAGGGTGGTCCTCTCCTCACTGATTTCAAGAGGGATTTCTGTCAATTTCCAGACTGTGTTGCCAGTGAGGTAACTGGAAATAGAAATGGCCCTAAAGGTGGGCTGGGGGACAGCAGTTTGATCATGGCCAGGCTGTTGGAGCCAGAAACAGAACACTCTCAGTGATATTTTTTTTGGCACAGGACCATGGTGTTCTGTTGGCTACCAGTGCAGGATGGATCCACAAACCATTGATGATCAGCCTGGTGACCCCTTTACTCTATGGACCCTTTCAAGTGGTCAGCAAAAAGGATGAGAGAGCCAGGTCATACTAAGCCCCAGTGTGGGGTCCAGTGTGGGCCTCAGTGCCTGCATCCCTACAACACACAGTCATCCATTTTTTCAATGTTTGCCTAGAATGCACCCATTCCAAGGATAGTGGTGTGTCCAAACTCTTAAGAAATTTATTTAACATTTATTTGCTTTCCCCTGGAGAGAGAAGCCATGTGCACCAGCCTATACCTGAGACTGGTCCTTAGAGAAAATGTTCACATCTCAGCTGGAGAAGGAGCAGTGAGTCACAAATCCATCAGCCTTTGACCAACTCTTTTAGGAAACTAGATGGAAAATCATCAGCTGAGTTTTAAGGGGCTTACCACCTTTGAAAGTTATTTTGCTTTTGGTCTGAATAAGATTTGTGCCCAGAATGAGCATGGTGTTTCCCTCTCTCCTCCCAGGTTAACCTGGAGTTCAGTGAAGCAGCATAGTGACAATCCTCTGAGGCACTCATAGGCCCTTGGCTGAGCCACGGCTCAAATTGGGCCCGAGGAGGGGTAGAGACAGCTTTTCTTCAAGCATCACTCTATCTGCAGTTGGGACCTGGTCTTTGAAAGAACTTGATATTCTGAAGTTTCCCTAGTCACTGGAGAAAGCCTCTTGGTGAATTTCACAGAAAAAAGTCACACGCTGGTTTGTATGGTCACTGGTTTGCTTAGCAGCACAGTCTAGAGCCAGGCTCTGCATCTTGTACTCGCTTCCCAAGTTCTTTCACCCTTGTGTGAAATTAGCATAAATAGTTCCTCTAGAACTTTTTTTTGGTAGGTTGTGTGGCTTGAACTCCAGGCCTGGGCACTGTCTCTGAGCGCTTCAGCTCAAGTCTAGCACTCTAACATTTGAGCCACAGCGCCACTTCTGGTTTTCTGGTGGTTAATTGGAGATGAATCTCACGGACATTCTTTCTTGGGCTGGCTTTGAACCATGATCCTCATATCTCAGCCTCCTGAGTAGCTATGATTATAGGCGTGAGCCACTGATGCCCGGCTTCCTCTAGAACTTTTGTGTGGATTTAGTGGGGTCAATACAGGCAAAACACACAGTTGTCTCTGCCATGTAATGAACATATGACATGTGCATGAAGTCATATGATGGCCAGTTTTTACTTTTCTCTTGGAATTCATCCTCCAAAATGGGAGAAAGAACTTAAGTAAGCACTCTACTGTGAATTAGGAGCTGGCACCCTCCCCCTCTCCACTCCTAGCCACCTGGCTTCAGCTTCAGGGCCTTGGCTCTTACTGTTTCTTCTCTTTGCGTCACACTTCCTCCAATTACCCATGTCTTTGTTCCCCTCCTCTGTTATGTTTCACTTGTCAGAGACAGCATCCCTCACTTATGGAATGAGCTGCCCCATCTTGGCTTCTTGCATGAGTTTCTTCAGAGATCTCTTCAGTGTGCAAACTTATATGTTAATGCTTAGAACAGTACCAGGCTCACAGTCAGCACTGTGGGGGCCTATGATGTTAATAATAGGACTTATTCTGGTTATCATGATGTCTCTGTGGTATGGAGGAAGCAGAACCAGGCAGTGAAGTGTGAAGGCAGAGGGGACAGTGAGCTCTTCCCACCTGGGCCTTGTGTGAGCATCTTACTGGGGATGCTTTCAGGCCATTGTTGTGAAGTGCATCATGGGATGGCTTTGCTTTGTCCTCGGGACTGTATGTAATGCATTGTCTGTGTTGTGTAGTTGGATGAAGTATATAGATACAGATGTGGATATTCAGGAAGAAGAGCTAAGATAATGGGGTCAAGATTTTTCACAGTGCACATATACACAAACAGTATACAAGTACAAACATGCAAACATATAGACGCACAGACATGCATAGACATGCATAGACACATTGACACATTAGACTAACTCCTTGGGACGAGTAACTTAAAATTTAACAAAGTGAATGCGAGGAAGATGGAGCACGTGTTCGTAGGGCTGAGGACCAGGGAAGAAGGAGCAGATAAATGGTGGGAGCATGCAGTCTTCATATTCAATGTATGTATGTGAAAATGGAACTAGGAAAATTGAGGGGCTAGGTGAGGCTGGGAAAGAATAATGGACAATTATGAAAGAGGCAACACTGATCAAGATGAATTATACTCATAAAGTGGCATGTTAAATTAAAACCCCTTTGAAGGCGGATGCTGGTGGCTCACACCTGTAATCCTAGCTACTCAGGAGGTTTAGATCTGTAGATTATGGTTCAAAGCCAGTCCAGGCAGGAAAGTCTGTAAAACTCTTATCTTCACTTAATTACCAGAAAACCAGAAATGGTGCTGTGGCTCAAGTGGTAGAGTGCTCACCTTGATCTGAAGAGCTGAGGGACAGCACCTGGACCCACAGTTCAAGCCCCACCACTGACCAAAATAAAAATAAGCTCAGGAACAGTACTCAGGACCGGTGCATGTATGTGCACGCATGCACACATACACATATTCAACAGCATGCACACATACACATATACAACACACCTTTTGTACTACTACTTAAGGATAATAAAAATAATAAAATAAATGATAAACTAATACATTTAAATAATTAAGAAAAAAGTGATGAGAATCTCCTGTCCACCTCAAAACTAATAGACACACATAGATGCACAGACACAGAGATATGTATAAACATATAAACATAGATAGTGACAGATACACACACATACACACACAGGGCTTGTAGATGTTCACCTGGATTCTTTATAGGAGCTTTGAAGTGTTTCAAGCAGCTGCTGCTTCCTTCCCCACTGCCCAGCCTCAGGGCCTCCATCTGTCTGTCCTAAGAGCAGAGCCAACTTCCCAGAGCCTGGGGCAGTGATGCTCTGCCTGGTGGCTGGTACTCTGCAAGTCCCAGCTCCTTCACATTGACTTTGTTTTGCCTTCTGCCACCTCTTGCAGCCTCTTTGAGCTGTGTTTCCTTTGGTGACAGTAAACTTAAGTCAGGTTGTAATCTGATAAACAGGACCTTACAACCTCAGGGACAGGACTTGGACTCTTTGAAGCCCTTATGTCCTTCTCCGCCTTCTCATCTTCCTCCTCCTCTTCCTCAGGAGTTGAAATATCCATGTGATGTGACACATTTTGCAAACAGAGATGGAACGCACCTGTCTCTTGTCACCTATCAGCCTACTCTTAGGTGCTTCTATCATTTGATTTCCATAAAAGCTGCTGTGTATTATGGGAAGACTCTAGTTATCCCAGAACTATGCCATGTAGACGTCTCTGTGTTTACAAGCTAGTAAACTGAGGCCAAGAAAGGTGTCCGAGTTGAATACTATCTTTCTGGAAAGGCAGGCAGAGACTTCCTCCTTTTTTGGCAACCTCCTTCCTAGAGGCTCACCTGGTAACAGAATCAGATTGATTTTGTTGGAATAGTGATATGAATTCTTTGCATGGCTTTTCGTGGCTTGAGACTCATTCCACCTGAATACTGAATGATATGCTCTGTCATCTGGATTTACCATAGTTTATTTATCCACTCACATGTTATGAACATCTTAGTTGCTTCTGTGCTTTCGTAATGATGAAGGAAGCTTCAATAAACATCCATGTGCAGGCTTTTATGTGGACATAACGTTTTCTATTTATTTAGGGAAATACAAAGGTGCACAGTTGCTTGGTCATATGGCAAGAGTGTATTTGCTTTTATAAGAAGCAGATAGTCTGCTCTCCTTAGTGGGTACACCATGTTGTACTTCTACCAGCAGGTTGTAGGGAGGAGAGCTTGGTACAATTGGTATTGAGCGTCTTTCCTCTGTTTACTTTCCATTTTCTTCTTTGGTAAGGTGACTGTTCAAGCCTTTGTCCATGTTTTAATTGTCTTTTTAGTGAAAGTTTTGTTTGTATATTTTGAATAATGATGCTTAATCATCTAAATGTTTTGCAAACATTTTCTCCTAGTCTCTGGCTTATCTTCTTTAAAAAAATTAAAAAAATATTTTTATAAAGGTGATGTACAGAGGTGTTACAGTTGCATAAATCAGGTGAAGAGTACATTTCTTTTTGGACAATGCCACCCTTTCCCTTGCTCTCTCCCAGTTTTTCCCTCCTGTTTCTACCCATAAGTTGAATAGTTCATTTTCCACATAGTGTCTAGTGAGTACCACTGCTCCATTTGTTCACCCTTTGTCCCTCAATTTCTGTGCCCCCTTTGCCCTCTCAAAGGCAGATAAATGAACAAACAAGATGGAAAATAAAACAAAAACAGCAATGTTTCCATTTCCTAGAGTTCATTTTGGTAAACATTATTTTATATGATCAGATGCACATAGACATTGTGCCTTTGTATTCCTCTCCTAAGAGTATCCTTCTTTGGTCTTATTGTGTGTGAATACCTAGGGTCCCATATAATCTATCATGTCTCACTGTATTTTAGATTGGCTTGTCTTGTTTTCCTGACATTTCATTTTGGAGAAGAAGAAAGCTGAAGAATTGATATCACTCAAATCTGAGGCTTTCTGTAAAGCTACAATGACTAATACAGTGTATTGTTGGTGAAAGAATAAAGTAAATCAATGCCAGGGATAGATAGCCAGGAAAAGGCCACAGAATTTGGCTAACTAGTCTTTGATAAAGGTGCAAAGGTAAAATGAGAGACCAAATATAGTTTTTGAATACATAATGATGGAACAATTGGACATCCATATGCAAAAAGTATAAATCTAGACACAAACTTACATTTGTCACAGAAGTTAACTAAAAAATGAGTTATAGCCTGATGCTGGTGACTCACGCTTGTAATCCTAACTACTCAGAATGCTGAGATCTGAGGAGCAAGGTTGTAAGACAGTCTGGAAAAGGAAAGTCTGAGAGACTTAAATCTCCAATTAACCATCAAAAGTGGGCAGTGGAGCTGTGGCTCAAGTGGTAAAGTACCAGTCTTGAATAGTAAAACTCAGGGACAGTGCTCTAGGCCCTGAGATCAAGTCCCAGGACCAACACACACACACAAAAAGAGGTATCTGGTAAAGTATTCAGGATGTCAGGTCTGAGCAGAAAGATTCTGTTCTTTCAGCTTCTGTGCTTTCATGTTTCAAGGATGTACAATAATATTGATTTCAGGGTTATTGGGAAAATTAAGCAAAATTAGATACTTAGTGCAGAATCTGGGACACACTGGCTATATATTGGCCACAAGATTAGCAGATAATCTACTCACCTTCTTCCTGTGTCTCCCAAAGTGCAGTTTGTAGATCAGGAATGTCAGCTGGAAATTCAGTAGAAATATAACGTCTCAGGATCCAGCTCAGAACTGATACTTCATCAGAAACTTAGGGGCAAAGCCCCTAAAAACAAAGCAACAGGAAAACTAATAACTTTTTCTATTATGAAATGAAATACAGGCACAGAAATAGCCTTGAACATATGGATTAAAGAGTTAAGTTTTGGCATACACCCTCATAGCTATGGTGTAAGTCAAGAGATAGTTTCACCCCCACTCCCCACTTCTGTGGGCCTACCCTTGTGACCAGCTCATTGTATTTTGTCATAGTTTCAGTAACCAGCTGTACTAGCAGAATCCTGAATAGTTCTATTTCTCTCTTCTTAAAATTTGCTGTGTCTAGCCTCACAGGTTCTGTGTCTCACAGGCTGAATGTCTCTTTTCCATAGGTTTCCCTATCTATGTGTGGCAGCTAGAGACACATGATGTAGTTTAAGATCTGTGTCTTCTATTTTATGCAGAGGGATCTGGAAGCAGATCTGACCCAGGTATTTCCATAAATGGGGGAGCAGATCAGACCCAGGTATTGCCATCAAGACACTGTATCTCAATTACCACTGATTGTTCACATCTATAGTTGATAGAGGAAAAAGACAGTTGCCTGATACTTAGTATTTAAAGACATTGAGTTGGTTACATATCTTCAAAAGATGATCAACTGGATTAAAAATATTGTATACCCATGAGGAAGTTGGAAGACAGAAGGGATAGTGGGAGAACAAGAAGGGATGGAGTAACAATGCTCGACAAGAAATGTACTCATTGCCTTACTCATGTGACTGTAACCCCTCTGTACAGCCTCTTTACAATAAAATAAAATAAAACAATAACATAAACCCATAATTTATAGGCACTGGCACTCTCCCTCAGCTCTTCAACTCAAGGCTAGTGCTCTACCACTTGAGCCACAGCGCCACTTCCAGTTTTCAGGTGGTCTATTGGAGATAAGAGTCTCACAGACTTTCCTGCCTACGCTGGCTTTGAACCATGATCCTCAGCTCTCAGCCTTCTGAGTAACTAGGATTACAGGTGTGAGCCACCAGCAACCAGCTGTCTATGATATTCTTAACAAGGGATCACAATAGCTTGATTGCTAAGTGCATAGGACCATACATAATGAAGCATATCAAAATGAACTCCAAGAATTGGAAACAAGAGGTTCTTTTTATGTCCTGAATGCAGTTGTTTCTCCTTGTTCTTTATTTTAGTTTTCTGAACCCTTTGTCTTATATATAAGTTTATATGATCTGTGGAAGGAAAAAGGAATTACAGAAACAGCAGGACAAAGGATGAACTAATGCAATAATGATACTTATTGGACACTATGTTGGAATGAGCTTTACAACTTGGGTGAGAGGGGAGTTGGGGGGGGTAAGCTGGAGAAAATGAGGGAGGGGGTAACAGTGTTAAAAAGAAATGTACTCGACTTTTGTAATTGTAACCCTTTGTCCATCACCTTTACAATAAATTTTTAAAAAGAAAAGAAAAAAGAGAAAGCAACTGCTTCTCCTTCTAAGAGCACTGTTCAAAATTGGAAGAATAGCCTTGTGATACATCTGTGTCACACGCTGAGAAGGGTGGGCTGTGTTCAGTTCTGTGAGGATGTGTAACAGCCAAGGGCAGCAGGCCTGGAAAGAGGATGGTCTTCCATCCTAGCCTTGTCTTCACCAGGCCCATGGAAATGAACCTCAAATGTCGCCTACATACTAATGTCCACACAATAACTCTGGTTAGCAAGCCCAGGCCAAGAGCAAGGCTGCAATCTAGGAATGGTGACCTAGTTTGGCCATACCCAGCCGGAACCTTCTATCTTGATAGTCCTACCAAAGGACCCTAGTTGGAGTTCCTAGTATGCAAATTAGGAAGGATTCCCAGGCTCCACTCCAGCCCTGGCCTCCACTTTTCTTTTAATTTTAATTTTTAACTGTAAAGGTGATGAGCTTGGGGTTACAGTTACACAGGTAAGACAAGTACATTTGTTTTTAATCATCGTTACCCCACCCCTCTTTTTTTGTATGTATTTTAAATTGTAAAAATATTGTACAGGGCTGGGAAGGTGGCTCAGTGGTAGAGTGCTTGCCTTGCATGTCTGAGGCCCTGGGTTCGATTCCTCAGCACCACATAAACAAAAAGAAAAAGAGCTGGAAGTGGCGCTGTGGCTCAAGTGGTAGAACTCTAGCCTTGAGCTGAAGATCTGAGGGACAGCACGCAGGCCCAGAGTTCAGGCCCCATGACTGGACCCAAAAATAAAAAAAATATTGTACAGAGGGGTTACAGTTACATGAGCAAGGTATTGAGTACATTTCCTATCGAGCATTGTTACCCCCTACTTTGTTTTTCCCCTACCATCCCTTCCCTCCCCACCTTCCCAACTCCTTCCCCTGACCCCTGAAGTTGTAAAGTTTGTTTTCAACATTCTGTCTTGTACATCTCATTGTGGCCTCCACTCTTTTTTAAAAATTTTTTTATTGTGAAAATACTGTACAGAGGGGTTACAGTTACACGAGCAAGGTAATGAGGACATTTCTTATCTAGCATTGTTGCCTCCTCCTTTGTTTTCCCCCTACCATCCCTTCCCTCCCACTTCCTCAGCTACAACACCCCCCCCCCATAGTAAAGTTCATTTTTCGACATAGCATCTTGTACATCTCATTGTTGCAATGGATCAGTCTATATCCCTATTTAAAGCATTTGTTTTTTTTCCCTTCCCCTCCACAAATTATACCAACATCAAATACAGTGAAAACAGGGGTTATACCATGGGGGAGGGACATACAAAGCAACAAAAAATCACATAGTACCTTATAAATATGTTAGAAACAATCGAAAGAAAGAAAAAAATCACTTGTGTCCCTATCTTGGGGTTCATTTCGCTTAACATCATCTTATCTGACCTTTTCTGCTTATCCCAGACATACAGTAGTTATTGCAAATAAGGGAAACCATGGGACCTATGTTTCTTTGGGCCTGGCTTACTTCACTTAATATAATTTTTTCCAAGTCTTTCCATTTCCTAACAAATGGGGCGATGTCATTCTTTCTGTGGGGGCATAGAATTCCATTGTGCATACAGACCACATTTTCTTGATCCATTCATCTACTGAGGGGCATCTGGGTTGGTTCCATATCTTAGCTATGGTAAATAATGCTGCAATAAACATAGTTGTGCTGGTAGTTTTAGTGTGGTCTTGTTTGAACATTTGGATAAATGCCCAAAAGTAGGATTGCTGGGTAATAGGAGAGCTCTATATGGAGTCTTTTGAGGAACCTCCATACTGCTTTCCAAAGTGGTTGAACAAGTTTACACTCCCACCAACAATGCAGTAGGCTTCACTTCTTGGCCTCTACTCTTGTATCCCTAATGGAACCCACTAAGAATCCACACTACATTCATTCATTCATTCATTCATTCGTTCATTCATTCATTCATTCATTTATTGTGCCTGTCCTGGGGCTTGAACTCAGGGCCTGGGCATTGTCCAGTGCTTAAGGATAGCACTCTATCGCTTGCGCTACAGCTTCACTTCTAGCTTTTTTGGTAGTGTATTGAGGATAAGAATCTTACAGACTTCCCTGCCCACACTGGCTTTGAATCTCAATCCTCAGATCCTCAGCCTTCTCAGTAGCTAGGATTAGAGGTATGAACCACTGGTGTCCAGCCACACTGTTTGAAATACTTTGTTATTCCTAATGTCAAATTTTATACAGAATCAGAGGCAAAACCTCCTTGGTTTCAGCACTTCTCTACTAGTCACTTTCCAGAGAGAACACATAGGTTGTGGCAACACAGCCTCTAGACAATGTTCTAGGTTTAGTTGAATTTGACTTTTGTTCTATAATGTTGTAGGCAATTCTCCCTCAGACTGGGAGCATTCCTTTACTTGGGGCCCATAATCAGCTAATCTGGAGGGAGAAGTAGCCATTACCTTTCAAGGTCATCTTTCAACCTATGTGTTAGGAAGTCAGAGGAGGTGATTTCCTGAATCAGGGGGTCAATAGTATTCCTTCCTTGATGGTCAAAAACTTTCATCAGCCACACCTGGGCTAGAAAAGAGTGAATTGGGACAGAAAGGAAATGAACTTTTCCTTAGAAATACAAACAGACTTCTCTCTATTGCAGGAAACTTCTGAATAGTTAGGCTGGGTCAGCTGAGGTGGACGAGCTTCAATCTCCGGCCTTTCTTCTTTTAGGGGCTCATTATTTTTACATATATGAAATGGAGATGGTAGTATCCCTTGCAGAGAGTATTTGTGAAGACTGTGATGAAAACATGATGGCACCCAAGGACCAACCCCATCACTGCCATTATTGTTTTCACTCTCCCTTCTCAGAGACAGAGGCTGAAAGATAACCTCCTTTGCTTGGCACCTAGTGGAGGCATGTCCCACCAGATACAAGTCTCCATCCAATTCTGGGGAGAGGAAGGGATTGAGGATGGGACATTCCCTGCATAGAGAAGATGAGGACCAGCTAGCTGGCTATGGCCACCTCAAGGGCTTGGAATGGTTATGAAATCATGGTGCTATCTCATGGTGGCTCTGCATGAAGAGGTTTCAAGTAGCTTGAATAACTCTTGGAGCATGTATAAAAGCTTTATGTTGGCTGGTCAGGCCCTGGCTGGAGAAGGATGCTTAGAGCTCTAAGGTTTTGGCTACAAGTATTTGACTTCCAGGTCTAGGCTGAGTCTTCAGGCAGGGCTCAGAGCCCAGCCCACCCGTACATCCTCTACACTACTCCTGTAAGGACAGCTTGCCTTTAGGTATTCATTCATCCCTCCATTAAAGCCAAAGTTGTTGGATAACAAAGACAACAGCACCAAAGACAACAATGTCACCACTCCTCATCATCCATACAGATAACTGAACGGTAAAATCAGAGAAGAGTTGAAAGCAGAGTAAGATACTAGAAAATCAAGGCCAAGGTATCACTGTTCAGATGACCTGTGTGCTTAGAAAGCTCAGGAGAATTGGCTGAAAGTGAGGGAAAAGTATAATTATCATGCACAACCAGTAACTTTGCTATGTAAAAACAACTTGTTAATATATTATGAAATATACTTCATTTGTAACAGCATTTGGGTGTGATAACAAGATGTAAAATTTAAAGTTGGTTGAATCTTTCTGTAGTGTAAATATACATCAAAACATCATGTTATACTGTCTAAATAGACAGTGACTGTCAATGAAAAATAAATTAGCCAGGTGCAGGGTGCACATCTCGAATCCCAGCATTTGAAAGGCTGAACTCTCAAGAAGCCAGTCTGGGCTTCAATCAATCAATCAGTTAAAAAATACAAAGAAATATGTAAGCCTATGTAAAGAAAATGATAATTCTGTTAAGATTAGATCATACTAGTATCTTTTGAAATGAAAATGTAAATAAATGGGCAGAGACAAAATACCATGTTTAGGACATATCAATAATGTGACGATATAAGGATGACTATTAGCCTAAATATCTCTAATGACACTGTAATGCCAGTTCAAGTGCCAGTATGATATAGGAGAGGAAATTCACATGGAGAAATGAGGAGGGAGAATCAGGAGGAAGGAGAATAACAAGGAGAGAATAGCCCCATCAGGTATAAACACGTATGAAATCCAATAGCGGAATCAGAATTATGTTGAAGTTTTCCTCCAAAATATATACTAAAAAAACTGACATTTTGTCTCTTTTGCACGTGGCTTTTCAAATCAAAATCTCAAAGAGAAATTACTGAATAAAAGTTTTGGAGACAATTAAGTTTTAAGGATAAAATGCTTGTCCCTACTCTCTGCCTCACTACACAAGAAATTTCAGATGCCAGCTGGGTGCTGGTGGCTCACTCCTGTAATCCTACCTACTCAGGAGGCTGAGATCTGAGGATCTCAGTTCAAAGCCAGCTGGGGCAGGAAAGTCCATGAGACTCTTATCTCCAGTAAATCACCCAGAAAACCAGAAGTGGTGCTGTGGCTCAAGTGGTAGAGTGCTAGCTTTGAGCTGAAGAGCTGAGGGACAGTGCACAGGCTCAGAATTCAAGCCCCACAACTGACAAAAAAAGAAAAAAAAAGAAAAAAAGAAATTTCAGATGCCTCATATAGCTGATAAAAGTGCAGCTCAAATATTTTGAAAGAAAAAAGGTGAATCCATTGATGGTTGTGAATGGGAAATGACTTTCTATCCAGGAAGTACATTTAGAAGCTTAATTTGATGAAAAGATGACAAGAAATGTGGGTATTTTATATTTGACTAGAAATGAAGACTATCAGCAAGGAAAAAAATTGTGAGCAAGGAAAAAAAGAACAATAGCTGAAGAAAATATTTGAAGCCCAAATGGCAAATAGCTTATGTGCTCCATTGAGCAGCAAATTTCACGAAGAGCTCTCTCATCAATCAATAAGAAAAATGTCTACAAACTCCATTGAAAAATTGGAAGTTCACAGAAACATAAATGAAATTGGTTGGTACATATATCACAAAGGAAATTTGTTCACTTTCTCTAGAATTAAGTGCAATTTTAGAAAAAAAAACAGAGGGAGACAAATTTCCCCCAAAGTAGCAAAAGTTCTCCCCAGGCTAGGCTGCCTATGTCTAGGACTGATAATGCACCCGGGACAGAAACTTGATGACATCAACGTGGTGACTCAGGTGGGAAACAGAGCAGGTCAAATTCCTGTGCTGATCAATAGTGGGATTGTGCCCATGAAAAGCCACTGCATTCCAGCCTGGGTAACACAGGGAGACCTTGTCTTTTTGTGCATATTTTTCACAAAACAGGCACCACCACCACCACCAGGGGAGGCTTAGGTAATCCCAAGGCCTTTCAGAATCCTACCAGGTTGGGTATCAGCATCATCTTCTTTCCTGTCTCAGGTGAGAGGAGTTGCTTCTATCTGGAGGGATACAAACACCTGATGAGGCTTAGCATGTATCTTTATCAGCTGATAAGTGTAGGATCCTGGACAAGGAGCAGAGCCTGTTTAAAGCTGCCCGTGGGTAGCTGAGGTCATCTCCCGATCTTCCAAAACACTACTGATGATGTGTCAGCATCATTCTTTCCTGTCTCAGAGGAAAGGATTTGCGTCTCCTTGCAGGGATGCAAACATTGCTCTCTCTTATCCCCCGTACTCACCTATACTGGGAGGCCTCGTCCTTGACTAGCCAGGTCATTTATTGGTTATAGGTAGAAAAAGGCTTGATATGTTGGCAACTGGAGGATGGCTTGGTTGGACACCAAGGTATGGGGGAGGAAGAACAAGAGTTTGGATATGAGAGTTTATGTGGGAAGTGCTCTCAGAAGGTACAGTAGAGGCGGCTGTGAGAGGGATGGGAAGTGAGAAGCCAGGGTGAAGCTTTGAGTCCTTGGGGTTCAACTCTGGACTGGCAGTGAGGGACAGGATATCAAACTAGCAAAGAGACCAGATCCGAGCCATTCACTCTCCAACTCACTTTAGCCATCAGCCAAGGTACCAAGACAGACCACAGGCAGTGCCCACAATCTTCAGGGAAAAGTCAGCCATGAATTAGGGGCCATGAATTCTAGAGGATTTGAGCGTACACCAGTGCCAGCTTCTATAGGAGACTTTGGAGCCACCATTCTTACTGAATGACTTAGACATAGGTGACCAGTGTAAAATCTTTTGGAATTACTATGTAGCAGAATCTATTTAAGTGAGAAACAAAGTCTATATTTTTTCTTCTAGCTAATTGGACTACTCAGGGACTCAAGGATTGGAATAAAGCCATTGTGATCTGAGATTCTGTTTAATAAAACATTCACAAGCACAACATTATTATAGCCACTGGTATTTATCTTCTAAAGTCACTTGGCAGCAGGAATATCTCTAATTGCTCAATACATGTGGTTAACTGAAAAATCTAAAATAATACAGAATACACTCTATTTACAGGAGTCAGCAAATGTGTGCTATTAGGAGCTTGAAGAAAATTAGCAATCTTTAAATATCTTGTCAAACAGAGATTCTGGTACTTTTTTTTGGTTTGTTTCTCTCTGGTGTTGAAGTTTGAACTAAGGGCCTCACACTTGTTTGGCTGGTGCTCTACCATTCGAGCCACTCTTCCAGCTTAGCTCTTTGCTGGAGACAAGTCTTATCTTGGTGATGGAGTCTTGAGGACTTTTCTGCCTTGACTTGTTTTGACTTTGAACCTCCATGGCTCAGGTGTGAGCCATTAGCATCTATCTTCATAGTATATTTTAAAGCATAAATATTACAGGAAATTTTTGGAGTCATTTAAAAAGAATGGCCAGCCCACACGCAATGTCAGCTGGTATTGCTATAAATCGTTTTTTGGAAACTATGGTATATCTTCTTAGGGAAGATAAGCCATGGTACCTATATGAAGGTGCTGCAGTTTGGATTGTGGGCATCTCTGCAGAATCTTATTTATTAAAAACTTGGATTTGAGCCTGTGGAGCTACTGCGAGGTAGTAGAAACCTTTAGAAGTGGCCCTAGTAAAAGGAAACTAAGTCACTGGGGACATGCTCTTGAAGGAGATCCTGGGAATCTGTCCCCTTCCTCTCTGTTTTCTGGCCACTAAGAGGTGAGCTGCTTTACTTCATCACATCCTGTCCATCATGATGTTCTTCTTCAGTATAGACTGAAACTGACTGGACCAATTGACCAGGACTGGAACACTGTAAAACACTGAACCAGATTAAACCTTTCCTCCAGGTTGCTTATCTCAAATATTTTTTCACAGTGATAAGTGTTAACACACTAGACCTCGACTGCTATGAGACTGATACAATGGCATGTTGGAAAAGATAGAACATAGCATCAAAATGTCATTCTTACCATACCACTGTCCTGTGGGTTTGCTATTGTTAGCCACATCTATTTTTCCACCCTACCCACATGCTAATTTCCTTTTAGGGATTACATTCTCTTGTGGG
This sequence comes from Dipodomys ordii, assembly GCF_000151885.1. Taxonomy (NCBI): domain Eukaryota; kingdom Metazoa; phylum Chordata; class Mammalia; order Rodentia; family Heteromyidae; genus Dipodomys; species Dipodomys ordii. Next base: position 2,913,426 of record NW_012267315.1, read on the forward strand.
TTTGATCTGATGGGACTTGGCTTTCTCTTAGCCCAGGACTGTACACAAATCAACTGGGGCATTTCATGGCCTACCCTGTAATATTTGCATCTTGAATAGAGCAAGGAGTAGGTGAGCAATCATTGGATTCACTCTTCACAGCAATGGCAGGCTGAGGTACCTGTATTGTAATTCATTAAGTTCTGGTCTTGGTTGATAAGAAAACCTATTTCCAGCCAACATCTTCACTTTGCCATTAAATTAATGTCTGGGCTTTGCTATCTTCCCAGTGAATTCCACTGGTTAAGAAGATTTCTATTGCTTACATCACAGAACTATGGCCAATGCTATTTGCTATAAGACATCTGTTCTGACACTCATGCCTTTCACATTTCCTCTCCATTCATCTTAAGGATTCCTTATGTGGTGTGCAAGGTAAGTCTTGTTCTTACACAGATTGAACGTACTAGCTAAACTTGTACCCAAGTTTCTCTCCTGGAGAGCTGTCCCTGGATTCTAGAGCCCTGCATACTGCAGGCAGGACAATTGTCCCTGCTGTGTGACTTAGGAAGTTCTGACCTACATTATCTCAAAGCAGAATGAAAAGATGTTTTGCACGTTGTGTTCAGGGTGGTTTGTTATGCTGCTTTGTTAACAAGAACAGGTGGAGGCAGAGCAGGGAAGCAGGGAGAACTGCTCCTGGCCATGGCCTAGAAAGAAGGAACATGAGGATGATGAGGCCTAGTAGGCTTGGGTCAGAGCAAGAACCTACAATGAAAGTGGTCAGACAGAATACAGCTTGTAACCACTCTAGAAATCCTACATTTTCCCAAATCAACTTTGCAAGGCAGGGAGGGCAAGGTGGCTGAGAGCTAGCCTATGCGGCTGTGCTATGTATTATTTATGACAAAAGGCTAAAGAACTGAATCTAAAATCTCATGGTATTCCCTTGTTAACTAAGATGGGACTGAGTTCAGGGTGAAGTGATTCTCCATCCACCATCACTGAAGGTCACCTTGCTAAGTGACACAAGCCATGTTTCCACTGCAAAGTGCACATTTATTGAGAGCACAGGAGAGACACTGCGTGACTTGTGTCTGACAAACATGCTACCTCTGGGCTGGAGACTAGTATGGAAATGCATCCCTGAAGTTTCATCCTGAGGGTAAAACAACCAGCTTCTGATAATATGTAACTTGGGCTGTTACTTTTTGTTTATATCAACTTATTCATTCATCCAACAAACATATCTCCAGCAGCTAGTATCCCCTAAGAACTTTTCTGAGTGCTTGAAGACAAAGTGGTGAGACAAACAGACAAAAATCCCAGCCCAGGCCAGGCACCAGTGGCTCAAGCCTGTAATCCTAGCTACTAAGGAGGCTGAGATCTGAGGATCGTGGTTCAAAGCCAGCCCGGGCAGGTAAAGTCCACGAGACTCTTATCTCCAATAAACCACCAGAAAACCAGAAGTGGCACTGTGGCTTAAGTGGTAGAGCACTTGCCTTGAGCTGAAGAGCTGAGGGACAGTGTCCAGGCCCAGAGTTCAAGCCCCACGACCCACCAAAAAAAATCTCAGCCCAGAAAAAAACGTTTGTTCTAGTGAAGGAGAAATCCTGTATTTGGCAAGTCAAAGAAGATAGGAAATGTATGAATATTAGGTGCTGGTAGGTTCTAAGCAAAACGATAGCCATGAAAAGGATTAGAAGGGTATGTTCGAAGATATAGTTAGTAGAACTGGAAATTCATGGACATAGCCTTTGGGTAACAAAACTGAAGGAGATCATGATGAAAGGAAGGATGAGAGAGGAGGGAGGGATGGAGGTAATTTTTCCAGCTCCCACATGTGGTGGTGATGGGCTAACGTTGGGGCATGTGCAACTATTCTGGCTTCTCAGGGCTTCTCCCGCAGGACAGTGCATTGGTAGCCACAGAGTTATCTGTCTTGTCTACTTCCTGTGTTGTCTTTCTCTCCTTTCGGGCCTTACTTTCCCATCCCACTATTCATTTATCCCAGGAGTCCCTCCCAAACAAACCTCCTATATGCAAATACTGGTCCCAGGGTTTGCTTCTGAGGAATCTTAGACTACGTTGGTTTTATCTTGTGTTTTGGAAGGGATGGGCCTTCAAAGACAAGTACCTGTGATATCTTTGTGATAACACCTCTGCTTTTCCAGGGAAACTTTTGGGTGTTGGTAGTGGTCCTTTGGATAGAGATCCATTCTCACAGCTCCATGAAGGATTGGGGATGGAGGAGGCAGGGGCAATGTGTTGCTTCCCAAGAGCCTTCCTGGGTCTAGGGTATCTTTCACTCATACTACTACAGGTGCCCAAGAGACAAATTACTCACCACACCTGATGCCCATAAACAGTGCTCTCTATGCTTTAATGCTACAACTCCACTCACAGGCATAGAATTACAGTGCTATACAGAGCCCTGAGTCCTCTCTCACCTCCATCTCTCTCTAAATGGCTGTGGTGGTTTAAAGTGTCCCTTTCATGGGGCACTGGTTGACCTTGTACTGTGGGTTGTGTACTGTATATTGACCTTGTGTGCTGGGCCATCTCTCTGCACAGCATGGATTCCTATGGAAATGTGTCAGGCAGTTTGGCTCAAGGCTATAGAGACAATCCAAATGGTATGAGGGTGAAGCTGTCCATCAGAAACAGCAGAACTCAGTAATGGGACCAGGCATTGCTCACAGACCCTTCATTGCTCACTTGTGATGTTATTTTCTAGGACAGGAGTACTCCCAGTCCCTTGCTGTCTCTGTCCTTTCCCCCTCCCAGGCAGCAGGATGATCACCAGCCTGGACAGTATGGGGAGAAAGAATTGGAAATGTGGAGCTCTGCCTTTTTGCTTTTAAGGCTGTGCTTCCTTGCAGGGGGCTTCTTGTGAGCAGAGGAGATCTTGTTTAGTGAAGATAGATTTGGTGCTTCCCTTCCCTCATGGGTAAGGAACCTCATCTTTGAACAGAATTATGAAGCCTGTGTTTCCATACGCCCTGACTACATTCTTTAGTACCAGCTGCATTGGTTTTAAATCACACATTTGATTTCTGAAGACTGAAACGTAGGTTGCTGTCTCAGTCGGTTTTGACATTGGTAATTAGCTTCTTAGTCTGTTTCTTGCTGCTATAACTTAGCACTGTATCGGGCTCAGGTTATGGAAGCTGGGATGTCCCAAAATACCTGCTTTGCTTTTGATGATGATCTGAGTCCTGGCACTGCCAAGGGTATCACATGGTGAGAGAGAGCAAGTCTGCCAGAAAGAGCATGGCTTGGCAACAAAGCCATTTCTGTGATAACCCTTAATCCACGAATAGATTAAGCTAATCACTTCCCACCTTTCAAATACCACCAGCATTAGACTTTGAGGATTATCTTTTCAACAAAAGAAATTTGTGGGGCAGATTCAAACGTAGCAATGAATATGGTCTCCATTGGATCTGAACTTGAATGTGAATCAGGAAGACATGATGTGGAGGGCTTTCAAAATATAATCCAGATTCCTGTATTGGCTGCTTCCTGGAAGGCAGTGTCACATGTAACCTCTTAGCTTCAGCACCCAGAACTCCAGAAAGGAACTATTTCAGATAGGACTTTATATATTCCATTTCCTTGGGGCCCTCTGACCTGAAGATGCCGAAATCATGAGCTTCATTTTTGAACAGATGCTGGTAGTTTCCTCATTTCACTGCTTTTGTTCTGCCTGTTACGGAAGCAGCCAGGGATACAACTATTCTCTTTTTAGGTGTAGTTCTCGGCACTATAGGCACTTGTATTTGCTTAGGGGTGTATGTGAGAAAGAGAAATGGACAGATGGGATTTTAAAAAGGCTTCTCTGAAATCAGACTTCACTCTGACACCCTGAAAAACCTTTACTGAACATTGATCTCCAAAGTTCCTGGCAAATATAAATAAGATGATTTCACATTTGTAGTCCTTTCCCAAAAAATGGGAATAGAGATTTGTTAAATGTGGGAGAAAATTCTTATATATATGTATATATATATTTATTGTAAAGATACTGTACAGAGGGGTTACAGTAACACAAATAAGGTAATGAGTACATTTCCTATTGAGCATTGTTACCCCCTCCTTTGTTTATCCCTTACCCTCCCTTCCCTCCCCACCTCCCCAACTTCTCCTTTCCCCCTCCACTCCCCACCCCCGTGCTTGAAGTTATAAAGTTCATTTTCAACATAGTGTCTTGTATATCTTATTTTTATAATTGGTCAATGTGTATCCCTATTTAAGCATTTTGTTTTTTTTCCTTCCCCTCCCCAAATTAGAAAAATGTACATATAAGATGCAGGACACCAGAATCAAATACAGTGAAAACAGGGGTTATACCGTGGGGGAGGAACATGCAAAGAAACAAAAAAAATCACATAGTACATTATAAATACATTAAAAACAATAGCAAGAAAGAAAAACCCACTTGTGTCCCTATCTTGGGGTTTCATTTCACTTAACATCATCTTATATGGTCATATGTACATAGCTTTTCACTTTTTCCGCTTGTCCTAGACATATACTAGTTATTGCAAATAAGGGAAACCATGAGACCTATGTTTCTTTGGGCCTGGCTTACTTCACTTAATATAATTTGGGAAAATTATTTGCAGCAAATAATGCACTGAAAAATGCAACCTATCATTTGCGTTTGCCGCGTAGAAAGATGGTCAAAGAAGAAAGAAAGATGGCTTAAATTTGTATAAGTAGTATTTCATAAGCATTCTAAAAGCATGTGAAGTGGAAAGAAGGAAGCTTTGTTCCAGAATCCAGCAAATCACCACGACTACAATCACTGCCTCCTGAATTGTTGAGGAACACTTTACTCTGTTTGTATTAGATTATTTTTGTTTTTATCTGTTTTATTTACATATTGAATATTTTACTTAGATATTGAATAGCCCGAAATGGAAAATTTTATCTCTGGGATGGGGAAGGGGATGTGTGTGTGTGTGTGTGTGTGTGTGTGTGTGTGTGTGTGTGTGTGTTTGTTCTGTGCACCCACATATGTGCTAGTACTGGGGTTTGAACTCAGGGCTGAGTTCTGTCTCTGCCTTTTTTCTGCTCAAGGCTGGTGCTCTAACACTTGAACCACAGCTCATTTCTGGCTTTTTTGGGTGGTTATTTGGAGGTAAGAGTCTCAAATACTTTCTTGCCTAGGCTGATTTTGAACCTTGATTCTCAGATCTCAGTCTCTTCAGTAGCTAGGATTAGAGGCTAGAATTGTAGGCACCTTCCAATTCTGCTGCTTCTGATAAGCTGTGTCTTCTACACACCCTTGTAATGTAAACAACCAGACTTCCTTGAAGTTTTTCCAAGAAGCATTTTTAGGGTGTGCTTGAATCTTCCCAGGCAAGGTGGCTGGAGTTACTGTGAGCAAGTGCTCAGCCCTGCATGTTTCATTGTATGACTCTAGAACAAGCTACAAAGGCATTTTCACTGTCTCAACTGCAATGCTAAGCTTATACTTTAATAACAGGGAGGAAATCATCAAAAGCAATCAAAATTTTGATGTAAATGCCATTTTGGAGAACTGATTAATATGTCAAAATATTCAGCTCCCAAGGTATGATAAAAATAACCAGAGTTCTCTGAAATTTCATGGTTTAGCATGCAAATAACTGATTTAAATTCTATTTTATAAAATCCCATTTTGCTTATCCCTCTCCCTCCACACCCCCTATCAAGGGAATGGAAACCTTCTTTGCCAGCTGTGATTTTGTATGGGCAGAAATTACGTGAGCAAATCATAGATTGTTGCAAGACTAGGGAGAGGTGGCTCAAGGGTTAGAGTGTGAACCTTTGAGTTCCCTGTCTAACTCTGTACCTTGTCAGCACCTTGGACAAGTGAGCTGGAGTTTGAATGAAATGACAGCAGAAAAATCAGAAAGTCAAAGTCAGGTTGATGAGCACTTATAGCTCATACACAAGCTTTAGTGAATACACATGGCTATACTCAGAAGAGAGAGCTTATTTCTGTTTTTATTTTTTATTATCTTTAAATAGTTGTACAAAGGAGTTGCCACTCAAAAAGCAGTTTACGAATATATCTTGATCAATGTCACCCCTGTCATCATTCTCCTCCATTTCTCCCCAATCCCATTGCTTCCCCCAATTAGTTTTGTAGCATATGCATTGAATAAAGGTTTCATTGAGGTATAATTGACAACAAATTTATATAATTAATCTTAAATTTGTACATAAGGAAGGGTAGTGGGGCTGGGAAGGTGGCTCAGTGGTAGAGCGCTTGCCTTGCATGCCTGAGGCCCTGGGTTCGATTCCCCAGCACTACATAAGCAAAAAGAAGAGAAAAGAAAAAAGAAAGGGTAGTGGGGAGAATACAGACAGTTGCTGAATACAGACAGTATGGTGATTTTATATAATGACTAAATTACGTGGAAGGTCTTTGTTCCAAATCTTCAGCTTTTCTGTAAGTTTAAAATGGTATACAAGTAAAAAGCTACAGAATGAGTTGTATCTCAATCTATTGTTAAAAATACTAGTATTACAATTGTATTTATTACAAATTGAAGCATAGGTACAATTTATTTTATAGCTTTTTATTTCAACACAGTTTACTTATATACCTTTGACTCATTCGCCCATTGTGAATTTTAATGATGGCCAAAATTTACTTTTTGTGCATCATCATTTTTTCTGTATGTATATCATATATTACCTTTTCTGGCCCACTTGGAAGAAAGTTTTACATTATAGAACTTTATCTCTACTATTTCTTTCTTTCTTTTTTTTTGGATCTGGTCGTGGGGCTTGAACTCTGGGCCTGGGCGCTGTCCTTCAGCTCTTCAGCTCAAGGCTAGCGCTCTACCACTTGAGCCACAGTGCCACTTCCGGCTTTTTTCTTTTTTCTAATGTGGTGCTGAGGAATTGAACCCAGGGCCTCAGGCATGCAAGGCAAGCGCTCCACCACTAAGCCACCTTCCCAGCCCTATCTCTACTATTTCTGAATACCTCTATAAGTGAGGGCATAAGGTCTTATAGAGTCACAGAACAATTGTCTAATCAGGAAATGTAATATCTATTATCCACTCTTATTTGCCAATTTTCTCAACAATGCCTCTTATCAGACTTCCTTATGTAAGAAGATGCAAGCAGGAGTTGCATGTGACCTTCATTTGCTTGATAGATGTGAGTATCTATGTATCTCTTGGGTTTAAACACAGGACCATGTGCTTTCCAGGCATATGATACTGTTGAGGCCACCTGTTTCCCACAGATTATTTTTAGAATAGGGTCTCACTTCTTACCTAGGCATGTGACTTAGCTGCAATCACCAAGGTTTAGACTTCCTGTGATTTCTGGGCTCACAGGCTTATGCTTCCCTGTCCTCTTTCCCTCCATGGAGTGGTCCCTTCTGCCTGCTCTGGCATCGTACTGAGATCCTCTCAATTGCAGCTTCCCATGGAGAGTGGGATGACAAGCAGGACTGCTGTACCCAGCTATGGGTTGAGAAGAGGGTTTTGTAGACTTTTCTTTCTAGGCTGACCTTGAACCATTATCCTCTGTTCTCAGCCGCTCATGTAGCAAGAATAACAGGCATAAGCCATAGGTGCCCAATGCTCATTACTTGTACTAGCAAGCTCTGCAAGGCAAATACCCAGAGGGGATAAGGGGTCAGAATAAGCATGACCAGTTTCCAAGGGTCCCTGAGCAGTTGTCCGAATCTTGTCTCCATACATCACCGCTATCCTTCAGACTCCCAAAGAATCTTCATAGTTAGAGCCTACCTTCCAAGCCACTGATGCTGAGTCTGCCTTTGCTCCAGTAAACACAAATAAGACCTGGAAGCTCCAGTGTGGACATGTCACTATCTTGGTCAGCTTTGACTAATAAAGAACCACCCCCCACCTTTTGCCAGGCAGAGTTGCCCACACCTGTGATTCTAATTACTTAGGATGTAAAGACTTGGAGGATCATGGTTCCAAGCCAGCACAGGCAAAATGTCAGCAACAAACAAACTGGGTGGCAGGACACATCTGTCACCCTAATGATATGGAAGGCATTGGTATGAGAATGGCAGTTCAGGATGGTTCAGGCAGAAATGATGTGATCCTACCCTGAAAAATTCATTCATATGAAGGGGCTGGATCTGTGGCTCAAGAGGTACAGCACCTGCCTAACAAGTATGAGTTGAAGTCTCTAGAGAGAGAGAGGGAGGGGGGAGGAGAATGTATGATCATTCACATTTCATGCTCTTTCAAAGTTCTAAGCCTTCTTCAGCTGTCTTCAGAGAGTTCTAGATCTTCCCACTCATACCTGCTACTGCAGAGTGCTATTGGAATACAGAAAGTTCTATGAATGAGCTATCCTCCATGAGCTCATACCACGCACAGTATTTTTCCTCCGGGCACCCAAATTACCCTTTTGGAAGGAAAAAGAACACTTCTGTCTGGACATGTCACAATCAGACTCTCTTCATTACTTCTAAGTCATTTGATGTCATATTATATCCTCTTTTCCTGTCGACCAAGGATAAAACTAGCCTGGTTGAGAACAAAGAAAATGACATCAATTTGAGGTTAATTAGAATTGCAATCTGGAAAACACAAAATTCAAGTAGCCTTGAATTGTGCTCGGAGATTCTACAAAATAGCGGTTGTTATTTATAGATTTCAACTGCAGTGGGGGAGGAGACTGGTGAATTACATCACTTCTCAGGAATTAATGATTGGTGCCAGCAAGAATTAGACTGTCTCCTAAGAAAAGGATAGGGAAGTCTTAGTCTCTGGGCAGTTTAGGGGAAGGAGCCCCTTTTAATGATGCTCAGCAGGTGTTAACCAATAGTTCCAGAAACATGCAATTTGGCAGCGTTAGTGTCAGAGTAGCATATGTTGCATGCATCTCTGCAGACAGCCCACTCTGCAAGTTGAGCCCGCACATAGATGCTCCTGAAGCCCATCAGTGATGACCTCCACATCCCACTGCAAATGCCCTTAAACCAGTGACACCTTACTTTGGCTTTTTTCCTCAATCTTTTCCATGCTAGGAGTGACAGGAAGATTGATGACAGTCTACTGCTGTTCTCTGTGGTGGGGAAAGTGCTGTTTAACCTCATCCTGTCCATTTGTGTCTCTTTCTTCCCCTAGTTATGATTTTTTATATGCTATCATCTGCTTTATGGACTCTGCTATAGTCTTATCATTTGTGGGGATTTTTTGTGTGTCTGTCAGTTGTAGGGTTTGAACCCAAGGCTTGGACGCTGTCCCTGAACTCTTCTACTCAAGGATAGTGCTCTACCACTTTGGGCCACAGCTCCACTTTTGGTTTTCTGGTGGCTAATTGGAGGTACCTAGAGATAATTTGAACCACAATCCTCAGATCTCAGTTTCCCGAGTATCTAAGATTACAGGTGTGAGCCACCTACACCCAGTTAATCATTAGTTTTAAGTATCTTCCTCTTTGGGGACAAACTGCATATTTTTAAGCATTTTTACACTTGCCAACTTTCTCCATTCCTCTGGAAGCAGAAACCCTTACTCTTATTTCCCATCAAGGAAACACAAGTTAAAGAGCCAAAGTGTAGCCAGTTAATACAGAGTGCTTAAAAGAGGGCCCCAGATCTTAACCAAAGGCTAGCATCTTCTCTTCCTTAAGTAAGTTGCTACTATAAATGAGGTTAAAATGCTAAAAAAGGAACATCAAATAATGCAGAGAGGACAAGAAATCCTACATTGAATCTGATGGATCATATCCTTGCTAGGCTCCTTTGAGGCCTGTGTGGTTATTAGTTGTTATCTAGTGCATGTAATTGTCACAGGCTGCAAAATTTCAGTCCCATTCACCTCTGTCTCCTACACTCCCAGGACATAACAGAGCAAGGCGGTTAAATGTTGCTGAGCCAATTTCCTCCTTAGCTTTGAATGCCTGGTCAATGATTCTTCATGGGAATACTCATCTAAACAGGGAACCTTCCAAAGTAGAAATACAGGGATTTCCTAGGGCCAAGCATTTCTTTGAGTGCTATAGCACCCCCTCTGCATTCTGTCCTCATGACAGAGAAATTCCTCCCTAAGTTCTCATCAAGGCAGCATCAAGACTTCTAATTTCTGGCCACCCTCTTGTGGTTGGGCAGATGTGAAAGCCTTATCTCAACATTCATAAGGTCTTAGAAGCTGAATTGGACCTAGGAAATTATTGACTCTTAATGGTCAACTGTTGCTCTCTCAGAGGCAACTTTAATGACTGTCCTGTGGCAGCCTACAACTGTTCTGGTTGTAATGCTCAAGCTGTACACACCAAGAGTGCTGCACTCAGGAATTTGATGTCTATCCTACCAAATGAGAAGAGTGAGGGAAGGGGTGTGTAGGGAAAGGATGGGTGAGAATGTTAAAAAGGGTAACATTGATCAAGATGCATTGTATTCATAAAACTGCTTTGTTAAATGGCAACTCCTTTGTACAACTACTTAAAGAAAATGAAAATAGAAAAAGAGTGCTACAATTGATTAGTGATGTCCACCCTGAGTAGAAATGGGACTGAGAGTCACATTTGATCATTTGAACCTGGTCACCAGCAACCCATGGGGAAACTCTCAGTTGAAGATGCATTTACATTCCTTCTGCATATATTTAATGAATACCTACTAGGTGCTAAGGAGACAACAATGAACGAGGCAAAGACATCCCATCTTTAAGCAAAGACCTCCTGTCTTATGTTTTAGTGGAACTCAATAGGCCTCATGCTTTAGTAATATTCCAATGGGGGATCCCAGATCATGCTGCTCAGGCTTTACTGCTGACCTTGGAAGTGTCCCTGTGTCCTTGCTTTGTTAGTGACTTCAAGTAGCCTTTCGATGGTCTGAAACAATCCAGGGTGGAATGAAGCCATAATAAACTCCAGACTGCCATTTCAGGCTGCCAAATACCTCCACTGGGTAGTTAACCCTCTCCACAGCCAGTGACACACAAGGCTAATTTAGCTCTCTACTTCATCTTGCAGCATGCCAGCCTCAGAATCCTTAATGACGCTGCAGGCAGCTGCAGCAGTTGACTAAGGTTGGTAAAGGACTGTCATCAGTGTGCCTGCCCGACCATAGCTCAGTGTGGGGTCCTTGATAGTTTTCAGCCAAGGAGGGAAAAAAATCCGAAAAGGAAAGCATCCAGGATCCAGAAATAGAAATAGAGTCCATTAAGCAAATGTCCAATTATCTTTGGAAATGGTGCCCAAGTGTTCTGGTCGGCTTGCTTGTCTGCAATTCCGAGCAAGCTGCTGCCTGCCTTTGAAAGATGACTCTGTGAGAAAGGTTACTAGTGGGTAGATGGAGGACTTTTTTTCTAAGTGTGAGTTGATAATTTGGAGTATGTTAATAAGAATGAATTGCTCACTTCCAGGCACAGTGAGGTATTTCATTATTGGCAAGGGAATCCCTCTATTCTGAACACCAATCCCTCCACGCTACACATGACCGAAGACATAATGAACTGAGCAGAAATCTGCACAAAATGCCTGGAATTCCCTGGTGGCTCATCCTCACATGGCTGTGATGGCTTCTCCCTTTAGACACAGTCACTAAACTGCCATTGTGCAGAGGGGAAGTTCTCTTGTAGGAAGAAAAGATGCAGAAAACACACAGCATTATCTTTACTACTTTCACAAGATGGGATGGTTTAGGCAGGCCCAGACCCAAGTGGAGGATGGAAGAGGGGGAAGTGACTTGGGGATCTAGGTTGCTATTTGCTGTGGGGCTTAGCTGGGGAATGTGACTACTCAGCCTGGCTCCTACTCACTGGCAGACTTGGCAGCATTCAGGAGTCAGGCATTTGTGCAGGGAGATTCTCTCTTCACCTCCTCTGCTCTGGGTCAGGAGCCTCTGAGCGCATGATAGCACCACCCTTACCAATGTTAATGGTCACAACAGTTCCACCCTCATGTAACCATGACAGCTACCCTGAGAAATGAGAAACTTCTCTAAGACATGTGTCTAACAAAGGGTTTCTGTGTTGTTGAAAGGGTGATTTAGCTAGGACCCAGAAACCCTGGACAGTGTCTTGGTTTAGCCAGCTGAAAGCAGATGCAAAAGAAACATTGCAACCAATCAAGATGTATCCAACCAAAACAGTGACACCTTCCAAAACATCTGATTAGAATAGGGGCAACTATATCAGAGCATAACCCAGGATATTAAAAACTCATAGATTTAAAGCCACAGAGAAAGATTAGTGAATATATGATGGATAGAGAATAGTCACACAGAGCCACAGAAGTCTTCAACTGAGATACTTCTTTTTTGAATAAAGTTCTGCAGACTCATCCTCCACTGTCCTGGACTTGATTCATCAAATTCCTGAAAAGGGAACCCAAGAATGCTACAGAAGCAGCGGCTGATGGTGGAGCTGTGACACAGGCAGGCATTGTCTGTCACTGAGCTGCAGTACTCTTCAGGTGTTGCCTGTTACAGGGACGCAAACCTAGCAGTCTCTGTGGGCTGTAGAGCTAAAAGAGCTGCAGCACCAGATGGCAGCAGCACAAAAAATCCAGCAGAAAAGACAAACAAAAAACCCCCAAACATATCCATATTATTATTCTCCAGTTCAAGAGCCTATCAGGACTGAAGCCAGCAGGATCCCAAAGTATTGGATTAGAATTTCGAGGGCAGGGGCTGGAAGGTTGGCTCAGTGGTAGAGTGCTTGTCTCGTATGCATGAGGCCCTGGGTTCGATTCCTCAGCACCACATAAGCAGAAAAAAAAAAGAATTTCGAGGGCTGAAACACCGAACATTTAATATTAGGTGTGTTTAAAAAAGTCTGAGCTTATTGCTGCTATCGACACACAACCTGTGATATTTATTATCACCACAAATAAATAGTAAAGCTGACACAAATATTCACTTAGCTCATATGTGCTCTATTGGGTTAGGTAAATGGCTGATACGACTGCATTTGGTCTTGTCAAACAGTTTTCTGCAAGGGATACACCATCCTCACTGTCTATATGATGTGGTAGAAAACTGGAGGGACTCAGCCTTATTAACCAACCAGCATGTTATCTGCATCACTTTTCCGTTCATGAGTTAACCACCTGATCAATTCTTCACTTCTGTCTTCCCTTTGTCCCTTCACTTCTTGAACAGGCAAAATTTTGTGTTTTAAATTTAAGATTATAATTTAATCAAGAGATAGCCAGTAGGTAGTAGGGCTAACATGTTCTGCTCTGGCTTCTTGAGACCCATTTGTTACATTTTCAGAAATCTTGAGAGTCAGGTGTAAATGTCATTAAAAACCAAGCAATATAAAGTCAGGCTTATGATTGTTACTTAGGAGGCTAAAATAGAGCAACCTGGGCACCAAAACCACATGCGACCCCTTGCTTGAACAAAAGTTGGACTCAGAAGTATGCACCTGTCATCCTAGCTTTATGAGAAGTATATCTAGGTCCAGGTGCATGTCTGGGTAGGATGCAAGAAATAGCATGGATTAGTGGTGGAGTGCCAGCTAGTAATTGTGAGGCCCTAAGTTCACAACCTGGCTTCTCACTTTCTGAGTTTCCCTCATTGCTGAGCTCACCTCTCTTTCAGTTCATTCCCATAGACGCATGTTTGTCAGTTATCCCCTCATAGCCATATTTTCTAGGTCTGAACTCATCCATTATTCTTGGTAGTTTCCTCTGATCTATAAATTCTATGATAGGAAAAGTCTAGCATGGTACAAAATTTCAAAAATCACACTTAGTAATATATGAAAGATTCATCTTTCTAAATACATAACAGGCAAGCACACACACACACACACACACACACACACAGTTTTTCTGATTTGCTTAATTTAGCTGTGCTGATTGCCACTGTCCTTATTTCCTGCTCTGGGGTCTTCAGTGCAAGCCTCATTTTATCTACTGGATGCAGTAAAAAAGAAGGGGGTCTTATCTGATGCACTTTTATGCCTCCATTCCCCCACTGAGTGGTCAGGTTCATATCAGAGAGTTAATACACACCAACCAATGCAGTTTTCTGGGAATTTCTCTGAAATGATCAAATCCCAAGAATTAAGAAGATTTCCTTATCTGCCATTCCAGACACAAACAGCACAGCAAACGGAACCCAGAGGGGAGTTTCTGTTCCCCCAGTAGATGGAAATACAAGCTTGTTAACTTAAGCATCTGATTCAGAGCCAAACCCATTAACCTCTAATTAAATTGTGTCCTCCTGACACCTATAATGTAAGGATTATGGTAATACATGGGGTATTAATTATATCTAATTATTCAATTAATGAAGAGCAAATACCAGTGGAGATAAAGTTTGGGACTAGTAAAGGAGAAAAGTCAGGTTTGATAAGCTTAGAGTATGATGGAGAGATTGCAGGGATGAGAGAGGCTGGTCTTCTGGAGACTCAGCCTATAGACCAGCACTTTCAATATGATTTGTCTCCTCTGAGACTCAGTTGACATTTAATTTACACTGTGAGATATTAAGAGCTGGGGCGTGGGGGAGACCAGGTGGGTCCTTAAGAAGGTGATTAAGGCTTTGCTCTGATGATTGAATCAGTCCACTCCTTCAGTGAATGGGGGAATGAGATCAAGTGCTACTTCCAGAGGAGGTCTCCTGTGAAAGCCAGTTTGGCCTGATTTCACTCACACTCCTTATGTCTCATCATGCAATGCTTTGTGCTGCTTCAGGACTTTGACAGCAACGAGGCTGTTACCAGGTGCAGCCCTTTGACCTTGAACCAGAACCCAGAGCTAAAACAAACCTTTTTTCTTTATGACTGACCCAATTCTGTGTTACTGTGTTATTAGCCATAGAGTGAGGTAAGAGCTAGTTCCTGGGATAGGTTCGACTGGCTAGAGCACACAACAGATGAGAATATATTATCCTTTCTTCATCAGTCCAGGCAATGTTAGGTCCCAAATCCTGATCTTTGTCTGAAGCCAGACAGACTTTTAGTAATTGGGGGACTGGTTAATAACACATCAACACTCATTCCTTAAATGGTATCTGGATTCTGGGTAAAGAAACAAGAGTTGGTTGCATGAAAGGGAGCTGAATTTCATGTTACTATGGAAGAAAAACATGAAGACTATGGATTTTCTTCTGGGCATACTTGACTCTCAGTCGAAGTAGACTTCCCAGGAGGTTTTATTTATTTCTTTTCTTTTCTTTTGTGACTGAGACAACCAATGGTAGTTTCTTTTCTGGATGGCCAGTTTCCACATTTTGGGTTCCTGAAATCTGCAATTCTGGTGCTCACAACAGAGATACAGCAGGATTCCTCTCCTTGTTGATAGTGATGTCTGAAAACTCACATCTTTTCTCTAAATACTAGGACAATTGGAAGGCTATAGGTTAACAAAGGGACCCTAGTCCTGTTTTGCCCTGCCTTAAATCTTGTCTGTTACATGTGAAACATTGGGATATTCTGAATCAGGATTTGTCACAGTGCAGAGCAGAGGTTTGGTGAATTTGTCAATTAATGGCATGTGTCCTTTCCCATGACCAGATGATTGACAAAGAACCTTTCTAGTCTTGAGAGGAAGTTCTCAGAAGTAAAGCTGAGGAAATATTTATGGGAAACAGTGGCTCAATTTCTCCTGCTTTTGGCCTGCTTATTATTTGAACATGTCATTTGCCAGAAAGACAATGCTCACTGAACAACCAAAGCAGTTTGGGTTTACAGCTTATGATTTCAAATGTACTTTTGAGGGAAGTGATCATTAATTTTTTTCAAGGGACCAAGTTAAAACTTGCTGATCAAAATTTTGTATGGATTATAAAAAGAAAGTCAAAACCCGTTTAGCAAATGGGTTTTAGAGTGATGTTCTTTATATCAATGATCATCAGTTCTCTTCTTTATCAAAATACACATGTACTATATCTTCCTTACCAACAAAACAAAATTATATACAGACACCATATCCTTTAGCATTTTAGTAGTTTTGCCTTTGTTTTTTTAATATAAAAACTTCTATTATTATACATAGTAAAGTTGATGGAGTTGTTGTTGTTGTTGTTGTTGTTGTTGGTGGTGGTGGTGGTGGTGTGTGTGTGTGTGTGTGTGTGTGTGTGTGTATACGCACATTATAGTATTGCAGATTCAACCCAAAACCTTGAACTTGTTAGGCAGGTGCTCTACCATTTGAGCCACACTCCCAATCTTTTTGCTTTTAGTTTGTTTTTCAGGTAGAATATCATACCAACTTTGCCCAAGCTGGCCTTAAACCATAATTTTCCTACCTTTACCTCCTGAGTAGCTAGAATTACAGATGTGAATCACTATACTTAGCCCTATTTATTATTTTTTTTTGTCATAAGGCTTGAATTCAGGGCTTGGGCACTGTGTCTGAGCTCTTTTTGCTCAAGGGTAGCACTCTACTACTTTGAGCCATAGTGCCATTTCTGGTGGCTAACTGGGTGATATGAGTCTCATGGACTTTCCTGCCCAGGCTGTCTTTGAACCATGATCCTCAGAGCTCAGCCTCCAAAGTAGCTAGTATTACAGGTGTGAACCACCAGAGCCCAGCTTGGGCCTATTTATGATTTTAATGGGTGACTTTTGATTGCAGTCAAAATTAGGACAGGTAGCTCAAAATGTGAAGAAATCTACTTTTGTCCAAGATTTACAAAGGTTTTTTATTTAATAACTGATCATTTTCTACATATAAAATTGTATTATAACAGATTCAATGAGGAGAAACATTAACTCCTCTTGTTTCACAATCTATTACAAAATAAATGTGTTAATTGTACTAGGTTTTTTATTTTTCAAATTATTTCAACTTGAATAGTCATTTCTGTATGCTACATTTCATAATTTATCTCTCAATGATTTTTTTAAACAATTTGTACACTTATTTGAGTTGAGAAGCAGTGCATACCTTTACTGGCAGGAAGTCCCATCTGGCAGCTGACTTGAGCCAAGAGAAGCTGCAGATCCTGGCCCTGTAGGCATGCCACCAGCCACATCTCCCTCAAGAAGGCTGCTCAACATCAGCCTCAAGGCTCCGTGGAAACACTCAAAGCATAAGATAAGACAAGATACAACTCTTTCAGTGGGTTAAACCAAGAGCCTGTGAATGCAAAGGGAGAGTCTTGTCATGCGGCCTTCTGGGTAGACTCCCAAGAGGCAGAGCAAGAATGGATTGAGTTACAGGTTGCCCCATTGTAACAATGAGATCTACAAAACACTATGTTGAAAACAAACTTTACAACTTCAGCAGGGGGCAGGAGGTAGTTGTGGGGGGGGAAGGAATGGTAGGGGGAAAACAAAGGAGGAGGCCACAATGCTCAATAGGAAATGTACTCATACCTCGCTCATGTAACTGTAACCCCTCTGTACAGCATTTTTACAATTAAAAAAAACGTACACACACACACACACTCACACAAAAGAATGGATTGAGAGATTGAATAACAAATCCTGTACTAAGGCAGTTTGATTTTTTGTTTTGTTTGTTTTTATTTTTTTACTTTTACTCTCACCAAAGTAAAAAGCAAATCTGATGGTTGTAACTCAGAAGGTGTCCTAGAAACCTAGGGATGATGGAACAACATTCTCACCTACTCTCAGATAGGAACGAAGTGTCTCAGAGTTTAGAGATACTAAACTAAAACACCATGAACAGAAGTGGAAGGTACAATGGATGCCAGGCCTCCCTTGCTTAATGCTAGAAATAAGTACTATTCATCCAAGGCAAGACCATTATTTGTAAAAACAATTTATAAGATCCCCAGCAAAGGTGAATTTGTATCAGTATGAAGCAAAGGGATGGTTTGGGTTGGGATCCCCATGCTGTCTCTGGACAATTGATGCAGTCATGGGCACCTGCTGTCTCTGCAGCCTCCTTCCTAATCCAGGTAACTGACACACGAACCACTCAGGCAGCATAACAACAACGACATGATCAACTCATTAAGAGAAGCATTTCTAGCTGGGTTCCAGTGGGTCACACCTAGAATCCTTGCTACTCAGGAGGCTAAGACCTGGCGCATTATGGCCTGGGTAGAAACATCTACAAGATTCCATCTTAAATTTACAGCAAAAGCTAGGCTGGAGGTGTGGCTCAAGTGGTAGAGCACCAATGGTGAGGAAGCAAGCAGAGCAAGAGCAGGAGTCACACTGCTCTACCCATCCAGCCCTATTTACACATAATTTATGATCACTTACAGTCTGTTGAATTGTTCCATTGGGTGTCAGTGATCATTGCAATGATAATCCAAGCTTTTTGGTCATGGGACATAAAATTATTTTGATAAATACACGTTTTGGTTTTGGTTGCAAAATCTTATGAATACTTTCAAGTACAAAATTCTATGACAGTAAGAAAGAAATCTATGAGGGAATTTGAGTGAGACAAAGTTTTGACAAAAAATAAAGAAATGACAAAAATTATTTGATGCTTAGGTGGAGACTATAATATTTTTTAAATGGATGGCTAATGGTCAGTTTTAAGTAGCTGTAATGTTTATTTTCCATCACATACATTCTTTTTTTAAATTAAGTTTTTTATTGTGAAAATACTGTACAGAGGGGTTTCAGTTACATGAGCAAGGTAATGAGTATATTTCTTATCCAGCATTGTTGCCTCCTCCTTTGTTTTTCCCCTACCATCCCTTCCTTCCCACCATCACATATATTCTACAGAGAGATCTAATAGTTTCATTAAAAAATGTCAGATAGTATATACGAGATGTTGCGTAGCTATGTAAAAAACTTACATATTGCAAGTTTCACAATTTCTGTGCAAGTCCTTTAAAGGAGTTGATGCCCAGTGGCTGAGGCCGGCAATCAGCATGCTTGCAAACAAACAGGATGGACAGACAACTCACTATTTCCATGAAACTGGAATTAATTGGTCTCCTCAGAGCTGTCGGAGGATCTGGGTGGAGAGAGGTGGGAAGCAAGGAGCCTAGAAAGTAGGAAGATATGTCACACAAAGGCCTTGAGTGAGAAGCCAACAAGCCATCTGGAGTTCTGGAGAACAGTTAAGCAGTAGGCTAGAGGTGGTGCAGGCTACTTTGGAAAGAGTGTTGCATTCTGTGATAGTGTACCGATCAGCATATGGGGAGGGCAGAGGGACAGGAACCAAGGGTGTGAGAAATTAGCATCTGAGAGATGAAGAGACAGAAATGAGGCAGGAAGAGGCAGCAAGGAGGAATGGAGGCTGCAAGGCACACACTTGGCAAGGAGATCTGGCAGGTGTGTTGGTGACTCACAGGGATGAGTCTGTTTCTGACTGATCCTAGGCACAAATATTATGGGCTTAGTGGAAGCAGCCTGAGGTCACTATTGATTTTACTTGGCACAGTATGAAAAATGTTTCATGTTTCAGTATCTCAAGTTAACTTTCTGTTGTGGAACTTGTGAGAGAAATTGGAATCATGCCATTTCCTGGATGGATATGTAGTGTGTTATTCAAACATTAGCTATTCAGAAGGCTGAGATTTGAAATCATGGCTAGACAGGAAAGTCTATGATATTCTTACTTTAAATTAGTCACCAAAAAGCCAGACCTGGAGCAGTGGCACAAAAGCTAAGGAGCAGTGCCCAAGCTCTAATTTAGGCCTTAGTACTCTCTGTCTCTGTCTGTCTGCCTCTGTCTATGTCTCTTTCTAACTCTCTCTCACACACACACTCTCTGACACCCACATAATCTGTCATAACTTCTCATTTTACAGTTGAGGAAGCTGAGACTCAGATAGAGAATGTTATGGTCAGAGTTACATAACTAGTTGGTTGGCAGCTTCCTTCCTTCCTTCCTTCCTTCCTTCCTTCCTTCCTTCCTTCTTTCTTTTTAAGATGGCTTGGCAAGGAGTAGTAAGTAATAGTTTATGTTTCATGTGTAGAAGATGAAATATGTGCCATCCTCTTGTTATTGCTAGTGAATGTTTCCTTAGAAATAGATTAGACTCACTAATTAAAAATCAGCGTAAAAGTGATCAAAACTATGATAACTAATGGGATATACTTTACTTTCAAAGATACAGGTTCAACTAAAAGTATTAAAAACTATATTCCATTCAAAAAGCAACTTAAAGAGGTTATGCTAGGCAAATGAGTCTTCATGTCTAAAATTGTTACTAGAGACAAAAGAAGATGTTCCTTAAGATGACATGGAAAGATACATCAAAAACAACTGAGGCCTCCTATTATAGCACGCATAATCTCAGCTACTTGGAAGGTAGAAGTGTAAGGCCAGCTTGGTCAAGAGTGAGAGATGCAATTTGGAAGAAAAACCAAGCAAACAAAAACAAAAATCTGAAAGGATAGGTAGAACACTTGCTTAGCAAGCTGAACGTCCAGAATTTAATCTCCCAGTACCATATACACATGCACACAAAGAAATACAACACAACAATCCCCTCCTTCATTTTTATCCCACTTTTGCTCCTCTTCCCCCTCCCCCAAGATGTACAGAGCATTTCCAACATAGTGTCTGAGTCACAATATTTTAAGAATAAGTAGAACAAATAGAAGACCAGCCAATACGTGACTTGAAAACATTAATAGAACAATGTCAGTTGAAGCTGACAGCCACGTACAGAACATTCTACTCAACAGCTGCAGATCAGACCACCTTAAATACACATGGAACATTCTCTAGGATACATCAAGTGTTGACCACAAAATAAGTCTGGAAAACTTTTAGAAGAAATTGCAGATAAAAAAGGAATAATCTCCAGAGACACACAAACACACATATACAGAGTGAGTTTTACATGAATATTTTTGTCCTGAACCTTTACTTAATTCATTTATTAGGTCTAATACTATTTTTGACTCTATCTGTAGAATATAATCTGTTAACAGGGATAATATGAAATTGACCCATCCTATTCTTATACTCTTTGATCCTTTATACTGCCTAACTGCTGTGGTTATGTCAGTTTTCTAGAGTTGTGTAGATACTAAATTGTAGGAAGCATCAATGTGGTGAGGGTGAGTATCTTCATTTTATATCTAGACTTTTGTCATTCTATAATTCATTTGTTTAGAGTTTTCATAACGAAGGGATGTGGAAATGTATTGAATGGTTTTCTACATCAACTGAGATAATCCTATGCTTCATTTTGTAGATGTAATGTTCATTTTTTGATTTGCAGATGTTTAACTATAACTGGAATAATCCATCTTGATCACAGAAAAGATAATCTTGAATTGATCAACAGTTTTGTAGACATGAAAAAAAATCAGAGAAAAAAATAAATTAGACTTCATAAAGATTAAGAACAAACATGAATTAAATGACACTATCTAAAAAGCAAAGACAAGCTGGGCACCAATGGCTCATGCTTGTAATCCTAGCTACTCAGGAGACTGAGATTTGAGGATCGTGGTTTGAAGCCAGTCTGGGCAGGAAAGTCCATGAGACTCTTATCTCCAATAACCTATTCAGTAAAATCTGGAAGTGGCGTTGTGGCTCAAGTGGTAGAGCACTAGCCTTGAGCAAAAGAAGTTTAGGGACAGAGCCTAGTCCCAGACAATCTCTAGGACCAGCCAAAACAAACAAAAAAAGCAACTCATAAAATGGGAGAAAATATTTGCAAATTATATGTATTATAAGGATTTAGTGTCTAATATATATAGGTGTCAACAATAAGAAAACAACCCAATTTAAGTGGTGATAAAGCAGCTGGGTGCTGGTGGCTCATGCCTGTAATCCTAACTACTCAGGAGGCTGAGGCCTGGAGGACTACAGTTCAAAGCCAGCCCAGGAAAGAAAACTCTATGAGACTTTATCTCCAATGAACCAGCTAAAGGTCATAAAGGTGGTATGGCTCAACTGGTAGAACACTAAACTAAGAGCAAAAAAGCCAAGTAAACCCCAGTTCTGGAGGAAGAAAAACTGAGTAAAGGACTTGAATAGCTATTTCAACAAAATGGCTAATGAGCACATTAAATGATAGCCAATGTCTTTAGTCATTAGGAAATGCAAATCAAAAGTCCAATGAGATACTCAGCAGGTTGGCTATAAAAGATAACCATTAACAAGTGTTGGAAAATATATGTTAAAGTTACAATAATCATATGTGGTTGGTAAATGTGTAAGAGTTGTAGAAAATAGTAGGGAAGTCTCTTAGAAAGTTATTCGCAGAGTTACTCTACCATCTAACCATTCCACTATTAAGTAGATACTAAGAAGAACTGAAAACATCTATTCACAAAATTGTAAATAAATGTTGGCAACAGCATCATTTGTAATATCAAAAGATGGAAACAACCAAAACAACCAGGTATTTCTGAGTGAAAAAGTAAAATATGGCATATTCATATATTCTTCTGCCACATAAAAGAATGACACATAAATCAGTACATGCTACGTGGCATGAACGAGCCTTACAACATTAAGTCAAGTAAAAAAAGACAGATCCCTTTCATATAAAATGTCCATGGCAGAAAAACCTATAAAGTCATGAGTCAGATCAGTAGTTGTTGGAACCTATGGGTGGGAAAGAATTAAAAATGGCTGGTATGGGTGGATACATTACCTCCTCCGGAATTTAATGTTGTGTGTGACTATGTGAATTATATCTCAAACAAACTTCCCTGCATATTGTCATGATGCCCAGTTATCAGTGAGAATAATTTCTCAGTAAACAGCTTGGCTTGTCTAGGCTTTAGAATACACAAATTCATTTTCCTGCCAAAGAGCTGGAAGCTCCCAGTACTGAGGAATGATACTATCCTTCATGAGTCACTTTGTCTAGTTACAAATCAGCATTCTTTACTTTGATCCAAGAGGGTGTAGCCATTTCTTTGTCTCTTTCAGTTAGATCTCCTCCAGTTAGTTTTCTTTCTTGGCATAGCACATACCATGAATTGTAGATCACTTAGTAGATGACTTTATTTCTCCCTTATACCTACTTTACATCTTTTTTTTTTTTGGTACCAATCCTGGGGCTTGAATTCAGCACCTAGACTCTGTCTCTGAGCTTTTGTACTAAATTCTAGTGTTCTATCACTTTAGCCATAGTTCTACTTCTGGCTTTTTGGTAGTTAATTGGAGATGAGAGTCTCATGGACTTTCCTGTCCAGGCTAGATTTGAACCATGGTCCTCAGATCTTAACATCCTGAATAGCTAGGATTATAGGATCACATCTGTGCCTGGTCCACTTCATATCTTATATGTTTGCCCAGTACTGCCACTCACATTCAATTCAGCAAGCATTTGTGAGAGTTCTCACTGTATTTCAATGTCATGTGAGGAGGTTGAGATACAACGAAAGGTGAGATGGAACCCGGGTCTTCCAATGGATCTGAACTCATAAAGGTGCATATTTACTAGACCAAGTTTACAAGAACAAAGGGAACATGAATACAGATGACAGTGGGCAAACAAACCAAGTGCCCTAGGACCTGGGAAAGTCTAGCTCAGGTGATATTTGAGTGATTAAGAAGAAAAACCCATTTTAGAAGATTCTCCATTCCATTCCTTTGGCATGTGTACATGGGTAGAGACTAAAAAGCTTTTGAAGATTCAGATCTCCTAAGTTCAAGGCTCTACATGTAGATCTCAAGTTTCACAGGTGATCTACAGAAAACCAGAAGGGATAAGAATGCTGAGCTTTAGCAACCTGGGGAAGGGGTAGGAAATGAGGAAACACAGCATCCTGTGATTATGATTCTATCATCCATCCTCATTCCACATGTGAGGGCTGGACACTCAGGGCAAGCAATGAATCTTTACAAGGGCATCCAGTCATGGGTGGGAGTCCGTTTATGACAAGTAGTACTTCTGGTTGCCATGGTGCCAAGTAGAGAAAAGAGACCAAACGGCACTATGTCTTTCCTTAAACCTGGCCCCATTCTTCCCAAGAATGTTTTAAATGCCACCACCTAGCAACCTCATAATTAGTAGCTGGAAGATCTCTCTTGGGAGATGTCTGGTACATTTATTCAAAGACTAAAAATAATGCTCACATCTTAGTTCATCATTTTTCTTATTCAAGTTTAAGGAATATCATTTATGATGAGCCTGGTGGAGTACACCTGTAATTCTAACACTTGGGATAAAGAAAAGAAGAAATAACCCTACAGCCAGATGCTGGTGGCCTACACCTGTAATCCTAGCCACTTAGGAGGCTGAGATCTGAGAGTCATAGTCCAAAGCCAGCTCAAGATTTTCTGCTTCTGAGACTCTTATCTTCAATTAACCACAAAAAGCCAGAAGTGGATCTGTGGCTCAAGTGGTAGAGGGCTAGTCTTAAGCACAAAAGTTCAGAATAACACACAGGCCCTGAGTTCTAGCCTCAGGACTGGCAAAAAAAAAATAACCCTACAAAGTCTCATGAAAAAAAATCACATAAGTCACATACAAAGGAGAAAGTAAGTTTGACTTTTAACTTGCTTATAATAACAAAATGCAATCAGCAAAGGAAACAGCATACTTTAGTAAAGAAAAAAGGAATAATCCACAAATTAAATTGCTGGAAAAATATTTTGATATAAAAGCAAAAGAAGATACTATCAAATATTTCAGAACTTGAAAACCAGCCATCTAGCCATGCTTCCTGACAAAAGGTTTCCCAGTAAAAGTGGAGGGTTTTATTAAATGATTACATGTAGTCCAGGGAAAGCCAACATGAATGGAATTTAACAATACAACATCATCAACACAGCACTATAGAAACAGACCCTTAAAGCAGTTTTCATGTCCAGACTTATAAATCAACTTGCTGTATATGCTAAGGAAAGTAAATACTGAGTGAGAGACTTTTACCTTTCCATAACCAAAAGTTATGGGAAAATCTAACACAAATTACACAGTAGAAAAAGAACTAAAATTAAGATTTCAAAATGACTGTAATAGCGGACTAGGCACATTAACACAGTTAAAGAGGGAATAATTGAAAGATGAAGTTGAAGAAAATATCTAGATTGAAGCATAATGAAAAAAATTAATGTCTTAAGAGACATAGGCCACATTTCAAGATCAAATGTTTAACCAGACTCTAAAA
Organism: Dipodomys ordii; assembly: GCF_000151885.1. Classification (NCBI taxonomy): domain Eukaryota; kingdom Metazoa; phylum Chordata; class Mammalia; order Rodentia; family Heteromyidae; genus Dipodomys; species Dipodomys ordii. The sequence continues at coordinate 2,938,331 of NW_012267315.1, forward strand.
AAGCAAGCAATATGAAATACAGTAAGTCCAAAGTAATATTTGGAGAGGTTATTGTTAAAATCTTTGCCAAATTGTTTTAAAATATCAGGATACAGATCCAAGAAACACAAATGCTGAGCACAAAGACAGCCACATTTAGGCATGGGATAGAAAAACATACACAAAAATTTAAAAGTGTCTAGAGGGAAAAAGCTATTCTCCAATTTGACTTATTAATAGAGTCAGTGGAAATCTGAACAAAATGCAACAATATCTTCAAAGTGCTGAAAGAAAATGCCTCCTAAGTCAGGAGTCCTTGGCTTCTATCTGTACTTTTAGCTACTCAGGAGGCTGAGAGCTGAGAATCGTGGTTTGAAGCCAGATTGGGCAGGAAAGTTTATGAGACTCTTGTCTCCAGTTAACCAGCAAAATGCCAGAAGTTGAGGTGTGACTCAAATGGCAGAGTGCTAGCCTGGAGTTAAAAAACTCAGGGTCAGTGCCCAGTCTCTTAGTTTTAAGTCCTAATACTGGTCCCAAAAACTAGAAAGAAAGGAAGAAAAAAGAAAAAGAAAGAAAGATTGAAAGAAAAAAGAAAGAAAAAAAACATGACTCCCAACATAAAGTCTATATAAAGGAAAATAATTGAATAAAGTTATGTCCAGAAACACAACACAACACACACACACGCACACGCACACACACACACTGAGAAATGTGCAGCCTTACCATAAAATATATGTTAAAAAGAATGTAAATTTATGAATTTTATGAAGAATGAACACAAAATGGTTAAATATATGGAAAGTTAAGTACATATTGACTTATAAGAATATCTCCAGGGTTTAAATATATAGTGAATAATAATAATAATAATAAGTATTCAAGTTCCTAGCATTTTCTGGGAAGAAGTAAAAAAAAGTAAAAATTAGTTAAAAATGTATACAAGTATCAAGTTACTGTCTTTGAAAAGACAACAACAAAATCAGAAATTGATGAATTTCATAACATAAAATGAGAAATATCCAATAACTTTCAGAGTTGATTGAAGATATACACGTGTGCACGTACATTCACATGTGCACAAATGCCATACCGTGCCTCTAAACACCTACAAACACAGCGTAAAGTCATCTACAAACACACTGTGAAATCAATAGCACAATTAAAGATGAATTCAAAAGCGGAAGAAACCACAGCTACAGGAAAAAAAAAAGAATTTTGGAGTCAAATTCAAAAGAATATTAGGCTTAATTTTATGCAAATAAAAATTAAAAACTCCCATGACCTGGTCAATTTTCTGGGAATGTCTAAATCAAGGAACAGTTTCCTTGATTCTAGCATCTCTGGAAAAGTTAAATATCTGAAGGTCAGAGGTAGAAAAAGTGTTCAGGTGACCCTGCAGAAGCCTGGGAATGATGGAGGTGACTCAGGCTGGCCTCTGGAAAGAACTCCCAGGTGCTTTGTGAAGGTGGAGGAGACGGGCGCATTGGTGCATATCTCCACATTAGGGTATGCTGCCATTGCTAAAAGACTGTGTATCTATGCACAAAAATGTCTATATCATCACAGGTATATGTTCTGTGGGCACATAATAACTCATTCTCTCTGGAAAGCGGAGGGCTGGAACTCAGGCATGAGGGTAGGGTGGGAAATAATTTTCATTGTCTAACTTTTGATCTGTCTGAATCATTTTTTTAAACCATGTCCTCCTCATTTTGAACTGAAAAACAGAATAAATTTTAAGGAAAATGTTGAAGTGATCTCCCCATTTGTATTTCTTCTTCTTTTTTTTTTTGGTGCTGGTATTGGGGCTTGTGAAATTCAGGGCCTTCTGCTCTTGCTTGGCTTTTCACTCAAGGCTGGAGCTTTGCTACTGACAACACATCACTTCTGGCTTTTTATGCTTTAACAGGAGCTAGAGTCCCACAGACTTTTCTGCCTGGGCTGGTTTCAAACCTTGATCCTCAGATCTCAGCCTCAGCCTCCTGAATGCTATGACTACAGATGGAAGCAACCAGCACTCAGCTGGCTGCTCTTCCTCCTCTTCCTCTTCCTCCTCCTCCTCCTCCTCCTTTCCTCTTATTCCTCCTCATTCTTCCATTCTAGTATCAGGACTTGAAGTCAGAACCTCAACCTTACCCAGCTTGCTTAGTGCTCTACCACTTGAACCATAACCTCCTAGTTAATGGACTTTTCTGCCCAGACTGGTTTTTGAACTACAGTCCTCGTCTCAACCTCCTGAGTGGCTAGGATTTCAGATATGAGCCACCGGCCCTTAGCTCCAGGCGTATTTCTATTTTTTAAAATTCTTTTTTATTGTAAAGATACTGAACAGAGGGGTTATAGTTACATGAGTAAGGTAATGAGTACATGTATTTTGTTGTTGTTGTTGGTTGTGGGGCTTGAACTCTAGGCCTGGGCACTGTCCCTGTGCTCTTCAGCTCAAGGTGAGTGAGCGCTCTACCTCTTGAGCCACAGTGCCACTTCTGGTTTTAGTGGTTTATTGGAGAGTCTCCTGGACTTTTCTGCCTGGGCTGGCTTTGAACCATGATCCTCAGATCTCAGCCTCCTGAGTAGCTAGGATTACAGGCATGAGCCACCTGCACCCAGAGAGTACATGTATTTCATATAAATAATCCTAGGTACAAGCTGCAGGAACAACTTTGAAATGTAAACCTTGAGTGTGCTGCTGTCTGTTGCTTTAGCAGCATGGACTCCCCTGCAATGGCTACAGGGGATAGTAAAATCCCCAGGAAGTAGGTGGAGCTCCTGGTCTCTTTGTCTCTTTGTCACTCTGTGGGTAGTAAAAATGGGTTATTAGCTTTGTGGCCTGTGGTGTCAAACCCAATTCCCTTCATTATAGAATAATAAAATTGGACTGGGAGAACAGTTTCTGAAATGAGAAGAGTGATTAATATCCATTGCTGTCGATCTTTAGCAAAAATTTGTCATATTATTCAAAGAATTAAATTCCTCCTCCATCAAAAAATGTCTAGAAGAATGCATTAATTTTCAATGTAACAACTCAAGCAAGCAAGCCTTGCATGACAATGAGGGTTTCTGAACTTTTAATGAACTATTTCCTTTAAAATGTTCTAATGAAGCTGAATTCAGAAAGCAGTTCTCTGATAATTACTAAGATCTAAGACTCTCCCACGTGAGCTATTAGGTGAAATCATTTGCAAGAGGACTGATCTTGAGATAAGGACAAATGCGCAAACACTGATGTGGGAAACAGAGATACATGGTGGACCTGTGGTCCAGGCCTCTGCTCTTCCCTGTTGATTCTTGGCTCAGATGTGACTTATTTAGGATAGGACATCAGCCAGTGTGATGTGAGGAGAGACTTGATAGACGTTTGAACCTTGGGGTTTATCTTCTTGGAATGTTCGTTCATCGAAACCAGCTGCCTTAGAGGCCCCATTGGCCTGAGGCCACCATCTTGGGATAAAGCCTGAGCTACCCATGTCTCACATGGAAGTAGGAGTCACAAGTGACAACACCTATTTTTAACTCTCTAGTAAAGCACCAGTGCTGTGAATGTTGAGCTCTGCAGCTCCAGCTTATATGACCCAGAGCTCTAATCCATTGTTATGCAAGTTCTTTTTATTCTTGGTGGCATTGGAACTTTGAACTTGTGCTTGCTTGGCTGGTGCTATACCACTTGAGGCATGCCACCCTCCCTTTTTGCTTTAGTTCATTTCCTTTTACTTTTGGGGGCCTGAATTCTGGGCCTGAGCACTGTCCCTCAGCTCTTCAGCTCAAGGCTAGTGCTCTACCACTTGAGCCACAATACCACTTCTGGCTTTTTCTGCTTATGTGGTACTGAGGAATCGAACTCAGGGCCTCATGTATGCAAGGCAAGCACTCTACCACTGAGCCATCTTCCCAGTCCCCTTTATTTTCCCAGCCCCCTTTCATTTTATGATAGAGTCTTTCAGTTTTTTTTTGGGATCAGCCTCAAACTGTGATCCTTCATAGCTCTGCCTCCTAGTAGTTGGGATTACAGGTGTGAGCTCCATACATGGCTTAAACTGTTAACTTTTCAAGTGTTTTGTTATGCAATAGTAAATAAATAAACCTAAAGGCCAAGATCTAACTGGGACACACCTTTGATGCAGGTACCAGAAATAAACACTCGAGGTGTGGCAGTCCCCTCCCACTGCCTCTCCCACAGGGATCCATAGGGAATAGTGGAGCATCAGTTCAGACCACCCAATGGTTCCTGTTCTATACTGTACTGTATGTATGAAATCTTGAAAATTCCTCAGTCTCAGGCCCTGTCCCAGACCTTCTGAGTCAGATCTGCCTTTGAAGAAAATAGCCAGGTATTTTCTGTGTAGGTTAAAAGTTGTAAAAGTAGAGCTCTTGGTCTGGGGCGGGTGGGTTGTAAGCTCCTGAGATGGTAACAGCTCCTGATTCAAGGACCTCACCGACACATCAAGAATGGAAGGCCTGTGACTGCATACATATCCTGTACTTGGAAGGCCTGTGAGTTTCCTTGGAGATCTCACAAAGGGAGTAATTCATCCGCTGAAGGTCTCACTGCCGCTTAAATGCCAAATACATATGTGCCTTTAATGCTTCAAGAATAAAACAGTAGGTTATTAGACAGATGTGGTCATTCTAGTAAAAGTCAGGAAATTGGACTCTGTTACAGGGTCAAAGCCGTGAAACCTTACTGACTGAAATGGGAGGTGAAAAGAAAAAATGCCACCTCCTGAGAGGGGACTTGCAGGTGTGAAGTCTAGGTTCTAGGGTTCTCTGGGGCCCTGGCCTCCTGGGACCTAAAAGGCTGGACAAGTGTTCCTTAGTGTTAACAATATAAAACAAATCAGCTTTCTTAGTCATTGCCATATTCACCCTTGTGGACTCTACTCCAGCAGGTCTGGGGCGAGACCTCTGAATGTATATGTGATCAATACACTGCAGAGGAGAGTCTACAACCCTCGTTTGCAACTTAGTTTCTAAGTAAGTTAGACAAGAAATCAAGAAGGAAGACTCTAGCCCAAACCCCTTTACCCAATGTGTCTTTGGATTTCTGTGCTGTAATCTGCCTCCTTGTTGCAGATGTCAAGCTCCCAATAGTTAAACAACCAATTACTCAGATTGCGGAACATTTGCAGCTCTCTCACATACTAAGCAGATTTCCCTATGGCAATGCTGACCCTGATAATGCTACTGGTAATGCCAATGCTACCAAGCCAATGTTAAGCACAGTGCTTAATATGTGTTGGGTGACTTGTGTAGTACCTTACCTCACCTTAGGCAGGTAGGAAGAAGGAAGGTAATCTAAATGGCCATGTGTTGTGGGACAGAGCCCAGTGCCATAGTACTGCTGACCTCCAAGAAAGTCATATGACTCCTAACTCATGTTTGTGAAACTCAGGGCAAAGGGCTCTCTTAGAAGCTCCATTGCTACCTGGTGGCAGGGGTTGGCACAGTCTCTGTGCGTGTGGCTCTGTGGGCTTGAGTTCATGCCATTCAGATGCTCCTTGGGCTCTGGTCTCCCAGTGCTGTCCCCCATGGCCAGATAGGGCAACCTGAAGCATGAGAAAGCTTGTATGTTAAAGGATGGATTATGACCAATGAAGACAGAAGCCAGTGGGTGATTTCTTCTTTCTTTTTGGTCTTTTGAAGTTCACAGACTGTTTTAAGACACAAAGGACCTTCTGGTCTCACTGAAGAAGTCCTAGAGGACCTGCAACCTACATTGACTGATAATGCTGTCTCTTGGTCTTCATCGAGCCTTCTATACCTCTCTCCCTTCTGACTTTCCACTTTTGCTTCTTTGTGGCAGGCCATATTTCCCTGGAGAGATTGAATGGAACCCAAATTAAGACTTGTCTCAATTCAAACTCAGGACCACTTTGTGGAGAATTAGATCAGGTACCACTGTATTTCCTTCTTCCTTGTAGTGGTGCATTGACTATCATAGAGACTGAGTGACCTTGCTCTGATCAGGTTGTCCTGAGACTGAAACACTTGGGCATCCCAACCACCAGCTCTCCCTGTATTTGCATGGGGCAGAATTAAAAATTTCAGGACCATGGACAGCAGTCCAGATCCTTCCCTCCTTGGCTGCCTCCCTCCTTCCCTCCCTTCCCTCCCTATCCCTTCCCCCCTCCCCATTGGAGTATTGTGCTGGAAAACTACCCAATTGGGAACATCTTTCTAAAAGTCTTTTAAAATACATTTTTTATTGTAAAAATACTGTACAGAGGGGTTACAGTTACACGAGTAAGGTAATGAGTAATTTCCTATTGAGCATTGATGCCTCCTCCTTTGCTTTTCCAGTACCATCCCTTACTTCCCACCTCCTTAACTACTTCCCCTTCCTACCACCACCCTGTCCCCCCAAAGTTGTAAAGTTCATTTTCAACATAGTGTCTTGTACATATCATTGTTACAATGGGTCAACCTGTATCCCTATTTAAACATTTTGTTTTTTCCCTTCCTTTCCCTTAATTAGAAAAATGTATATTTAATATGCAGGGCACTGAAATCAAATACAATGTAAACACGGGTTATACTGTGGGGGAGGAACATACAAAAGAAACAAACAAAATCACATAGAACACTATAAATACATTAAAAACAATAGCAAGCAAGAAAAAAATTTGTGTCCCTATCTTGGGGTTCACTTCTCTTAGCATCCTCTTATATGGTCATATGTACATAGCTTTTGGCCTTTTCTGCTTGTCCTACACTTATACTAGTTATTGCAAATAAGGGAAACCATGGGACCTATGTTTCTTTGGATCTGGATTACTTCACTTAATATAATTTTTTCCAAGTTTTTCCTTCTGGTGGAGGCATAGAATTCCATTGTGTATATATACCACATTTTCTTGATCCATTCATCTACTGAGGGGCATCTGGGTTGGTTCCATATCTTAGCTATGGTAAATAATGCTGCATACCGTGCTGGTAGCTTTAGTATGGTCTTGTTTCTGATCATTTGGGTAAATGTCCAAAAGTGGGATTGCTGGGTCATAGGGGAGCTCTATGTGGAGTCTTTTGAGGAACCTCCATACTGCTTTCCAAAATGGTTGAACAAGTTTACACTTCCACCAACAATGCAGTAGGGTTCCCTTTTGGCCATACCCCTCCAGCAACTGTTGTTATTCGATTTCTTGATGATAGCCATTCTAACTGGGGTGAGGTGGTATCTCAATGTAGTTTTGATTTTCATTTCTTTTTTTCTTTATTTTTTTTGGGTCCAGTTTTGGGGCCTGAACTCTGGGCCTGGGCACTGTCCTTCAGCTCTTCAGCTCAAGGCTAGTGCTCTATCACTTGAGCCACAGCGCCACTTCTGGCTTTTTTCTTTTTGCTTATGTGGTGCTGAGGAATCTAACCCAGGGCCTTATGCATGCAAGGCAAGCGCTCTACCACTGAGCCACCTTCCCAGCCCCTTGCATTTCTTTTATGGCTAGAGAAGTTGGGCATTTCTTCATCTGTCTATTGGCCATTCTTTTTTCCTCTTCAGAGAAGTTTTTCTTTAAATCTTTAGCTCATTTATTTATTGGGCAGTTTGTTTCTTTGAGGATTTGTTGTTGGGGGATTTAATATTTTGAGTTCCAGGTATATTTTAGATATGAGATTCTTGTCCGTTGTATGGCTAGTGAAGTTCTTCTCCCAATCCATGGGCTTTCTATTGATCTTGCTAGATCCTTTGCCATGAAGAAGCTCTGCAGTTTCATGCAGTATCTCTGCAGTTTCATGTAATCCCATTTGTCCAATCTTTCTTTGATTTGTTGTATTTCTGGGTTTCTTTTTTGTACATTTTTATTGTAGAAATGCTGTCACAGTTACATGAGCAAGATGATGAGTACCTTTCCTATTGAGCATTGTTGCTTCCTCCTTTGTTTTCCCCCTACCATCCCTTCGCTCCCACCTCCACAACTATCCCCCCCCCCAGCTGAAGTTGTAAAGTTTGTTTTCAACATAGTGTTTTGTACATCTCATTGTTACAATGGGTCAACCAAAATTTCGGCCTGTGCCAAGGAGCCCTAGAGTTTCTAATGTTTCCCTGAAAGTCTTTTAATGTCTTTTCAAACTTCAGCTTTTCAAATCCCTATATATCAAAACAATATCCATAATTTTTTCCATACTTGAATACACTGAAACTGTTCTCTTCTCTTTGGGTGGAGAGGGTGGGTTGCCTGTGCAAGTATTAAGGCTTGAAGTCAGGGCCTCACACTTTTTTAACTCACAGCTGGTGCTCTAATATATGTGCTATGCTTCTAGTCCCACCTTATTGCTGGTGAATTGGAGATCAGAGTCTTTCAGATTTGTCTGCCTAAGGTGGCTTCAAACCTCAAGTTTCAGACCTCAGTCTCCTGATTATCTAGGATTATAGGTGTGAGCCACCAGTGCCCAGGTATTATTTTCTTCTTAATGGTATACACATTCATGTAACCATATGACAGAAAATGACATGATCTTTGCTGTTTCAGATCTCCTCTCTTCAGTAGTGTTCCAGAAATGTATACACACACACACACACACACATACACACACACACACACACACACAGAACTTGGAACACAATGCTGGTAAGTGAAGGCATCTTCATTTGTTTAGACTTTGTTTAATTGATTACTTTGGCTGGACTTTTGTATCAGAGCTCTAACTCTTACACATTTCCTGGAGATGTAAATAAGAATCCAGAAGACCCTGGAGTGGGGGTGGATACCCTAGCACCCACTCCTGTTACCCCAGGAAAATGCTCCTCACAGACATTCTGCATGGAGACCACATTTGTAGAGACCCATTTCCTCTATCTGCTACAAGTCATTTCCTGTTCAGTGTTTATGCCTTTGCAATTCTGCTATTACTGACCATTGAAGATTCTATAAGAAGCCAGAGAAGAAGTGTGAGTTCCATCTGGATGAGAAGATATGAAATAGTGAGGACAAACAGAGAGAGGAATCAGCTTCCGCCTCCTCGCCTGTCATAATTGACCATAATCACATCCTCGCTTATGGCCATGGGCTTCCCACAGGCTGCACGCCCAAGCAAAGATGTCCTTAGAGAAACACAAATTGTCTTAGACACTGTAGCTGCACAACAACCCACCCTAAAGTTTAGCAGCTTTAAATGGCAATATTTATTGTACTTATGGGTCTGTAGGTTAGGGATTTGAGCTGCATAGAGATGACAGCTTTTCTCTGCCCCACATGTCTGAGGCTTCAGCTAGAAAGCTCACCAGCCTGTCTATGGAGCATCAGAAGCACGGAGTTTTCTCCACATGATCTCCAATAGGGTAACATCAGGGTGGCCAGTCTGTTATGCGGTGGCTCTGGGCCTCAAGAGGTACAACACTCAGAAGAGGAGTGTCTCAGTCTTAGAAGTCACATGGTGTTATTGCTGCTGGTTTATTGGTTGAAGTAGTTGCAAAGTTCCCTCTGGCAGGTGGACATGTGGGAGGCACTACAGAGTCAAGATGTATACAGAGGCAGGCTGACATGCAATCATGAGAAAACACAGTGATGGGCATATCTTGGTGCATCACCTCTAGAAATTCATTGCTCAGGCCATCATTCAGTGAAGGTGACCTCAAGGATAATGTCAGTGGATGTACACGGTTATGTTACTGGGAAAGGAGAACAACGAGTACTGGGAACAGCCCTAAGGAGAAGGGTTTCCCCAGAAACTGGCAGACCCACCATTTCTGGGAGCTACGGATACTCATTATGGCCCCACCAATATCCACAGCTGGGGTTAAAAGCAGGAGAGTCCTGGAAACAGATGAAGCAGATATTGGGCAATCCATCAAAATTGAGACTGGGGCCCAGCCATTGGTAGTAGCAAAACAACAGAGAAAGGATGGATGGATGTCAAAGCTAGGTCTGATAGTTAAGCCTTGTCAAGGGTTGAGGCTTTCTTGGACCAGGGGACCATTCCTATCCCAAAGACAATAGACCTTCTAGCAGCAAGTCTAACTCTAGGTTTGACCACTGTAAAGATGGGTTCTTTTGTTGGTCTTTCTGCCCCAGGAAAAGAAGCCAGGGGATCTGGACCCAGCTGGAGTGGGTGTGTCCTGTTCTTTCAGTGCTGAGGACAGCATCATGACTAGGTCTCAACAGATGAATAAAAGGGGAGTGAGGATGCTTGACTGGACTTGGGTTTGGGCTCCTTTAAGGGTGTTTCTGTGGGGTCACCTGAGCCATGTTATAAAAGTGGGCATTCAGGCAGCCACGCCCTACTGCTCAGACTTGTCTCTGGAATCTCTCCTTCCCTGTGTTTTCTTCCTTCTAGAATCCCTCAGTAATTTTCTGAGAACAAGTCCAGCTCAGTTGTTTCCACAGCTTCTACAAGAATGAGGCTGGTGGAAGGGCCTGCCTACCTACCTGGAAAGTTTTCCAAGAGCACTTCAGGCATTCTTGTCTGTGACTCAGAGAACTGAGTAAGTGCTGACCACCTAATTTGGGAGCTCCCCTGGGAAGCTGGTCCAGGGGTATGTAGCTCTCATCAGGATCCTGGTCTGTGAAGGGGCTTGCTTTCCACCCCATCCAAGGAAAGCAAAGATCAAGAGTTTTACCAGCACAACTATGTTCTTTTATTTTGTTGTTGTTGGTCCTGGGGCCTGAACTCTGGGACTGGGCATGTCCCTCAGCTCTTCAGCTTAAAGCTAGCACTCTGTCATTTGAGCCACAGTGCCACTTCCCTCTTTTTCTGCTTATGTGGTGTCGAGGATTCGAAGCTACGGCCTCATGCATGCAAGCACTCTACCACTGAGTCACCTTCCCAGACTCAGCACAACTATGTTCATTGCAGTATCATTTACCATAGCTAAGATATGGAACCAACCCAGATACCCCTCATGTAGATGAATGGATCAAGAAAATGTGGTATATATACACAATGGAATGCTATGTTTCCATCAGAAAGAATGGCATTGGCCCATTCATAAAGAAATGGAAATACTTGGAAAAAATCATATTAAATGAAGTAAGCCAGACCCAAAAACATAGATCCCATTTTTCCCTCATTTGTGATAATTAGTATATGTCTAGGATAACTCTATGTACATATGACCCTATAACATGATGCTAATCAAAATGAACCCCAAGATATGGAAACGAGGTTTGTTTGTTTCTTTATTTTTGTTTTTTAATGTACTGTATACTTTCCTTTTTTTCTTTGGTTTATCCTCTGTTGTCACCGTTTTTCTTGGTACCCTGTGTCTTGTATACATGCTTATCCAATTTGGGGAAGGGAAGGGGAATAACAAAATAGATAAAGGACAAATAGTGAATGGGTGCAACAGAAATACTCATGAGACACTATGTTGGAAATGAACTTTACAGCTTTTGGGGGGGGTAACACTGTTAGACAAGAAATACACTCATTACCTTACTTGTATAAATGTAAACCCTCTGTACATCATCCTTACAACAAACTTTTTTTTAAAAAAAGAGTTTGTCAGAATGCCCAGCACAGGAGACAGTATGTTTAGCATCCATCTGGCAGCTGGCATCCAACATTGCTTTGGTCTGGGGTGGGCTCCTCTGGGCTTAAGGAAACAGTGCTGGCCTCTAGCAATGTTTTCAAGAAACAGAAGAACAACTGGTAGAATAGTAGGGTTATGCACAGGCTTCTGTAACTTAGACCCACAGAAGGGTGTCCATAGGGAGAGGCCTCAGTTTGAATATGCCCATTTTCATGGTGGGTCTTCCACAGCAAAGCATTCTTCCCCATTGGAGGCTTCTCTTCATCACTCAGGGTGAGCCACCAGAATCTAACCCTCACCAACTGTCTCCACAAAGAATGCGCTGCTGGAGGCCTGTATCATTTCCAGTGCAAAACCCTGCTGTGGAGTCAGTGCTCTGAGGAGAGCCTGGCTCAGCTGGAGGGCTTTCACCCTTTCTCTTGATGCTTCCCTTGCCCCCAATCTTCTGCGTCTCTGTACACCAAGCTCACTGCAGTTGTCTGGGTGATGCCTTTGGAACTTGGCTTTGTTACTCCTTCTAGGATGTCACATGTCCTTTCATGACTCAAAAGGACTTTGTATGCTGTATCTTTACATAACATCAGACAAGTTGAGTTCAAACCGAAAATAATGACAGCAGCAGAGAAACGAACCTGTCAGCTACCATCTAGAGTAAGCAAGCAAATCGTGTGGGTATGGGGGGGGGGTTGCTGGCCATCTACCTTGAAGGCTGGGAGACTGTGACGAAGGGAGGGAAAAAGGAGTATGTTGGTATTGGGGACTCTGGAGAGATTAGGGAGCAGAGCCGGAGCTTCATGTGCTAGATCAGCCTCCCAGGTCTCTGCAGCTCTGCCCAAAGCCAGGAGGTTACTGAATGGAGAGAGGCATGTGTAGGCCATGCCCCTGTCTGGATGAAGGAGATGTGTGGACTCTTAATTTATGCAAATGTTCCTTAATCAACCCTAAATGGAGATCCTGATGAGGGTTGCCATGGTCACAGGGCTCTGTCCTTCGATCAGCCCCATGTGTCTTTATCTAATTCAGGCAGTGTGCTCTGAGCACTGGGGAACTCTAGCCATTACCATGAGTTCCCCAGTCACTTCTTCCACCTGCCTATCCTGAGTGGCTAGAACTCAGTGACCATGGTGAATGATATGGTGGGCTTGGTACCCACCATTTCCTATGTGCCACAGAGAAACCCAGCCAGGGAAAGACAGGACAGAGGCCATTCTATCACTAGGCAAAAGAGAAAACAGGTTCATAGGGGGCCAGTGATCCACACAGCTTATTTATGATTTGTCCAAGCTTCATGTCTGATAAGGATGCTGATGATACTGGATGGTTCTAGGGAATCAGACACTGAACCGGGACATGCCTTGTCTCACCTGATTTTCCAGTAACCTGTGATGGAGGTCAGACATCATTATGTGTTTTAGGTGATGCGATTAGCTCAGAAATGATGAATACTATGTCTCAGGGCACAGAGCAACGGAGAGGCTGAGAGGCGGGGCTCTGGTGCCACTGGAGCTGATGTGTGGACACAAAGGCAGGCTCTGGAGTTTGTCCATATTTTCTGTCTGATTCTGTGTTAGCAGTTGGCATAGTAGGGATGAGCCTCACCTCCCATGAAGTGGGCTGAGGGTAGTGTGGGGCAGGGATGCAGAAGCAGCTTGGAGATTCCTACTGTGCTTCATGTATTGGGAAGTGTGCATCTTTCACTACAGCTGGAACAGTTTCGGTAAGTAGCGCATGTCCTCATCCCAGCGGACATGTTCACATGACAGTGAATTTTCCTGGCTGTGTCACCACACAGGAAACAGCCCATGTATAAATCATCTGGACCAGCTGCAAATGGGGGGTGGTTATGGTCAGTGCCCAGTGCTCTAAGCAGGGGCACTGACAGCTAGACCTGGGTCTCAGTAATTCATGCCACTTTCCTTGCTGTCCCTGTCCTCCTAATTAAAGCAAGACAAGATCATCTGGGTTTCCCTGTGGCCTTTCCTGATTCTTCTCCAACTAGTCTAAGCGAGGTTGTTATGTCATGTCAGAGATTATGTGCAGGCATTCATTCTAGAAAGTTGAGTCTCCCCAGTGTGTTCTGTTGCCTCAGCCATGAGCCTAAGGCTCAAAGCTGCTTGCTCAGGGCATCCTTGCCCAAAGCATGTGCTCTTAATTGAATTTAACAAGGTTCTTGGAACAGGATCCTTTCTTTTCTCCTGAATCTACTTGCCTTATTCAAGTAGACAGACCTTCCTGAAGATGCTTGCTTTATCGGAAGTTCTGCAGAAGTCTTGGTCCATCTCTACTGTGATAATGCTGGCCACTATGACAGAAGATCCTCACAGGGCCAAAGTCTCATATATCGGAGGTTATTTGTTGCTTAATTATTGTAGAGTACAAATTAGGAGTTTCTGGCTGGAAGGTAGCCTTCCTTTAGGGCAAGATTCCTTGCAGGAATCCCTCCTCCACGTGTTTCAGCCAGTCACCTGAAACCAATTGCCTAGCTCCAACCTGCAGAAGAGAAAGCACACAGGGGTGTATTAGCCACTCTCCCCACCCCATCACTTCTGTATCAGTACTGGGGCTTGAACTCAGGACCTAGGTGCTGACCCTTAGCTTTTTTACTTAAGGCTGGTCTCTATCATTTGAGACATAGCACCACATTGTTTTTTTTGTTGGTTAATTGGAAATAAGAGTTCCATTGACCTTCCTGTCCCTGCTTGTTTCAAACTGTTTTCAGCTGTTTCAAACTGCTGGTTTCAAACTGTTTTCAAACTGTTTTCAGCCTCCTGTGCAGCTAGGAGTATAGGCATGAGCTATCAGTACCCAGCTTCAGCCACTTCTTAAAAACCTAAATGAGAAAGTGGCTCATCTCCCTCCCTCACCTGGCTGCTTCCACCTGCAAAGGAGCTCTTTGCCCTGGACATTTGGAAAGAAGAGAACCAAAGAAAATGTGAGCCCAACAACTAGAATCTTGTTCTTAGCTCTTTGACTCGCATAACCCATTGGATAAGAACTCACTTTGTTCATGGAAAACCATGAATCTCAGAGTGCTGCCTAGGTTCTCAACATTTAAAGAAATCTGAATATGACTGGTGCTCTTCTAGAACACAATTGTCTGCAGTTAACTGGAAGACAGGATGGTTCATATACTCAGCCTTAGACTAAAAGTCTCAGTCACCTAAAGTTAAACTAAAATCCAGCTTACTACATTCTATTGCCTAAATCATTCAAAATAATCAAACCAGGACCCCCCTCCCCTGGTGGCCCTTCAGGAATCCATAGTTATCATTCAATGAGCAAGTTGTCAAATGTGGGCCCAAGGGCTGAGTCTTCCAAAATTAGAATCTGTGTGGGCATGGCTTTGTCTCTGAATATAGTTGTGCCCCCTTATCTTAGGTTTTGCTTTCTGTAGCTTCAGTTGTTTGCAGTCAACCAGTCTGAAAATACTAGATGGAAAATTCCAGAAATAAACAATGCATCTTTTTAAAAATTTGAATACTGTGATGAAATTTCATGCCACCCCATGCTGGGTATGGATCATTCTTTGTCCAGTATTTGGTCTATGTATAGACCACCAACTCAGAACACAGAAGAGATACAAACTTCCCAGGTACACAATCACACTAGTGAGATTTTCATCAAGCTATATTTCAAGGTCTTTTTCCAGCCACAGTGACTTCAGGAGCAGATGAGATTTTCATAGGGAAGGTCAGGCTTGGAGGGCTGGAGGTGCTTAGCGATGGATGTAATCTCCAGCTTCTGGCTGCTTATACACTCTCCTTTTTCCATTCAGTTGTGGAAATATGAGGGGACTTCCTATGGTTGGTGGATCTACCTTTGTCTTGGGAGATGCTCAAATGCCATCATCATCATCATCATCATCATCATCATCATCATCATCATCATCATCGTCACCATCATCATTATAAAGGGTTTTAAGTCAACATGCTATTTTATGAGTACAATGCATCTTGACCAATATCACCCCTTTCATCAATCTTCCCATCTCTCTTAATCCTACTTATCCTCTCAATTTATAGTACCCAGATTCTTAAGCACTGACATGCACATGCATGCACATTCACTCACTCGAACACACACACACACACACACACACACACACACACACACACACACACACACACTTCTTTATTCCTCCTCTTTTCCTCTGCTGGAATTCATCTAGTGTGGGCCATGGCTGTGTAATCGTGTTTCTTGAATGGAACACTACAAGAGTGAGCAAATGGATGAGTGCATAAATACTTTTGCCAAGCAAGTATGTGTTCCCAATTCTGTTTTGTTATCCAACTGAGGCTCAGCAACTGCAGGCATATTTAACTCATCAATTGCTACATGGGTTGTAAATTTTCCTATGCTTGTCTCCAGTAGAATCCGGGGATGGGGTGGGGAAATAAGATGTTGGCCATTGAGTTGGCATCTGCATTGTCATGTTGCAGCTACTGATGGCATCTACTTCAGCATGATGTGAGACTGCTGATGGATGTGGAACTGGGCCAAGTTGACCAGGCAAGGGTTTTTTTTTTTTTATAAATAGAAACCCGAAAGATAAACAGAGGACAGGAAAGTAAGGGAGGTCACCATAAAGCAAGAGGCAAAAAGTGAAAAAGACCTCTTAAACTTGTGCTTGAATGAATGAGTTTGCTGGGCTGTGGTGCTGTCCTGGGATAGGCTGGGACCACCAGCAGCCCAAGCGGACAACCAGTGTGACCAATAGCTGGTGGCATGGGCAGAGAAGCAAGAAGACACTGCGCAGAGACAACATGGATTTACAGCCACCTCTCCAAAAAAGAAGCCTGGCTGGGAATCAAAAGGAAAATTATCTTCCATAATGCTTCATTTCTTTAAATTTATGGCAGCAATAACTCCTTGGGCTTTTACAGCCCTGCTCAATGGACTCAGAAGTTAGAAGCTGAGCATAAAGTCTTCCCAGCTGCTCCTGGGAGGAGCACAGGACAGCACTTTTCTCTGGATCAGTTTTTACCATACCATCTGCTACTCTTTCTGCCCAGTGCCAAGCCTTACCTGCTTTCATGTGGTCATGTTGGGTCATTTCTTGTCTCTTTCCCTTCCAATGCTTTAGGGAACAAATCCAGTGGCCTTTTCTGTACCAGAAGGCAATCCCTTTCTCCCCTTGACCATTCGGAAGGACACCCCTTCAGTCAAAGCCCTTTTCAACACAGGAAGGGATCAGCAGGCAGTGAGGTGAGGCCTTTGCACTTATTGCTCTATGACTATTTTTGCTATTTCTGTGCAGGGATCAGAACTTCTAGCTATTCCTCAGATCTGATTTCAAGGCCTTGTCAATGAACCCCTTGTGTGTTTTCTCAGGGGTGAAACCTGTGGACTTCTGGAGGCATATGCTCTAGACACCATCCTGTGCACACCCCACGGTGCACATTGCAGATACATGGGGTCTCTAGCTCTGCCTATCCTCAAGACTTCCGAACTGCCCTTCACTGTCCTCTCTCTCTCCAGCCCTCCAGATTCCAGGGCTGACCTCACCCTCACTCTTAGCCTCCTCTGGGCCTCTCTGATCTATTTCTTGCTGTATATTTTCTGCCTCAGGTAGAAACCTGTCCCCTAGAACTTGGGCATTCGGAGTGGTCTTAGTGAGGTGCAGCATAACAAAAATCTCAGAACTTTCTATAGACTCTCTCATTGGTCCTAGGAAGCAGGTCAAAATTCTCCCCACCCCCAAGCCTACTGAACTCACAATGTTCTGGCTGAAATTTAGGAATTGGCATTTTAAAACATAAGCATTTTATTTTGGAGTATTTTAGATGGCACAGAATGCTCCCCTGTGCCTCTCCTGAGGTGGCTTCATCTAATGTTGTCATTTTACAGGATCAAGGAGCAGTTGCCCAAGCTGAGAAACCAACACCAGGGTGGTCCCCTTGGTTAATATAGTATTCAGATTTAACTACTTCCACTAATATTCCTTTTCTGTTGTAGGTTCCAGTGGAGGATACCAGGAACTGGATTTGAAAAAAGCACTCTGGGCCATTCTTAGACTCACTTGTATTTGAGAAGTCAGATTGGTTTGTGGATCATAATTTTCAAGTGAAACTGAGTCCCCAAGAGGTCCAGAGAGTGCCCAAGATTGCCCTGTAGAGACGGTACTGGAGGAGATGCAGCCTCCTCCTTCCTGTCACATCTTAATCCAGCTTGGAGCTCCCCATGCCTGCCTTATGGTATACATGTCCTCCTCTCCCTCAGGTTGGAGCTAGTGCGGCGAGAAGAGAAACCCATTTAGTTTTACTTGGTAACTCTTTTGCTAGGCCTCTGGAAGAGGGAGGCCTTGGATCATCAAAGCAATTACCTGTGATGCTGAAGATACCCAGGTGGGCTTCCATGTTGTGGCTGAAATGAACTGGACATGGAAGGCTACTGGCTCCCATCAAGAAGTGCTCTCTCTTGGTTTTCTGAACCTGAACTCGGGATATGAATCGGTACTCAGGTCCCAAAAAGTGACTCATTAGGTTATAGGACAACCTCATTGGGTCCCTTTGCCATAGGGTCCTAACTCGGATGTTGCCGTGGAAAGAAAGCTAGCTTGTTAGTTCAGAGAGAGATGGTACACATGGTTCTAGTTGAGCAGTTGCCATCAGTCACTCAGACCGGGCCCTTATCAGTTACATCCTCTTCTCAGCACTCCACCCCCAACCAGGGCCCACTGAGCTACAGATTTGAAATAACTGATGCTGGTATACAGAAGACAGAAGATTTCTTCCTCCTAACTTGGACATGTTTGTACTGATGAGTGGGCTCCTCGCCCTGCACAAGCTGTTCTCCTTTCCCTGGATGCCTTTCCCTAACCCCACCTCCCTGCCTAGACCTGCCTTGTCCTGTACTTTACCTACTAGCAGCATAAAACATATTCCTCCTTGGGGGTATGGGCTACAGTTCAAGTGGCTGTAGTATTTTTTGGTGTGCAGGTTGGGAATGGAATGTCCAATCCTGGTAGGAGTCCCTCTTGGAGCTCACAATCTAGTGTTAGGTCAAATAGCTGGAAGTGGTAAAAGAGACTACAAAGAAGGAGAAAGGGTAGGGGCAGAGCAGAGCCAGGAGCTGCTTGGGGGAACAGTACTGCTAGATTCATAGCTGTTGATCTCAGGATTCTATGATGCTCCAGAATCTGCTGAAAGAGCTGTATCACTTCAGAGGGGAAGAGAGAGAGAGAGAGAGAGAGAGAGAGAGAGAGAGAGAGAGAG